>NW_006430726.1:6061964-6105410 GCF_000325575.1 Pteropus alecto
CTGTCGTAGTGCTGCTTCGTGCGGAACTTCGTACAAACGAGTTCACAGTGTGTGGGTGTGTGTGTGACTTCCCTCCCTTAGCAGATGCTACTGTGGTCCGTCCACGCGCCCACTGCGTGTGTCTGTATGTCTTTTTATTGCCGAGCGGGGTTCTGTTGTGCAGATGCGCAGCCACATGTGCACCTGTTCAGCAGTGCCTGGGGGAGGCAGGCGCAGAGGCCGCGTCCTCCAGCACGAGTGGCGCTTGTGGAGCAGCCCAAGTGCTCGGTGCCTCTCATCGAGTGGACGCTGTCCAGCCCCACACCTGCCGAGGGCGCCAGAGTCCGGCTGGTCACTGGGCCTTCTATTAAGGTCTGGAATGGGAGGAAGCCAGGTAAGAGTTCGCCTATACTGGCGATTTTCAATGAAGAACGAAACTCTGCATTTAGAGGTGGGAGCTCAGTACTGTCCAGCACTAGGATGCGGAGGTGCGGAGACTCGTGTCTGCGTCGGGCTGAGCGACGTACGGAGTAGCAGGCCTGACAGGCCGTCAGGTCCAGCCCCACTGCATATCATGTGACCAAAGCCCTGCCAAGTGGCCTCACTCTCCCGACTGAGCGCCTCAGTGACGGGGACCTCGCTCCTTCCCCCATCAGTCACCGCCGTCTTCAGACAGCCCTTGAACTGACGTTGCTGTAGGCGCTGTTGCAAATGTAGATCCGTCTTCATATTCAGAAAGCCTCATTCTTTCTTCCCCGTTGCCTCTCTTTTTCCACTTTTTTGCTTTATTTCATTTGTTCCACAAATGGGAACATCAGCTCCAGAACAGTTGGCTGTCAGGGCCTGGGTCCACACCACGCTTTTCCTGGAGTCAGCCCGCTGTGTCCTCTGAACAGGCCCTCTCTTTGCACGTGAAATGTCTGTCCTGAGTGAAGGATAGTAGAAAGGAAAGACAGAGAGAGGCCTCCTAGAGTGCCGGGCGGTCTAGGGGAGACTTGGCAAAGCCGCTGGGTTGTCCCTGAGGGAGAGGCAGCTGTTGTGGGTGTTGTGTGACCCCCACCCCCGATGGCTGGGAGTGGCTCTTGGGAGGCAACTGGGGCGATGACGCCCCCTAGGGGATGTTTGACAGCGTCTGCAGACATTCTGGGTCGTGACAACGGGCGGGGGGTGGGGGGCAGGGTAGCACTGGCATCCAGTGGGCAGAGGAGGCCAGGCACGCAGCTCAGCTCGGCATCCTACAGTGCACAGGAAGGCCCCCACGACAGAGCTGGGACCAGCCCCAGACGCCTGCGATGCTGCTGCTGAGAACTGCTGCTGCGGGCCCTGGGGGATGTGTGTGGTCAAGGCCAGAGTCGGCTCGCTGGATCTGCAGGGTTTCAACGTGAACAGGCAGGTAGTACCAGTAAACACTGTGCAATAAGACAGATGAAGATATCGAAGGATATTAAAGAGGGAACCTCTCAGGTCCCCATGAAAGAATTTTCTATTCTTAGTTGAAAACTAAACACTAAAACCGTGAAAACCGGCACTGTGAGGCTTCAAGGCAAATCTGTGCGAAAATGCAAAACCGTTTTAATCGTCTGCCCGGTCCCGTCGCCATCTCCCTTCTGCACCAGGAATTTCTTTGTTTAAAGGGACGTCTGGACAATTACGCGTGCAGTTCTTTTTCCCACTGTGTGGGACATCTTGGTTCGAAAGTAATGATGTTTAATTGCTTTCCAGGCACTATGCGGATCGCCTAGTGAGGTGGAGGGAAAATTAGGCTGTTTACTCTTAGCAAACGCGATCTGCCACCGTTCTCAGTGATGTTATTTCAGACAGAGGCTCATTAAATTCTGGCTGAATATCAGAAATACCAAAGTAACACAACCACCTTTCCGGTGCTACGATAGACTCAGGAACCTGGTTTAATTAAAAATCCGTCTTTCCAGCCTCAAATGTCTATATTTGACTTTCCCTTCAGAAGCCTGGCGAGGTCCCTACTTTTAGCGATGATCCGCAAGGGTGATTATTACATTAGCATTTGACCTTGGATACTCTTCTAGCCAAAGGGTAGTCTCTGAATTCACTCGTGCCCTTTGCACAGGCATCCGGGTGTGTGAGTGCACAGAGGTGAGGCACGGAACAGCTGGTGCCAGGCCCGTCCTCTTCCGTAACACCCTCCTGAGACTCCCCCGCCCCCACGAGCTGTGCTGCCTTCCTCTTGGGCATTTGATGTCCCCCTTGGTTGCCTATTTTGTGTCCTGTTTCCTGTGTCTGCAAAGAAAGACCAGGACTGGGACCTCTGCTGCTGCTCACGTAATTGGTCTGCATTCTTCCCCTTCTGCGGCCTTGCTTCTCACTCCCTTTCCTCCGCCTCCGCAGCAGAGACCCCCACAGCCAGGGAAGCGAGCCTCTGTCCGCGTGAAGCCAGCCTTCCGAGCCGTGCTCGCCTGGCCTGGCATGAGCGAGCGCAGTTCCTTATGCGCCCCAGCTCGCTCAGGACTGCGAGGCGTCTTTAACGGAGAGGGCCTGGTGCAGTCCCAAGCCAGTTGGTCATCGCAGGGTGGGACGGGCTCACCTGGGACCTCTCCCAGTATGCCGAAGCCCGGTGAGGGGTGAGTCCCTCGTGGAGGTCACAGAAATTTCCCTCAAGGAACCACCTGAGGAAGGGGCCTCACTCCTTGGGAGCCTCAGAGGCCCTGTGGAGAGGGCCTGCCTTTGCATCCTCCTGGACCGCAGGGTGGCGAGTCCCTTCTTGGTGTGTCGCCCCGGTGCGCTATCCCTGGTGAAGAAGTGTTTACAGTGAGCGCATGGCTGAGTGTTGCGAGGGGAAGGTCAGTGCATTTTTTGCTTGTTTCCTGCCTCCATCCTCTTAGCTCTGGTTAGGAGACCGGCGTCGGGAGAAACCGAAGTCTGACGAGGCAGCAGAGGGGTTGGTGGGAGTGGATTTTCATGCTCCCGTTGGAGCTGAGACGCTTAACCGAGGCACGGGAACGAGGCGCCGGAGAGGCAGGCTTGGGGGAAGCACATGCCGAGGGCTTTGCCTCTGTTCGGGCGTCCGGGGGAGCCCCAGGCCTGGGAGCCTGCTGGCCTGGTGGGAGTGGGGGAGGAGACCTGGGAGCACGGTTCTGCCCCTGAGAGGGGGTTTCTTCTGCCTGAGCGATGCTCGCCGGGGGAACCGGCGGGCCTGGGCCAGCATCCCGGCGCCACCGAGACAGGGAAGGAATCCCTTCTCCTCCCGGGATTGTCCTGTTCGCCACCAGGCCTGTGTATGTCCACTGGGCCGTCTGCTGACGACAGCAGTGCTGTGCGGGTCTCAGGGTGACTGTGGCCGAGGGCCGGAGCAGTGATAAGTTTTTATGTCCCGCTGGCACTGGGACTCTAAATGCTGAGCCCCAAGGAGCTTCAGCCACTCCAGAGAGAGCCTGGACTCGGAGCTGCTGAGCAGTTCTCCCCAGCCAGCCTGCCGGGGTCACCAGATGGAGGGGTCGGCGAGAGGCACATTCTTGACGCTACGCATGAACTCTGAGCTGCAAGGGAAGGGTGCTTGAGTTTTTGGACCTCAGTTTTTCTTGGGAAATAAGAAATGGGAAGGGGTTCAGAACAGTCTTCCGACATAGGGCATTGTCTTTGTGACTGCTGTCGTGATTGCTGGAGACGTTCATTGTAGTCATTTGTACTCGTTCCTTCGTCTCTGGCCTGTTACAGTGAGGCTCTGAATAACTCAAAATTGGAAATAGAACAGTGAGTGCGTTTGGAGCCTGAGCGTGGGGTGGCCGTTAGTTGCTGTGCGGTTCGGAGCCATGCCGGGGTCCTTTGGGGCAGAAGCTGAACAGCGCACTGGGGTGGCAGAGGGGCAGTGGGGTCTGCAGGAAGAGGAGGGGCGGGCCTCGTCTCCCTCTTCTGCCCCATTCACGGGGACGCTAGCCCTCCCGGCCGAGGCCGTGCTTCAGTGTGAAGGCCGCAGAGCAGGAAGCGACCATGCGCGAGAGGACCCAGCACACACCCCGTCGCCGTCACCCGGGGCTCCCGGCCAGCCTGTGCCCTGGGGACCTTGGGTTGGCGAGTGTCTGGGGTGACTCCTCTAGTGGTGAGAATGGAACGGGGCGCCCTCCTCTTCCTGCAGACCCCACTGTCCCGTGGTTCTCGCTATGACGAGGAGGGCATTTAATCTGTGGGGAAGGAGGAGAAAGCCTGCTTTATCCTTGGGTCTAACCAGCAGCCACCAGACGGACCCCGTGGTGTGCCCTGGGATTCTGTGGCATCAGTCGGCTGGTGAGACCCCTCAGGAGAAGAGGGATGTTTCCTCAGTGCTCTTGGTCCAACCCTCCTGTCTGCTCTCTTTCCTGTGGCCACAGGGGCGGTGACGGCAGGCCACCCTGCACAGGCCGCTCCTCTGCCAGGGGGGCGACAGCTCGAAGGGTGGGGATGGGGTGCTTGTCGATGGGGCTTCCCCGGAGCCCGTCTCAGCGCCTGGCTCGTGGTCGGCACTCAAAGACTATTCGTGGCATCAAATCGTTCTTTAAAGTGTCCTTCTCTTCCCTGAAGCACGTAACAAGGCAGTAAAATTATTCCAAGTGCCTAATCGTACATTACTAATTATTTGATTAACTTTTCACATTCTGCCACTTGCTAAAGATGTTTTGAGATCTCATTGGCTAGTGAGAGAAGGAACATCCCAGATACAAAGACAAAACTGCTTCCGCGCCGTCCAGCATGGTAGGCACTAGCCACGGGTGGCCTCTCGTAACCAAGATGTGCTGTGACAATGAAGACTCAGTATGAAGAAAAGAATGTGAAATAGCTCGTTACTCTTTCTTCTGTTGATTACACGTCGACATAATACTTGTATATATCCAGTCAAATAATATTTATATACATATATTAGCAGGACTAGTTTCACTGTTTCTTTTTCACTTTTTAAAAATGTTGCTACCGGGAAATTTCAGATTACATGTGTCTTGCATCCCGTTTTCCCTGGATGGAGCTGACTCTCTTCATACTTTAGATCTCTGTCCATTGTGGACCAGGAAGGGACCGGGAAGGCTCTGACTTGTCATGTGTCTTTGAAGACGTCCTTCCCTTGCTCCGGCCTCTTTTCACTCCTGTGGGATGAGAGTGGGTTCATGCCTTGAAAGGCCACTCGCAAGCCCGTTTCTTGACTTACACAGAAGAAGGGCCAACTGCCCCAGAGGCTCCATCGGAAGATGTTAAAATAGCTAACGTCCACCGTGGCACGGCGACCTATTTTGGTAGACATTGGCGGTAAACTGACGGGTGGCCATGACAGTGAGGACCAGATGAGCATGGCTGTGATTCCACCAGCCAAAATGACAATCTCCTAAATGATTCGTGCAAAATGGGCTGAAACAGATCAGCCGAGAGGGCAGGAGCACAATCATTCATTGCTCTGCTGATCCATTTAGACATTCTGTTTCTCTAACCTTCGCCACTGAACAGCATCTTAACGACAATGGGTGGCCGTGACAGTGAGGACCGGATGAGCATGGCTGTGATTCCACCAGCCAAAATGACAATCTCCTAAATGATTCGTGTAAAATGGGCTGAAACAGATCAGCCGAGAGGGCAGGAGCACAATCATTCATTGCTCTGCTGATCCATTTAGACATTCTGTTTCTCTAACCTTCGCCACTGAACAGCATCTTAACGACAATTAGAGGATGAACCAAGGCCCTGGGTTCCCGCAAACAGCCAGCAGAGGCGTTTAACGCAACACGCGAGGATGCTGTGTCTGAAACGATGGCCCCTCTGCCCCAGTCCTTGTTCCTGTAAATTTAAATGGGATACTCAGCACTGCTTATGGAAATAGCAATTTAAATGACTCAATTTTTCTTCAGACTTTGCTTAACACAGACTCAGTGAAGTGGAAATCTAGTTCGTAGAGAATTATTTACAGTTTGTTGGGTTTTTAAAAAGACCCGTTTGTGAGAAGACACATAACGGGCTCAGCTGAGCCGGCCTCTGACCCCAGAACCGGTCGTGTGTACTGGTCCCCTCTCATCGACCCCCTGCCGGTGTGCCCTGGTACCTTGCCCTCGCTCCTCTCCTCTGCCCCGCCTGTGGCCTAATTTCTGGCTTGATGCCCTCGCAGTGGGCATCTCATTTTTTTTGCCTGGCATCTTATGTGGGCATCTGAATGGGAGGGGGAGCCTACTTCCTTCTTCGGAAGCCAGAATGGCCTGACACTTGGCTGTCCAGGGTCCTGGGAGCGGGGACACAGTCATGTGACCGAGGCTTGTCCAAGCAGATGCTCACCGCTGAGACGGTGAAGCTGGACCTAGCGAGGCAGAGAAGCAGGGAACGATTTCAACCCCCCAACAGTGACATCCGCTGTCTTGGGGTAGCAGTGACACTAGTCATCTCCCGTGGGTGGGAGGGGCCAGAGGTAGCGACCTGGATGTGGCGGTGATGTCTCAGCTGGACTGTCAGTGGAATGAGACCTGTCTGTCACCGCTCACTGCCAGCACCTCACCCCCTTCCCTTGCCGTCATTTGTAGAAGGATTCATTTGCCACCTTCTGACAGTCTGTGTTATTTACTCCCCTTGTATCTATTGTTTACATGTTTATCCGCACGAGAGAGCACACTCCGTGGAGCTGAGTTCTGCCCGTTCTGTTGCTGGCGCGCCTCAAGTGCCAGGTGCGCAGTGGGCACTCCGTGCCTGGCCGCTCAGTTCAGTACTTGCTGAAAGCCGCCGCAGCTGCGCCCTGGCTCCCAGGACTCTGTTGAATCCGTACAACGCCTGGGGGTGGGGGACAGAGACGACCACTCCGTGCCCCCCCCGCCCCGGGCACGTCCGGAATGCTCTGCAGGGACAGTGCCGCATCCCGCCTTGTCCCTCAGCACCGCCGTTCCCACACAGGTGTGCTTCCTGGGCCTCTTAGGGACGCTTCCCACTGGAGCTTTTCCTCAGATGCTCTCCATCAACTCGGGGGGGATTAGCCACTTCCCGTCTCTGTCACGCGCCTGCCAGCCTTGATGGCAGCCCCATCGCACTGATGCAGATTTTCCTATTTCTCGTGTCTTTAGGTATTTTATTCGAAAACCGGGAGAATGGGATGATGCATGCTTGCGCTCCAATTTCTATCTTGAGCTAGGCTAGCAAATTTCTTTTCAAAAACTTTTAAAATTCATTTTTTATTTTTTCATTTAAGTGTAGTTGGTATACAATAATAAATTAGTTATATTGGTCTCAGGTGTACAATTACGTCGATTCCACATTTTTATTCCTTACAGAGTGACCACCCCACTAAGTCCGGTGCTCGTCCGTCACTGCCCGCCGGGCACAGCATTCTGGGCTGTGTTCGCCTTCCCCTTTCCCACCCGTCCTCCGTCGCCCTCCTCGCTGGGAGCCATCCCTTCGGTCTCTGTTTCCGTGAGTCTGTTTCTGTTTGGTTTTGTTCTTTAGATTCTACATAGACGTGAAAGCGTATGATTCTTGTTTCTCTCTAATTTATTTCACTGAGCGTAATAAATACCCTCTAGGTCCATTTCTATCGTCACAAATGGCAGGATTTCATTCCTTTATATGGCCAAGTAATATTCCATGGTGTGTAGGTACCGCCTCTTCTTCACCCGTTCGTCTGTCGGTGGACACCTGGGGCGTAGTGATCTGGAACAGGAGAGTGACATCACTCAAATGGCGTTTGGAGCCCTCTCTGCACCCCGCCTCCCTGTATAGACAGGTTTTCCGCCGCCATCTCAATAAACCTGGGACCACCTGTGCCTACAACGGGTTTGTGCCCAAACGACTCCCGGGCTGACGCAAAGAACCATCTGCTTGTCATAAGCTTCCTGTGTTCCATGGTCAGATCACTGTTTAAACCCTTACCTTTATTTTCCAGGTCCCTTGTCAGTGTCCCCTTTGGCTGCAAAATTTCTCCTTTGTGGGGCTTTTACGGAGTCAGCCATCACTCCTGCTTGGTACTTTTGACCACCACCTGCTTACCCTGACTGCGTTCTGGATGGCCCGGTTCAGGACTCCGACTGCCCCTTATGTCAGTGGGAATTTAGCCCCGAGCCTTACAGAGTGACATAGCAGAAACTGCTGTTTTTCTACCCAGTAGTTATGCTCCCTCTTTTTCTTACTAACAGAATGTCGTTGAGAATGTTGTTGAGAATGGCATTGTGCCTAGATCAAAAACTATTGTTTTTCACCATCTTTGAAGCCAGTCATCGTAAGCAAAATTTTTCTGGTGGTTATTGAGAAAGTTCGACTTTTCTGATGTGGACGCGCTGCCCGCCTTCTTCTGGCCTTGCCTCAGTCTGGGAACTCAGATGTTGTGGCTGGGACTGAAACACACATCTTGCAAATTTCAAGATACTTTCAGAGATCGTGGCTCTGACATCTTCGAGCCACCAAACCAGTGCCAGAAACCATGTATCTCCTGACCGAGCGTCAGAGGAGGGAGATGGGCTCTTGGATTGTTTACGCTTCTCTCAGTGTAGTTTTCTGTTATATTCAGCCAGATGCCGTCGCTGCCTGACATTGGCAGTATATTGGTTAGGATGCATTCAGATGCAGGTAAACAAGGGGGCCACTCCAGATGGCTTAGCGGACCAGAGACCTTAGCGTCCCGGGTACCGAGGAGCGCCTGGGTAGGCCAGGCCGGACGTGCCCGCTGCCCGCCCGGTGCGCATTTCGGCTCTGCGAGCGGGGGTGGGCTCACTGGAGCACCGGGACCGCATCCGCCGAGGCGGGAAGCGGAGACTGCCCTGGCCACCAGATTGCCGGGCACCCCGACTCCTTCAGTCCTCGGAGCCCCAAGGTTTTCTTCAGTAAAGCCAGGATAATAAGAAACGCAGTGCTACGGTCTCCCTGCTCAGAAGGCAAGGCAGTTACACAAGTCTATGTTCAATGAGTGGGACTCAAAGCTGAGATCAAGTAAGGGGAAGCGCTTTGAAACCCGGTCAGCGTTACGGACTGCAGTCTGTCCCTTCAGAAATCGCTCGGGCAAACAGTGACGGCCAGCCACTCTGCCTGTAGCTGGCGACGCAGGCTTGGGAAAGGCCCGGTGCCGGCCCCCAGTGAAGTGCAGGCAGGCAGGAAAGATGAGTAACTGTGCATAACAGTATCGCATGCTGCATTCTAATGCGACAAGAGCCACATGCTGTCTTCTCGGACGCCTTCTTCACGAGGTTAGTAGAGCCTAAGAAAAGAATGTCAACCCAGACTGAAGGGGTTCGAAGTCATGCTAGTTACAATGTCATCAGCTATATTGGTGGCAACGACAACAACAAAATGCAGGGTTCCAGTGGCGTGACAGGCTGCCAGGCATTTCTTATGCATTCAGGAGTCGGTGGCGAGTACTCTTTGCTGGTGGGGACAGTTTGCAGGTGAAGCAGTGCGTTCTGCCCAAGAGGGACCCTGCCTCTGCACTGCCCGAGGCTCCTCAGCCTCTGTGAGGGAACCCCAGCCGGCTGAGGGAAAATAGACTGGGCAAGACGCACCCTGTTTTTAATCATCTTAGCTTCAAAGGGACACACATTCTTTTTTCTCGTATTTCATCAGTTGGAACCAGTCACAATCTGGGCTTAAGAGAGTTGGAATTGCAGTCCCTGGCTAGGTGCACTTTCTCCAAAAACAGTTCAAACCTATAGCATGAATCCCTGATGGGCGGCAAGGCAATTCTGCCCTGGAAGGCTTCCTGGAGGAGGTAGACTCGATGCGCGGTTTTGAAGGATGAATTGCAATATGTCAGAAATTCCAGGTATTGACACACATTCTATCCAGAGGGAAAATATTTGCAACAGCAGTCATTATGAGAAGATTTGCAAAAGATTTAGAATCATCTTTGTCTGTTAAAAAGCTTTCAGAAGTTTCATACTTGACAGTATTCAGCAGAATATTTTATGATCCATCCGTGGCCCAAATATCTGTAAACGATTTCTGGGTTAGGAGTGATGACTTCAGTTTTCTTGCTGAGAAAGCTGTCTGGCTATGAGATTTGATCCAGAGTTCATCTGAGGTTTGGACAGAATCAGATGGGTACCAGCGTGCCCTCTGCTCTGGGGCCATCAGCTGAGCGAGCCGAGCATGACCTTGGGGCTAGGCATGAACCAGCCACGCTTCAGTGCAGGCTTGGTCTTGAGTGACATTGGCAGCAGATGGGGAGGGTCTGACGAGAGGGTCAGTTTAATGAGGGTCTCTCCGAATCCTGGTTTCGTCTATGAGACCTTGCAACTTGTCACTGCCTAATCCTGCTCCCTGCTGAATTCACATGGCTGTTAGGAAACTAGAAGTAGCAACTGAAGGGAGGTCATTGTAAACAATAAATGATGCCGATGGAGACATTTGTTAGTGACTAAATGTCGCGCAGAGTAATCAGTTATCTTGCATTTCTGTTCGGCGGCATTGGATGAAGTTGCTCTGGGGAAGCTCTGAAGCTAGAAGCCGGTGAAGGGCCATGGGCGCCAGGCGGCAAACCTCAGGACATGTTAGCAGGAAGTGGGAAAACCCTGAAGGCTGGGTCCAGCCACGTGGCCTAATAAAAAACGGTCTTTTAGGAAGAAAGGCTGGAGGCCTTGTGAGGATTGTGACCTATCAATTCTGTTTTCTGAATTGCGCTTGAATTTGTTCCCTCCTCCGATTCTGTCGACGCTGCTGCAGCTCTGATTTTAATGTCTCTCGTGTGGAATAGACGTCGCGCTAACTTCCTGAATGCTCTCCTTGCCCCTGGCCTTGCTGTTCTGATCCATTCTCCGCATGTACCTCGAGAATTTTATCCAGTCATTTCTTGGTTCATTTGTTTGTTCATTCACTTACGTATTCATTCATTCGATGTTTATGTCATGCACGATGCCTTGGGACACAGTCACAATCTTTGCTGATGTGTAGGTCTTAGCACATTGCTGTTCCCTATCACCGGTACGAACAAGTCAAAACTCCTAGCGTGGCACACAAAACCATTCACGGCCTGGACCCGATGCCTCTTAGCAGCCTCCGGCTCAGAAACTCCGCCATATAATCTGCCTTGTTTTCTGCACACAACCTCGTGCTCCTGAAGTTGTGGAAAGGACTCCAGGAGTTGGGTGTGAATACTGACGTGAAGACTTAGTGGTGAGATGACTCAGGCCCTCCGCTGTCTTGTTTGTAAGCGGGAATTATAAAACGTGCCTCAAACATCTGTCATAAAAACCCAATGAGGCAGGAATGTAAAGTGAGTCATACGGTGTCCTGTATCAGTTAGGTGTGTGTGGGGTTACAAGCAACAGAAAATCAGAGAGGTTTAAAAAAATAAATGTGTAGCGAGAGACCGAATGTAATTTTGGATGTTGATTAGTGGCTGAATATCTTCACCTTTCCGTCATGCTGATCCCTTCAAGGTCACGAGATAGCTGCTGTGGTACCAGACTTCAGGTCTGCATACAAAGTGGAAAAGAAGGGACGGGGCAGTGCCTGCCACGTCACCCCTCTTTTTATCAGGAAGGCAAAGTTTTCCTAGATTTCACATGGTAGACTTCCCATGAGATCCTTTTTCCCGAAGTGGATCACATGGCCTTCTCCAGCTGCTAAGGAGGTTGGGAATTCGGAGCAAAGGATATTCCAGATTGGTTGAAGTAGACCGTTATTTGTTACTTGGGGGTGGGCACGGTGTCACCCTGAACGAATTTGGAATTCTATTAACCAGGAGGAGGAGTGAATCGTGCTGACTAGCATTACTCATTAGTATTTTCCAAAGTCCTTATCTATGAGTAGCATTAATCGGCGTTTTCAAAACTTTTGCCCAGAAGTGCTATCTATGTTCAATGCATTAAGTATTTTCGTGTGGTATGTTACGTGCGAACAACACCCTCCTCCCACATTTCCCGCCCCCCCCACTTTTGTATTTTGTCGTTTTCAAAACATAAACTGTTTTGCGTTTTATCGACGATCACTTTTAAAGGGTGTGCAGGGATCCATTCACCGGGCCCCTCGTGGTTTCCTTAAGCATTCCTCTGTTGTCCGATATTCATGTCGTTTTCAGTCTATTACTATGATAGGACGGGGCTTTAGTTTTGTTAAGTTCACGTTCTAGGCCACGTCCCTTATACAGATGACCTCCTTCAAGCCTCGAACCATCTCTGTGTGGGAGGTAGGTGTCTCCCGTTTAACAGATGTGGACATCCGGGTGCAGAGAAGTTAGTCTGCCCCAAGCCCCACCATAGTGAGTGGCGGAGGTAGGGTCCGCGGAGGTGAGTTACCCGCAGACCCTGAGCTTTCTCCCGGGACTGCGCTGAGACGGTCATCTCTGCGCACGGGTCAGGCCTGCGCAGAACCTTCCTTCCCGCTTCTCTGTCCAGCCCCGCTGCCTCTGTGGCGGCCACCCACGGATAGACTGTCCAGCTTCACGTAGACACATCTTACGACCAGCTCAGTGATGGTCGCCATGCTGGTCTCTCTCCCTCTCTGCTTCCTTCTCCTTTCCCCCACACCCGCTTCCCCGAGAATGAAATGCGAACACATAAATGTTTACGATTTCAGCTCTGCTTTCTGGGCAGCCCAGGCTGAGACAGTGCACAAAGCCATTCCACTTCTCAGGGCGGTTTCCTTCGCCTAAAAATGTCCCGCCGCGGAATTCCTGAGTTTGAAAGCGTGAACACTCCCGTGCGTGTGAGAACTGGTCACAGACTCACATCACCCACCGGCCCTTGGCTCAGCCCCCAGACCACAGTCTCCGCATCTCTGGGTCCCACGGCCTCGCTCGTTGCTGAGCCAAGGGCGGAGCTAGTCCTGCCAGCAGGGACTCGCGGAGGAGCTGTCCTGGCAGCATTTGTGGCCCCAGTTACACGCCGAAGCGGGTTCTGCGTCCAGATACGGAAAAGTGTAGTCTTTGCTGAAAAGGAATTTTCACCACTTGGGTGGATGTTCCTTAGGGAGAGAAAACCTGGGCATATAGAGCCTTTGAGAGTGCACCGGCCCCTGGTAATCGCTCTAATTACCTGTGAGGTAATTAGGGACCATTATGTATTCGGAAGTGAGATTTTCATCCTTCAAAATTTGCATTTCCAGCTAGAAGCTCATTCTCTATGCATCATAAGGTGAGCGTTCCCTGCTGGTTTCCTTCCTCACATGTAAGCTGGGCTCGCTCTGGGATGCTGTAATCAGAAGTCAACCCCCAAAGAAGCCAGGGAGAGGGAGCGGGCTTCCGGAGCCCACAGATGGGTCTGGACTCCATCTCACTCCAGAAACGGGTACTTAGAATGAGACCGAATTCGGACAGCTCTTTGCAGGGGCTGCTTTTGAGTTTGTTCCATTGCCATGACAGTCTTCCCCGAAGGCACCAAGTAGCAGACACCTCCACAAGGAAGAAATGGCCATCGTCTGGGCCCTGATAAGAGCCCAGGAGAATGTTTCAGTCGCCGGGGTGGGGCCTGCAAGGCTTGGTGGCCTGGGGGATGCTCGTGGGCTGCGAGGTGCTGACTCCCTCCCCGTTCTCCACTGGCTTCACCGTGCGACTCTGAGTTCTTTGTGGGGTCCCCGGCCGAATGAAGTCTCGGTTCTCAGCCTTCTCATTTCATCTTGGGCTGGTGGCTTGTTCCACATTCTGGGGGCAGAGAAGGGGAGGAAGAGGAAGAGATGGGCTCCTCCCATCGGCCAGCTCTGACCGCAGATAGCGACTTGCAGAACAGGAGGCTCCTGGGGGCGGGTTCATCCCCACACAGACTCAGTGCTCGCGATGTCAGTCCACGTGGTCGTAGGACTGAGGTCCCATTTTGCTTGCTGGCTGTCCGCCGGGGGTTGTCCTCGGCTTCTAGAGGCTGCTCGCGTTCCCTGGCTCACCGCTCTCTGTCTCCAAAGCCTGCGACGCGGTCATCTCTCTCATCCTCGAAACCTCTGACTCGCCCTTCCACCTCCCTCCTCTGCACCCAGCCAGAGAAAGTTTTCTGCTCCCAGTGGCTCGCGTGATCGTGCGAAGCCCATCCGGTTAATCTTTCCTGTTAAAGGTCCACTGCGCCATGTGACATAGCGGAATCCCAGGAGGTCACTTCAGAAAGCCTGCTGCCGTGTCCCTGTTTGGGAGCAGCGCACATTCTGCACAGGAGAAGGTGGAATCGATGGTCTGGCGTGATGAGGTCCTACCGAACCAGCGATGTGGCTCCATCCACTTGACGAATAGCGGAACACCTCCGTGTGCCAGGCGCCCGGATGCAGGGACCTCTGCCCTCACAAGTGTGCAGTCCAGTGGCACCCACACCACGTTAGGGGGGCCGTTCGTAGAGGTGGGTGCAGACTGCGCTGGTGGCAACAAAGAACGAAGAAGCGACGCAGCTCGGGGCAATTGCTAGGGGAAAGTTTGCAGGAAAGTTGAAATTTTCGCAAGACAGAACGATGTCTTTCTGTCTTCGTGAACAGTATTCGGCAAGTTCCTTCTTCAGCCAGAATCTCGGTCTCCTCATCAGTATCATGAGGAGTTGAAGCAGATAACCTCCACAGCCTATTTCTCCCATCTTGTCATTCAAAGTACCTTTCCAGGCAAGTGTGTGCGAGCGAGCAGGGGGTGGTAGTGAAGATGGGTGAGGACAAAGGGGGAGAGGATCCCCGGAGCTGTGCCTGCCTGCCCGGTGGGGCAGTCGGCAAGACGGACGCTGCGGACAGTGGCATTCACACAGAAACCACGCGGTCGCGTGACTAGGGATCCAGAGCAGGTGATCTTGAGGCCAGCTTCATCCAGCGGCACCTTTTTGATTTCGGTCGTCTCGGCTCTGCTTTTTTCAGGCTAGCAAGGGGGTTCTAGACCAAAACTCTGGACCTCACATGTGGGTCCAGAGAGGAACCCACAGCAACCTGTTCTAGAGTCTCATGGAACCCATGTGGGTGAATCCTGGGGCCATAGGAAAGCCTTATGCTGATAAGCACCATCCTGGGGTCTTGACGCTTCCACTGGTAAGCGTCAGGACGCACCCCTAAACCCCTAAACCGCTGTACCAGGGGAGGGCCGGAGACGAACAGAAAGCCACTCCCTGCTCCGGGTCTGGGCCGCTCACATCTGATACTCAGGACTTTGCTCGGGCACTGCTGGAGGAGCAGTTACTGTCACGTGACTCCTGCAGGGCTCAGAGGGGCACAAGCAGAAGAGCCTCGTATGGGGCGCAGCCTGCCCCGGGGCTTCGTGGCAGCGGCCGCGTGTCTGACGCAGCCATGCGGCAGAATGCACGGGCGCAGCTCCGAGCGCACTGGGGCAGTCCTTCGTCAACAGGTCACGTTCTCAGAATGGAACATGGACAGGTGATAGTCAGCTAAAAACGCCTTTTGTCTTTAAGTCAAGCCGTCCCTTTAGTCAGGTAAGAAAAGGAAACGCCCGTGCGGGGCGGCCCTGCTCCCCGCTGCTGGGGCTCCGCACCGCTGCGTCCGTCTCATCCGCAGGCTCGCAGGGGTTCATAGCTGGTTTTCCAATCGTCACCAAGGCACCTTAATGGCTTTTTACAAGCTATTTGTTGTGTGAACAACAGAGATTGGAAACAAAGAGAAAAAAAAATTAACCTGCACTGCGAGCACCGCAGCAGCTCAGGCTTCGTGTATGTATTCACGCTCCGTTCACGCTTCTGTCTTGTGCATACACAGTTTAATCACAGACCAGTCATCATTTTTTTCAGTATATTGGGAGCATAGTCTGTGTATAAATGGTCATAATGATGCTTTTTAGTGGCTGTGCGTATGTAATGATTTCTGAAGATGAAAAGCAGTGACCGTCTTTGACACGACCATACCCTCGCTGTCCCCTACGTCCCACCCAGGAAGTGGTTTGAGGCTCATTTCTCCCTCCCTGTTTTATTTTTGTGTGAGGGAAGGCATGCTGCCCGCGTGGCATGAACTCCGTGTCCCCAGAGGCCTGCTTCCACTGCTGCGGAACTCTACCCGTTACAATCTTGCTGTTCTAATTGCACGTATATTTTCTCGACTCTATTATTTAAGAGTTACGCCCTTTATACTTCCCAAAGGAATTGCGTGGCGTAGAGCTAGAGACCGCGTGAAGCCTAGTTAGAGATTTGTCCTGAAATAGGACGGAGTCCAGAGCAGGTTCGGGAGCGAGCGTCAGACAGCTCGCGGGCGTACTGGCCCTTACTCTTCCTTCCCGCGGGAGCAGCAATCAATCAAAACACCGAGGCAGGTGCTACCTCGAGATCCTAACAGCGCCTCTGCGGTACCCACGACTCATCACACCAGCTGGCGTGTGAGACGCAGTCTGTTTACTGTCCCTGGTTCTGAGCAAAGTGCACACGGCCAGGAATGAAGAGCCTTCTGACCTGGCGATGGATCAGCCGTTATCACCCGGGGCGTCAGACTCTGAACTGTGAGGAGATTAGAATGGGAAAATTCGAATGCTAACGGGTGTTTAGGTGACTCATGTTTCAGAAAGTGCCCCCAGTAGTACAGCCCTGGAGCGTTTACGTGGACAGTTCATCATCCGAACCAGTCCGTGGGACGGAGCGGGGACTAGGCTTTACGACTGAGACCTTCAGAGGGCGTCTCCATGAACACGTCCTGGTTCAGTCAGTTTTCTCTCCCTGGTCCTCTTCCTGTGCCTCGACAGCCCCTTTGCGAGCGCGCCGGCCCCCGATGGCTGCCTCGGAGCACATCGCCTTTGCCGCCGTTTCCCTCTTGTCCCTCTCCTTGTCCACCTCCTATTTGGCCGTACGAATAGGAGGCTTCCGCTGGCCCTGAAGGGGGGAGTGATGCCATCCGGTCCTGTGGGTCGCGGTGGGCTGGCGGGCGGGTGGTGGGCAGGGCGGGGTGCGTGTGCATGCCTTGACTCCAGCCTTTCGGAGAAAGGACTGAGAATGGCCAGGCCGCTCTCATTATCGGAGGGGCGCTGTTTTTGTAAAAATGAAGGAAAGATGAAGCAGGCTTGCAAAAACGGTCACATTTTCAAGTTTCTATTTTACCAACGAATAATTCTAACACAAACTGTCCTATAACCAACCTCGTCTGAAGAGTCAGTTCACCTTGCACCATGGCTTTGGGGACGGGCCACACGTCTCGTGCTTCGTGGAGAAAGCATCCTTTCTCAGTCCCATCCGTAGCCCGGTCACTCTTGCTCACCCTCATCTGGAGATGACATCGCAGCACGCACCTTCAAGGACTTTGGGAATGTCAGGCTGGTCTCGGTGGTCCATCTGATTTTCCCTGCGGGAGGCCCTGGCTTGGACCCACATTCTGGTCTCACTTCCTCAGTGACGATGGCATCTGATTCCTTTTCAAAATGCCCAAGATGAAATAATTTATCATGTCAAAATTTAATTTTCTTTCAAAGACTAGTCTAGTCTTTCACAGGCATTTGCATTTCTTATTAGCATCACTCCGGCCCTGCTTCTTGTGAGACATTAATCTTGATCTCCTTTCTGCTCTCAGTCCAAGGGCCCTTCACATTAATCGAGAAGGTCCAGTCTAAACCCTCTGGGACGGATGGCGACAGTGTCTTCCCGAAGAGTAGAGAGAGGGATGTATCCGTTCCTCTGGCCACAGTGACCGTGTAATGCTGCCATCTGTCTCCTTCTTCAGAATGTGTTCTGTGTTCTTCAGCTTTGAGTTCTGTGTGCTTTGAGTACTATCACAGTGTCAAGGAGGACGGCATGTGGCACATCCAAGATCCCGTGTCCCCCCGTAACACCCTAACTCTTCTTGCACCCCACGCTGTGCGGGTATGGTGTATCCCTTCCAGAGTTTCTGTCCTGAAATAAACTTGATGATTATCCTGTCACTTGAACGAATAGAATTCTGATTTATGTTTCATAACGTTCTATATACTGTAGCGTTTCATATTCTTTCACGGTTTGGACCGCTAACTTTTTTTTCAGCGAGACTTTGGACAACACACTGGGTTTGGGGATCATTGTCAGTCAGGTAGGTTAGGGCTATGCTGCAGTAATAAATAACCCCTACGGCTCACTTGCTTAAAACAGTAAAGGTTTCTTTCTTGCACACGTACATGTACATGTACATCCCAGCTTGGCTGGAAGACCTTTGCTGTGTCTCATTCAGGAATGGAGGCCGAGGGGGCCTCGCACCCGCTAGTCACCATGGCAAGAGAAACGAAGGGACCACGGTGACTTGTACGCTGGATTTGTGTTTGTTCGATTTTGTTTTGACTTTATTCAGTGTCATGGGGTATAACTGAGGCATCAGAAACTACGAATGTTTGAAGCGTACAGTCGGATGCGTTTCGACACACGCACGCGTGTCTGACTCCATCGCCACGCTGAAGAGAAAGAGCAGTGCGCACGCCCTTTGCAGCCCACGCCTCCCTCCACGCTCGTCCGCAGGCACCTCCGACCTGCCACGTTGCTGTAGATCGCTTTGCACGTTCTAGAATGTTTTGTGCAGGGAGTCTTACAGCACGTTCTCTCTTTCACTGGCTTCTCTCACTTAGCGTAACGGTTCGCAGACTCGCCCGTGTGGTGTGTGCATGATGGTTCGTTGTTTCATTGCTGAGTAGTATGGCCTCGTATACCACTTGTTGATGGAATTTTTTTCCCACTGTTTGGCTGTCGCAGACAAAGGTAACAACATTTGGGCACAATTCGTTGTGCAGACGTCCACTTTATACATCTCGGCTCCATACCGGGGAGTGGCTTTCCCAAAGTGTCTGCAGCAGTTTACAGCCCGCACAGCTGGGAGCGTGCTGGCCTCTCAGTCAGCCTGAGGCCTAAATTAGCGCAGCCTCCCAGGTTACGGCAGATTCTGGATGCCACTGGCAGGCAGCCAACGGTTTGAATTGCTAGGTGTCCTAGCAGGAGGGTAAGGCTGGCGGTTAAGCGTCTTTGACGAGAGGACCTTCTCAAAGCAAGGGGCTCGGGTACGGGCTGGTACCGAAACTGAAACTCAGTAACATAGCCTCGAGCCAGAAGTACAGGCTGAGGCAAGTTGCCTGGGGCTCCGGATTCAGCCAGAGCCACCTGTGAGGTCTGGCACTTCACCCAGGTCAGGCCCACAGACTGCAGATGACACCAAGGCCCCCAGTGCAGTTTGCGCCAATCCTGTGAGCGGGTGGGGAGGGGGAGACGGGCTGCTCCAGCTGTGGGTGCTGATGAATGAGTGAAGGGGCGCCAGGCAGACTGTGACGAAGGACATCATGTGTTGGCTTATTTATAGAGGACTAAAAATGAAAACCCCTTCCAGATGCGAACTGTCACACTCCCACCGAGGAACCCAGGAAAAGATGTGTACAGATCCGCTTGTGGAACCTTCCTGAAGGTCTTAGAATGCGTTATCCCACCCGGAGTCACGGGCGAAATCTCCTGTGTCCCTGTACCCTTTTGACACGTCCTCGCCCTCCTCCTTCCTGACTCTTTGGCATATCGAAGTATCCCAGGCTCATCTTAGGTTTTTTGTTTGTTTGTTTCGGTTTTCCTCTTTGTACCGGCTTTGGACTCAGCCGCTTCTTCATGGAGTCCTGCTCCTTTTAGTGAAGAATGGTATATGGAAACCAGCCAGGATAGTTCATGTGCTTCTGCGGGGTCTGGGCCTCTCGGTGGACAGAGCAAGTGAGTACGTAGGGATAAACACATCCACGTACCGCCTCCCTCTTAGTTTGCATGACAGAGTACCACCAACTGGGCGACCTAAACAACACAAAGCTGTTCTCAGTTCCAGAGGCTAGAAATGGGAGCTCAAGGTGTCGGCAGGCCTGGTTCCACAAGAGGGCAGGAGGGAGAGTCTGTTCCGTGACCCGCCGCCTCTGCTCCCGGTGGCCGGCTGGCCATCCCTGGCGTTCCGTGGCCACCCTGCTCTCTGCCTTCGTCTCCATGTGGCTTCTCCTGTGTGTCTGTCTCCACATTTCCAGTCACGGGATCATCGTTCCCACTGACGACTTCATTTTAACTTGGTTACCTCTGTAAAGACGATCTCCAAGTAAGGTCACGTTCTGGAGTCTTGGGGGCGAAGACGTAATTCAGCCGTAACACATATGTACGTATGCGTGCACATGGATTCTCTATTTGTCTCTCTCTGCTAAAAACCATAAATTCACACCGATGTCTCCAGTTCCAATCCACTGCCCGGGTATGGTCTAGTCCGGTTTGCAGAGTTCACGTTCTTTCTCTGACAGTTTGCAGCCTGGCTCCAGTCACCCGCCACATCGTTACCCATATACCGAATCCCTCTCGTGCGACCATTCTCCCTGTCCTGGCCCTGTCACGTGGCAGCTGCGCCAGTGCTTTCTGCCACCCCTCCCCCGACGTGCACATCCCTGGCGGCGTTTCCCGAAGCCCCGGGCATTGTCAGCGCAGGTCTGCCAGCCGAGGAGCAGAGCCCAGCCTGCGGCTTCGCTCCCACGCCCTGAGCGAGGCCCCGCGCTTCCTTCCAGTTCCCAGTGACCCAGCCAGCTCGGCCCGTGATGCTGCTTCGCTGGCAGCACATCCCTTTGGGCGCCGACTTCTGTGCTGGGCAGGACTGTTTGGTGTGTAAGAAACTCAAATGAAGCTGATGTAAACAGTCACAACAAAACAACGAAGGAAACGGGTCGACTCACCCTTGGCAAGTGAGGGGAGGGTCCGGCGTCAGGCCCAGCAGAATCGGGGCTCACATGTCGCTATCTGGACGCAGCTTTCTTTTTGTCTCTTGTTCTGTTGCCCGCTGTGTGAGAGCTTCTTCATTCTGCAGCGAAGCTTCCCGGTTCCACGTATAAAGCCCAGAGAGGACGCGGAATCCGTGACCTCGGGTTAAGGGCCTGTCCCTGGCTGTGCGAGGGCACTGGGACACTGCCGTCGGCCCCGTCCAGCCTGTAGGTCGTGGGCGGCTTGAGGACCGACATCCCCAGCAGGCCACATGCGACACTCCCACACGAGGTGGAAACAGCATGGTCAGCACGCCAGGTGCTCTCATCTGGGCTCGTGGCTTCAACTATGAGCGACGTAGCGCCCCACATTCCCAGATTAGTTCTCTTGCTTTGACATCCGTCTCAAACTCCAGACAAGTATGTTTGTGTCCACTCGGATGCCCAGCGGTCCCTCAAACAGCATTTCCCAGACCGAGCCCGTTCACAACCCCTGCCAAGCCCGCTAACTCCGGGACTTTTGACCTCAGCAAGGCGGCGCCTCCCGCGTACGCATCCCAGCCAGATGCTGGGAGTCATTCTAGCATCTTCTCTCCCCCATATGGCACCTGCTTCTACCGGCGCCTGTCACTCACACCTTCAACGACTTGTGGGCATCTGCCCTCGTGTTCTGCCTTCAGGGGGAAGTTCATAGAACGCAGCCTCACCCGCCGCCTCCGTGAAACCCAAGCATAAGACAGGAATGTCAAGTTCTCCCTTTACAATAAAATGTAAATTTTTCCATTTAAAGTCAAGTCCTTCATTTCTAGATGCTAAATAGGATGGCACTTTTAAAAGAGTCCCAGATGGTTAAATTAGGAGACTGAGAACAAAAAAAATGAGAGACCAGCCCAGCATTACTCACAGAGCCTGAAGCCTGTCATTTCCGTGAGCACAGCTGGGAAGCGCCTCCACTGGCCCAGCCCAGAGCGCTTCCTGGGGGCACGCAGCGCCCCTCGGGTTCGCGCTTGCTGGTGACAATCGGGACGGCGCAGGGCTCAAGCCCTCTTTCCCACCTCCATGGCCCTTTGGGACCTTGCAGCTCAGACCCCAGAATCATACTTATTCGGAAAGTAACATTTACATAGTACTTTGGGATTCCCCGGGAACATACACATACTCTTTTGTTTGAACTTCTGAGTGTCGTGAAGACACTGCGAGGCTGGCTTTCAGCCCCATTTTAGAGATCCAGAAACCCAAGAGAGATTTCAACTGTGTCGGCAGGACAGTGACAAGTGGCTCCGCCCGACGGCACCTCATGCCACCGGTCGTCCTGTGCCTGAACATAATGCGGCTTAGAGTGCACCGCACACCCCACAGGCTTAGAACAGACGCCCGAGGCCCTGGGGCCCTCGGCAGAGGGCGCCTCTTCTAGGATCTTCAGCCCGTCCTGAGTCTGCACGTCTCCTACTGCGTGTGAAATGAATTATCTGGAGTTTATCCTTCCCATCCGCTAAGCACGCATGTGTGTGATTGGTGCAGCATAAGACAGGAATGTCAAGTTCTCCCTTTACAATAAAATGTAAATTTTTCCATTTAAAGTCAAGTCCTTCATTTCTAGATGCTAAATAGGATGGCACTTTTAAAAGAGTCCCAGATGGTTAAATTAGGAGACTGAGAACAAAAAAAATGAGAGACCAGCCCAGCATTACTCACAGAGCCTGAAGCCTGTCATTTGGTTATGAATGAAATGCATTTTCGTTTATGTTAAGTGTGCAACTTTCCACTCTTGTTCTGAAATCACTGCCAACACAGTGGCGGCCAGCGCTTGGATATTCCCTGGCCTGGCTCTGCCTGGCTCCCCTCACCAATCTATTTCTCTTGCCAATTCACGATGAAGACCTCTGCTTGGAAGAGGGGACTGCTAAGAATATAGGTGTTTTCCTACATGGTTTGCCTTTTTGAAGGAGATGGGGCTGTGTGCCTGCAAGCGACTTTCTAGAATTCCCCTAATGAGGGTGCTGTAGAAGCAGAAGTCGGTTTGGAGCCTCCATCGGCCTGGATGCCGGAGTATCTGTGGATGTGCAGCACGAGGGAGGGAAAACACTTATTTGGAGCCAAGGCTCGGCACATTAGGGCCTGCAGGCCAAATCCGGCCCACTTCCTGTTCTTTTAATAAAGTTTTTTTGGAACAGAGGCACATCCATTCATGTACGAATTTATCTATGGTCCCTTTTTGCTACAATGACAGAGTTGAACGTTTGCAACGGAGACTGTATAGCTCACAGAGCCTAAAATATTTACTATTTGGTTCTTTACAGAAAAGGTCCGTCAAGCTTGTTTTCAGTCACGGAGTTTTCGCTGGCATTACTGCGGCGTAACTGGCGTCTCCTGATTGCTTCCCGAGTCTGGCCAGTCCTTACGGGTCTTCTTCAAAGTGAAGGGGACCCCAGAGTCAAATTGCCTTGGGTCACTACTCCTTTGGCCTAAAGTGGCCCTCACAGCTCCCTCCACCTTAGGGGTCATCCATCCGCGGTGTACCTCAGCCCCTTAAAGTGGAGGCACGCTACTGCCGACGGTGGCTTCACGTGCCTCATTCTTAAATACAGTGGAAGTCGATTTAGGGACGTCCGTGTAAGGAAATCATTTTGTCATTTAGCGAGATGCTAGAATTCCTTCTTTTTAACTGAAAACCAAAACACCAAGACCGCGTGGCAGCGTACTGAACCACAAAGGCGGCGGTGTGTTCTGGATTCACAGCACCTTCTGCAGGTGATCATGTCAATCATGTTAAAATGCGTGATTATGACCTACAGAGCCAAGAACCTCCCGGATGTCTGGAGCGTGCAAGGCCCTGTGAGCACCCGAGGGACCCTGCCTTCCGGCCAGCAAGCGTCCTCACTCCCGAGAGGCTGCTGCGTCCTCACTGCCTGAGGGGCTGCTGCAAGGCCTTTTCCTCCGGAAGGAGCCCCCGCCAGCCGTCAGCCTCTGCTTTGGAGCACAGTGAGTGCTGCTGGTTTTGCTGCCTTTCATCTCTTTGATGTTGTTCCTTTGTCCCCCCTGCCGGGTGCCCTTTCTGTTCTTCAGTATTTTAATTAACGTTGTTTAATTATGCTTGGCCCCCTGAGGCTGCGAAGGGGGTGAGTTCCTGTGGACGGGACTCAGCAAATGAGCTTTGCAGCTTCTGCTCACCTGTTGTGGGGAGCCGCACGCCCACTCATTTCCAGAGCATCAATAACGCCTAAAGCAGGGACGTTTAGGGTGAAAAGGCCTGACAGCGACTAGCTTACAAGTATACTTGGTGGTTCCGGCCCTCAGGATGGCGTCGCTCTGCGACGGGCATGCTTACATCGCGTTGGCGATGTCCGTGGACTAGGTGAACAACACGCCTGGAGGCTGCGGGCGGCTAGCCGGAAGTGGGGCATCCGTGCCGTCACTTAGGGATGCATATTTGGTCTTCCCCAGCCAGTGCTAAGTAGGAAGCAGGGCCAGGACTTGGGGAAGCTGTCAGCTGTTGCCGAGTCTGGAGTGTTGGGGCTGATTGTCACCGAGTGTGGCCTTGCTGCCTGGACTGGCTGTGGGTCCGAGTTGTTGCGGCACGTGCTCTGACTGCTGTGTGTCTGTATAGTCAATCTTTCAGTTCTAAAACGCTGCCTGGACCGGCTGTGGGTCCGAGTTTCGGCACGTGCTCTGACCACTGTGTGTCTGTATAGTCAATCTTTCAGTTCTAAAAGGCACATTTTCTTACCATATTTTAACACATCTAACATTATATTATGTCTTATATTCTACAACGTGTCATCGCTTATTTGACAAAGTTTTTTTTCTTTGTAGTTCATAAAATAATGGTGCATTTAAAAATTAACGTCTTAGATTTGATGAAATACAATGTTATAGGGGAAAACTGTGATAGAGTCCCGCTTCTCAAGGGTTCATACTATAGTAAAGGAGAGAAGACATCCGAAGAAAGTAACATTTCAGTATGCATTTTGGGGACCCCTGATGGCCCAGGCGGTGCTGCTGGAGTCGCGGAGGTGGCAGCTTGGATCTGAGTCCTCAGAAGCAGCAGCAGCAGCAGTGACGGTTCGTAGCGTGTCCACTGCCGGCCAGACGTTGCTCTAGATGCAATGTGTCCATTATCTTTAGTATAAGAAAGTGAATTTGGAAAGCCGGAGAAAGGGTGGGGCAAGGGAAGGATTCTTTCCAGAACAAGTAAAGAAGCACTAACAGTACCCGAAGCAGCAGAAATCTTGACTCCTCCCGCGTGACGAGGCGGCCAGGGCGAGGCTGTGCAGGGGTGGCGCGGGGGCTTCCTCCCCTGCGCCCTTGCCGTCTGCCGTCGGCTCGCTCTGTGTCTGCAGCGTGAGAGCTCGTCCGCAGGAGGCTGCCAGTGGCTCCCGTGGCTCCAGGCATCACAGCCACGTCCAGGGTGGGAAGTCCAGGGTGGGAAGTTGCGTGCAGGAATCGTACCACCCGCATCCACCCAGCGCATTTCAACTGAGTAAATCTTAAAGGTCTTGCTGGCTTTCTTCACTGACTCGCGAGTCAGGCAGCATCCCACGTAGCAGAGGAAAGGAGCTCACGGGCAAGGCTGACAGGCAGCAGGGGCGGGCAGGCAGCTGCCGGTGGAGACTGGGTCCATTGTGGCAAGGTCACCTTTCTTTACGGGACAAGAGGGGCCCATCAAGCCGATTACCTGGCTAGTGCTGACTGGGTGACTCCAGATGACTGATTTAAGATTCCAGTCCTGGCAGAGGTTGAAACTGTAAGTTAGGAATCGCGGCTCGGCTTGGTGACGTGGGCTTGGTGACGAGCGACTGTTCTGGGCCCGTCGTCTCTGTTTTAACACGTTAATCGAGAAAAGCAAAGCTCCCCTGAGCGCTGCCAGCAGACTCCCCGTCCTCCGCGCTGTCTAGAGCTGGGAGACCTGGAACCCCTGCCCCGAAGGGCGCCGGGATGTTTGGCCCAGATGGGGCTGGGATCAGATGAAATCGCCATTCACCCCCGGGTCTGGGATTTCGCTGCCCAAACAAAGTTGGGGTTCTGGGTCGGCGAGCCACAAAGGTGGGGAGAATGCCCGTTGAGCAGGCTGCTGAGGGCGACTTCCCCTGTGTGCCGGCAGGGGGGGCGCAGGAGACTAAGTGAACGGGAGGGAAATGGATGAGGGAATGACACCCAGGGGGTCGGCTTGGAAGGGCAGCCCGCGGCTGGCCTCGAGGTGCCAGAAGGTGGAGCCTAGGCCCAGTTCAGAAGTTAGTGGGGAACCCCGCAGTACGGTTGATTGGAAAACTGCAAAAAGGACACGTTTCCTCGCCGGGGCGTGGGGGGGAACCTGACATTCATCTGATCCGACCGCGGCCTCGAGACGAAGGGGCGATCCAGTGCGAGCTGTGCGTGGCGCCGAGGACGTGGGGCAGGCCTGTAGTCCCGAGTCCCGTGGCCTCCCCTCCACATCCCGGCTGGTCTGCTGCCACAGCGAAGCCGGGCACGTGGCGTCCCCAGTGAGCTTTCTCAAACTCCCACGGAGTGCGCGCAACAGATTAGGTGCCTTGGTGGGGAGGGGAGGGTAAGGGAAGAAGCGAAAGGGTTAATGAGAGTCAGAAATAAACCCATTTCCCTGCGGCAGCCAGTAAAATAAATGAATGAAGTGAGCAAGACGTGTGATTATAGACGTCAGCCGGCCTTAGCGTCCGTTTGCGGAGCTGGAGGGAGGAGTGGGGACTGCGGCAAGCTGAGGCGTGAGCTCCCTCTTGAAGGGGGGTGTCACTCAGATCTGGGTCCTGCATTCTGGGAGGTGCCTGAGCCTCCAGGGCTTCTGGGGACGTGAATGGGGGGCGATGCCGGGTCCAGGATGACACAGGGCCAGGCGTTAGTTTCCAGTCCTACTATGATCACGAAATTCTTGTTAACCAAATTGATGATTAGGTTTGTACTTTTGAAACTCCTTCCTATTTCTTTTTAGGAAACACAGGAGTTTTGGTGGCCGGTGGTGCCCTTTGGTTCATGAGGGGGCTGGAGGGGCCTCGTCCCACCTGGTCGCACCTCATCCACAGCAGTCAAACACCCGGGACTCGGACCAGACGGCCCCTTAGCCCACGTCTTTCTGATCATGCCGCTTTCTTTAAGCTCTGTGCTTCCGGTTCTTCCAGCGCGTTCCTGTCCCCATCCCCGTTCTGTCGTGAGCTGGCTCATAAGGGTGTGACCTCGAAGCTGGTAGAGCAGGGTCAGCGCACCGTAGCCTGTTACCGAATCCGGCCCTCTGCCTGTTTTTGTAAGTAAAGCTTTATTGGCACGCAGCCGGGCCGTTCGCTTACATATCGCCTGTGGCTGCTTTTCCCGGCAGTGGTGGAGCTGACCGCTTGTAACACAGACCGTACGGCCCTCAAGGCCTAAGAGCGTGCCGTTGGGCCTTGTCCAGAAAGTTTGCCGACCCGTGTGGGAGAGCCACCCTGCGGGGAGCTAGCACAGCTGGCTTCACATCCTGGCTCTGCATCTTGCAGTGGGGCGCTGAGGGCACACTCTGACCCCCGTTTCTACATCCATGGATCGGGGGTGATGAGCCCCGTACGTGGCCTTCGCGGGCCGCGGAGGACAGTGATCACGGGAGCCCTTCGCCAACGGCAAGCGGCCAGGACCGCCGCCCCTCCCCTTCCCTCGGAGCCTTCGCGCCGCTCCAGCTCCTTAATGTGATCCTCTCTGGTTATTTCTGTGCCTGTGACTAGAGCTATTAAAACCTGCAATTTGCAGGCAGCGCTAATGCTAATTTTCTAGTCAACGTACCTTTCTCTAGGCTGTCAGATAACAAGGATATTTTTAAATAAGCGTGAATTATGTGAAAGAATTGGTTCATGAATGAAGCCCACATATTTTACTCCAAGTTTTAAAATTTCCCATTTATGTATTCTCATTATGTATTCAGTGGAGAAATTGCACCTGACTCATGACTATATTTAGATTTCTCTATGCCACCTTTGCCCGAATATTCTCTTTGGATAGAGCAGCGGTTGCGTTTAGGAAGGGAGGCTGTGAGGGTGCTCAGGTCGGTGTACTGACCTGGCTCACTGCCCAGACGCCAGGCACGCTGGCCGCTGAGCCGGTGCGCATACGAAATGGAATCTATAAGGCCGCGCGCGGGCAGCCTCCATGCTTCCCAGGGCTGGGAGGGAACGAATAGTCCAGATTACAGAACGTCACGAGGATAGGCTTAGTTTGGTGCACAGCTTCTAAACTAAGCTTCTCCCGCAAGACGGAACGGTTTGTGGAGGCAGCAGGAGTGGCTGGGGTTGCAAACCGCTGGCCGTGGGGACTGAAGAAAGCCTGCAGATGCACGCGCTTCGTTTGGCGTGCCTCACGGCCCGTGTGTGTTTTCATCTAGGATCTGATTGTCTTTGGGTGCAGATGCCCCTTCCAGCTCAGCGCCTGTCCTCGTAACTCCCTAGTAGGTTCCTGTGGCTGCTTGGCCGCCTGACCGATTTGGGTCTGCAGCACTTCACTAAGCAGCGACGGCCTACATGGTCAGGTGGATAACTGCGTCGTGGCCCCTTCAGTCCCAGGAGCCCCTGGGAGCCCCGGGCAGACCCAGCCCCTTGTCTTCCCACGCTCGGGGGAGGGTTTGTTACAGCCAGGTAAGGAGTTTGGGCTGCAGACAAGTGGACAGAGCTTCAGGGCAGGCTCCAGTATCCGCATGGGAGCCGGAATGTGCTCAGGAAGTCGGGGGTCCCCGACTCTAGGAGGAGTGACAGTCTCTGAGCCGGATGTGGGCGCCTCTTCGGTGGTTCCGCAGCCAACCCCCATGACGCACTGGCACTGGCGGGGGTGGGGGAGTGCCCTCTTTCGAAGTCCCACCTGCCGCAGGAGCTGACCTGTGACCTCGTGTTGAGAAGGTCTGAGACAGGGGGACGGCGTTGCACTGGGGACTCCTCCTTCCTTTTCCGTTCTTCACCTCCCTGCCCAGGCCTCTCACTCAGCCAGGAACCAAAACCGGGTGTGGGGTGTGCGCGCCTGCGTGTGACAGGCGGGTCAGTGCAGCAGGTGGGCTTGGTCACCAGTCACCATTTGTGGACTTGCTCAATTTCTGGCCTTCAAATCAGAGATAGCGGATGTTCTTGCTTTGTTCCTGACTTTATCAGGGAAGTGACGATTGCAGGAATTCATAGCGGTTTCTGTGCCCTGGACCCTCTGGCAGTTAACCAGAGCTCGTGAGCCTTTTCTCTGAATTATGATCTCAGATGCATAAAATAAAATACATATGCGTACAAAGGGAACCAAGTATCGAAATAGTTAGTGAAGTATTGTTACTGCATTTAATAGTAAGATATAGTGGCAGGTCTGATTAATACCATAATTTCAAATCAATGAGAGGCATAAACAATACTTCGAGATACTTGCAACTGTGGTATGATACAAAAATATCTGTGATTTCTATAAGTGACAAAGTCATAGATAATTTTAATATTACTGTGGTTTATCATCCACTTTTATAATTGAAGGAGAAGCTAAATTTCCATCGGAGGTTAGTGCAAATAAAGATGCAATATAATTTTTTACCCATCTAATGCAAGGATTATCAAACAGGATTAAGAATCCTCGCTGGTGATTTTCCACTGAGGAGATGCCTGTCTGCGGCTGAGCTACGTGGCTTCTGTCCTGTTTAGGAAATACCCTCAATTTTTATTTTATGGAGTACTTTTAAGATGGATTCTGAATTTCTTTTCGGAATCCATGGAGAGGACGTGGTTTTTCTCATTTGCTCTATTAATAGGATGAATCACATTAACGGGTTTGCTAATACCAAACCGTCCTCCCTGACGTCTGTCTTCCCGAATCCTGTTTCCTGTCACTACCCGACCTTCTGTCTGCCACCCCAGCGTTCCCGTCCTGAGCGGTCCGTGTCCCGTCCCCAGCAGTCCGTAGGACGGGGCTCCAACCCTCTGAGATTCTGCCCCCGCCAACTTCCGTCCTGGCCTCGTCCTCTCTCGGGTTGGTGAAGTTTTCTTTGTCTCCCCTTTTTTCTCTCCCTCCTGCTAATGTGTAAATCGTGGCTTGTATTTCTTTTTCTTTTCATTGAAATAATAACTTATTCAAAAATAGATTTTTCTCAGTGTTTTAAATGTATGACTTTACACCTTCTCCTATCTTTTTGATAATACTGACCATACTTAAGAGGCCTCTTCTTAGAAGATTGCTTCATTATCTTAAAACTTTCTGGACTGAATTATTCTGAGTGTTTGTGACAAGGATCGTATGGCCTGCTAAGTATTCACCGTCTGGCCCTTTACGCAGAGTTTCCTGATCCTGTAGTCTCTCGCTCTGGCCGCTGACTTGACAGGAGTCATTTGGTTGTCGGTGCAGCTGGGCGTGTGCCCTGGGAGGATCATTCTCAGTCTGAGGTGGAAACGGGCCATCTGGCTGCGTGCCTTCGGTCCGAATGTGTTTCCTCTTACTCCACAAAACTTAAAATAGATACACCCAAAGAAGATTCGGGAAATGGTTCCCAGGACCCTGGGGAGAGGAAGGGCAGAATTCTACTTTTATTGTTTGGGTTAAGCCATCCATCCAAGACAGAAATGGGCAGAAAAGAATGCGAGTCTCGTGCTGAAGGCAGCGCTGTCCGGTCTGCAGGCCGTCCAGTCTCCTGTCCCTGGGGAGGGAGATTTCAGAGCCGCGTGCGACCAGACGCCACCTGTGCGGTGCGCGGGAGGCCAGTTCCGGAAGGACTCCCCCTGAGCACCGGTTGCCTCTGAGACCCTCCCGAGCGCGGGCATCTGCTCTGCGTCTCGTTTTGTGGGAACTTTCCTCCGCGTACTGGATCTTGGGCTCTGTCTGTCTCGGCCTTGGCTCCCTCCTTCAGCACAGGTCAAGCTGGCGCCGGCTTTTCTTCCCTGGGCACCCTGCCCGTGTCACCTCCGCCCTGGCCTGACATCACGACCGCCCGGCGTCAGGGCCCCACGAGGCTTCCTGTGTCCTGGAGTGAGAGCCTGGAAAGCAGGGGCCGGGAGGGTGTCAGATAAGGGTGGGAGAGGCGAAAGCGCTGTGTGGACGGCTCAGAACGGGCGGCGAGATGGAGGAGGCCTGACGCCAATGCGATGCGAGAGGCAGGAGAGGCCAGGCGCGGAGCGGCGGGGCGGGTCCCAGCGCATCCTGCAGCGCGCAGTGGCGGGCGTCAGCAGGACGGCGCCGCAGAGACAGCACAGCCATGGGAGCCCGAGACGCAGAGTCCGGGCCGATGAGGGGCGCCAGCCGGCCGGGGAGGCCGGGGCGACACAGGGCGAGCAGTTTGTAAATGCCGGCAATTAATTCTGAAAATGTCATGAGGGCTGAACAAAACATATCTGCACACACCTCCCGTGGGTGACCTCCGCTTTTCAAAACCGTAGCCCCTCTCGCTATCCCGGTGCCTTGAGATGCAGGCCCTCTATTTGAGGCTCCATGGAAGACAGCCGCTTCTCAGACAGAGTGGGAGCTTCTCAGCAGGCGGTCCTCAGACAAGTTCATCTTCAACCCAAGTTCATCACCAGCCGAACATCTGGTTGTGGCAGCTGCATGCACTTTCAGGTCAAGCATCATCCATATGGGTGTCATTAGCCTCCAAATTGACCCTTGGGGTCTGGACGTGAGCAGCCGCCTGCCAGGCGGTGTGGCAGGAGCTCCCATCCATCTGGACCACAGGCCTCTACAGACACAGCTCTGTGTGACGGCTCTGAGGGCGCTGTGGGCAGACCCGACCCAGCAACCGCCGCGCGTGCTTTGGGGAACAGGCATCAGATGCTGGAGTGGCTCCCGGATGGCCCACGACTGAGTAGAACTGTCCCCCGGGCAGGGCTAGCTACGTGTGAGGTGCATTTGATAATGTCAGGGGGACATAGTGGTGTGTGCCGGTCACAGGAGAGCCCTTACTTCCGGCTGTAGGGAGCCAGGGAGAGGCCCCGAAGGAGTTGGCATGTGTCGTGGACCTTTAAGGAGTCAGCGTGGACAGCAGTGGTGGCTGTGAGGCAGGCGTGTGTGGCAGGGGACGAGTGTGAGCGGGGGAGGGGAGACGCTGTGTGGGGGGCGTGCTGTAGTGCGGGTGTGTGAAGGGAACTCACAGGAGGTCACGCTGGAGGAAGAGAGACGTGGGTCTTGGAGGCCTCGGGAGCCAGATGAGAACTTGGACTTCATTTTGTAACTTTAAAGGGGAACCGATGCAATTTTCTGAGCAACAGAGTGGCAGAATTAGCCACGCGAGTCTCCTTAGCTGTAAATCGAGTGAAATCACTGATCTGTAGGCCAATCTGGCGCTTTTTCCGGAACCCTGGCTCTTGGAGATAACGATGTGTGGAGATTCTGAGCACCAGCAATGACATGATTTATGCACATGCGCAGCGCCTGGCACACAATGTTTTCTAGTTATCAGGAGGACTCACTTTAAAAACACCGACCCACCGTCTTCTGCCCGGAGGCAGTGCATTTCGGCGGTTAGGAGCGTCCCTTCGGTTCCCAGCAGGTCCCTGCGGTGGACGCCTGCCTACAGCTTACGGCTCATGTGGCCTTGGCAAGTCGCTTCACGCAGCCGATTCTGCTTCCTCGCCTGCACGATGCAGATGCTACGTTTACTGTCGGGTCGTGTGAGCCTTAAATGCACCAGCGCGTGTAGGATTCAATACTATGATCCGCCGTGAAAAACAGGCACTGGCGCTCCCCGCGGGCCCTTTCCTGGCTCCCGCCTGCCGGTCGGCCGAGGCGAAGCGCAGACAGGGCCCTCGGCTCCCCTGCAGCACTGCACGAGCCATCGTCTCGCACGCGGGGCGAGTGAATGGCTCTGGCGTCACACCGCACTCGGCACCCGCGTTCTCCCTCTGTTGCCACCGCTAAGCCGGCAGTCACGGCCCCTCAAAATTAGAAGACCGCGCTCTCGCGCTGGCTCCTCTGTGAACGAATATTCGCCCTCTCTGGACCTTAGAAACCGTGGCGCACGCGAAGAGCCGGGGCTCGATCGGCGGTTCCCACCTCTGTGGCTGTCGGCAGCGTCGTAGGTTCGTAGGTTCGTAGCGGGAGAGGCCCTTGCATCCTGCGTGGTGGCCGCCTGGCCCGGAGGGGAGGTGCGGGCGAAGCTCCTCCTCACCACCCCAGCCCTGCGCTCCGCCCTGGCTCCTTGCTGGGGCCCGGGCGTGGACGTGGCCTCCGCGATGAACGATGAACGACGAACGGATCGCTGCTTCCTCCCATTCCTGCCGCGGCGTGACCTTTCGCCACGTGGAGGACTCGCAGTCCCTTTCTCACCATCGTCGCCTCCGTCAGGATTTCGAACGCTAAGACTCGACTGTTTTTCTCTCTGTCGTTCATCTCTGACCTGCCTTTCTGCGAGCCGGACTGATCAGCGGCTGCCTGGAGTCAGGGGATTGTCATGGAGCAAAAGAGAATTATGAGAAGTGAATCGTGTCGGCCACTGCCAGGGCCGGAACCAGAGAGGAGGAAACAGCCTTTGCCCTGGGCGTGAGGTCACCGCTCCGCAGGCCAACTCCGGTTGCGGAGAGCGCCCCTTACGGGCGCAGGCCCAGCCCAGACGCCTCTCCCGCGACTCGCTCCTTAACGCCAACCGCGTGAACGTCCCTAGAGTGTTCTGCAGAAACCTCGGAGTGGACCTGCCGGGACCAGCCCCCGTCCTCCGTGCTTCCCGTGTCGGCACCCGGAGCCCTCACCCGGCCATCTCCCGGGGCCCGAAGCCCGCAGCCTCCCCCTCCTTCCCGCCCTCGGTCTAATTTGACCACAGGCTCCGCTAACTTAATCTGACTCACGGTTTTCAGTTCTCCTGGCTGGTGCATTAGGTCGGTTCTTTCCTTCTCTCTCCAACTCATGTGCCAGCCCTGTGTGGTAGCGACCTTCCTGTGATGCAGAGCAAGTTCCCAGGACCCCGACACCCTTCCACGACCCCCCGTGCCGCCGGGCCAGACCCCGCGCTCTTGCTCCAGCTCGGGCCTCGGCCGCTCCCAGCGACACGCACTTCCCTCCTTGCCCGGCCTCGGTGTCGCGTCCTAGCTCATGGGTGTCTTGCTTGACAGCCTTGGCAGCCAGACATGGGGCTACCTCAGCAGCCGAGGCGGATGGAAAGGGCGGGTGACAGGGGAGCGCGCAGGACCGGAGCCCGGGAGCCTGGTCCGGGCTGCCAGCGGCCGTGGGCGGAGAGCAGGCTTATCAGGTCATGACTCGAAGCTGGCACTGCCATCTGGGGAAGGCTGCTCTGGTGGGCGGGGCATAGGGACAGAAGGTGCTGCATGATTCACGGACCATTCAGAGTAGGACCTCGCAGCTGGAAAGATGGGGTCGAGGCCCAGCATCCTTGCCGGGTCAAAGTCAAGGTCATGTGAACGGATCACACTCCCAGGGACAGAGCCGTCGGAGACAAGAAGTCTAAATTCTGTTTCTTTATAGATTGTTTGATGCTCACTCACTAGTGTCCAGTATTCTTGCTTTTTCATTTGCTATTAGAGACAAAAAGGGGACAAGTGTCATATCCGATGCCCTAGAAGAGATGTCTGCAGTAGGGGGTCAGTGTCTCCAACTGAGCAGGGTAGACAGATGCTGATCGAGCGACAGCTCTGGTGACACAGTCTTGCCCCGTGGAGCAAGTCTGAAGCCCAAGAAATTATAAAGGCAGCTCTTTTCAACAGTGGCCTGTAAATGCACATCTTAAATAACAGATCTTGTGGTGACCTCACACCAAACCCATTAAAACAGGAACTCTGGGCTGATTTCTAAAGCCTTCACTAATGTCTCCTTGGCTTATGAAAAAAAAACCCAAAACAATAGCAACAACAAAAACCTTGTGTGGTAACCACAGTACAGAATTCTAGTCCCAGATCAGAAAATCTGCTCATTCCGCCTTCAGAGCTAAGTAATCATTCCTCCCTGGAGGCCGGTGTGGAAAAGGGAGCATGCGAGCTGAGGGCCAGGTACACACCCCTGACATGGCTGACGTCACCTTAAATGCCTGGCGAGCTGGGAGAGGGTCTCCACAGAGACCCCTCGCTCTGCCATTTGCAGCCTGACTGCTCGGCTTCTAATGACTGGATTTCCCAGTGTGGCTCTGTGAGTCAGCTTCCAAGGTGAGGTGTCACCAGCTCTGACACCACTCCTAGCTGCGGGGACAGCTGCCAGAGACGCTGCCCATCCAGGTGTCTGGGAGACGATTTATACCATGTGTTTGAGCAGCCCGGTGACATCTTATCCTCCATAATATCAGGTAACCTGACGACAGTGTATCAACAACAGGGTTCAGCATTTTCACCGTTTTAAGTAAACGTCTTAGACGCTGACTTTGGGTCTTAAAGATAATATGATTCTGTAGGGATTTTGTTCTATTTTTTTTTTTCTTTAACCAAGATTACAATTTTAATCTATGCACATATAAGGAATTCCAAGAAGATAGCATTCTACAGAGACAGGGACTATTACTCTTGTTTCGGATCTGGGAAAAATGAATATTTCAAATGGTGTGTTTGCAAGTAATCAATGAGTAAGATTTTTGATTGTTTGTGTTTCGCATTTTTATGACATCCCCTGCGTGCCTCGACTTGCAAAAAGGACTTCTGCAAATGCTGTCTCTTTCAACTTCATCTTCAAAACATTTCTGCGTAATAGGTATCATTATCTTCATTTTACGGATGAGGAAATCCCGGTTCCGTAACTCACCTATGTCAGGCCACTAGGGAGCTTCCGCCCCAGCGGTCTCTGGTGGCTCCCCCTCCTCACACAGTGGGGGTACCCCCACCCGCTGCTGTGACCGGCCAGCATCTCCGAGTGTCTGCCTCTCATGTTCTCAGCCTGGAGTCAGGCATTGGGAACAAAGAGGTAAAAACAGTGTTTGCCTTTGTGGATTTTCTAATCTGAAGGAGAAGTTAGTGGGCAGCCAAGAACGTCCATTCGACATGCTAAAATAATTGAGAGTATTTTTTAAATTTAAAACTGTTATTCAGTACACACTCATCGGGCACTTAAATATGCCTAACTCCGTAAGAGACGCCAGAGCTGTAAAGGGGACTCAGACACAGACCCCTGCGTTAAGTAAGTGTCCCAGCCCCGCTGGTAAGGTGCCTCGAGAGGCAGTACGTCCTGTACCGCAGACTCGGGTGTGCAGGAAATGACGCCCGTGTGTCCCTGACTCATCTTAGCTCTGTTTTTGGGCCCGTTGCACTAGAGCAGAGGAAACTCGGCCTCTTCCGAGGGTCGTGTCAAGGCGCTTGCACTCGGGTGGTTGTGGGGTGGCGGGTTTTGATGGTGGGTCCACACGGGTTGGAGCCAGGGCATCTTTTATTCCTGTCCACGTCGTCCCTCTCTTTGCTGCTTCCATGTCATCCTTGGGGGCTGGGAACGTTCCTGCTCTGTCCAGGCCACAGGCGTGTGTTTGTGGGGCTGGGGGCTTGGCAGGGATGTCACTGGAAGGCCAGCTTAGGTCCCATCTCCATCCTCTTTCTGGCACTGGCTGCTTCTGTTAAAGGAAAAAACGATTCGCAACGCCTGTTAAAGACGATAAGGAAGATTTGAGTCGAGGAGGGACTGGGATTGAGCTCAGCTCCGAGGACAGCGGGGACGAGCGGGTCCTGCGGCCAGGGAGCAGCGCGGGCCAGTGGTGGAAGACCCTTGCGAGGCAGCGTCGGGGCCGGGGGCTCTGGCCTCACGAGCTGGGTGGGGTGCTGGCTGAACGCAGCCAGGGATGCTGCCGGCGCAGGTTTTCCTCACGCCGCCCTGGCGGAATTCTTGCTAAAATGGGGATAAATGGGCCGAGGATGCAGCCCAAGGTCGGGGTCCCGTCAGAAAGAGACTCAGAAGCCTGACTCGGGTTGGGTCGCAGACAGAGCCTTCGTCACCTCCTGGCTCTGCTCCCGCGTCTGAATCGGGTGGGGCTCTCGTGCCAAGAGAATGGAGCTGCGCTAGGGGGGCGCCCACGGGCCGGGGTGCGCGTCGGAGAGAAGGACCGCAGCCTGCCTGCCCAGCCCAACTCTCAAGGTGCAGGTCGGACATCGCCAGCTGTCGTGTGGCCGCTCCTGGCGCTCCCTCCTGTCCACTCAGCATCCTGCGTGATGATGTTTGGCATTTCGTCTGGGTTCCCTGTCACACTCTGTTCTGATCACCAGCAGAAGATGCCTTTTACTCACGCTGCAGCCAGCATTCGTGGGGCACGCTCTGCGGGCGTGCCGACCTGCGGTGCGGCCTCTCGTTTATGCCCACGCCGGCCCTATGTCCATCCGCCCGACACACGTGGGAGCTGAGACGCAGCGTGAGCAGCTAGTTTCATTTCACAGACTGGCCAGCAGGTCGGGCCAGGTGTCTAGCCCGTGTCCCTCAGACTGCAAAGCCCGTTTTCCTTGTCTAGGCCCCTCCCTTTCTGGAGGACCTGAGACACGACATGGGGACATGTTTGGGAGCTAACGGGCCTGGAGGGCACACGGCCGGGCGGCTGGCACTCCGCCTGTGCCCCACAGCGCCGCCTCTCCTTGTGTCCCCTCACTTAGGGGAGAAGGGCAGCCACATGGGTCAAAGGCAGGAGCCAGAACAGAACGCAGTCCCGTGTTCCTGGTCGAGTCCTGGCTCCCAGAACAGGCCCCCGATGTGGGACAAGGCCTGGCTTGACCCCGAGCCCCTTCCCGCCACCCCAGGCCGCCCCAGGGCTCCTCCGTGGCCTTGGCAGACTTCCATCTCCCTGCGATTTGAAAATGGCTGTTCCAGACAGGCCTCCTCTCAGCCAGCCGCCCCCGGGCCGGCCGCACTGAAGCCTGCATTTGTCAAGTGACAGATTTAATGAGAAACAGGGCACACACACACTCACATGCATTAAGGAGGGAAGCGAGCTTCCTCGTCTGCGTCACCCTGCAACACCATGTCGGTGCAGCCAAGCTCCGTGGGAGCGAGTCCTGAGTCCTTCATCCCGCTCCACGCTTCCTCCCGGGAGGTCAGCTGGGGGCGTTCTCGTCCGAACGGCGCGCTCTCTGCCCGCATTTGAATTGTCGGAGGGGAGTCGGGGAGGTTCCCCGTACACGGTCGTTTCCTTTTTAATCCGCAGGCAGCTTCTTTGTGGCTTTAATGCGAGAAAGACCGGCTCGTTGGGCCAGCCAGCTCTGACGCTTCTGGCGAGGTGACATGTACACATCTGAGCCTGAGATCGACTTTGGGCGGAAATAGAGGAGCGGGCGCAGCTTGACGGTCGCTGTCCTTTGTCCTGAAGGTGGTTTGAGAGACAGCACTGGGCACGGCGGAGAGGGTCCGGGTAGTGCAGCATGTGGACGGGAAGGAGCAGCGGAGGCTCGTAACAGTGACGGAGTTTATAAAGTTAACGCTGACGATGGCACGCAGCAAGGGTTAGGTGAGCTGCAAGACATATTAGGAGGGACTTCCTGCAGGACAAGGTGCGGGAGGGCAGGGACCCACGCCAAGGCTGTCTCCGTGGAGATGGAGAAGAGGCGCGGCCGGCAAAGTACAGAAGAAGCAGAGATGCCTGCTGACCGGGCTGAGGGGCGAGTGTCACTCCACGGGCCCGCGAGGAGTGTGCCCCAGGCAGGCGTTGACGGAGGAGCAAAGTTTGCACTCTCGTCCACTCTATTGCTGGCCCGACAGGTGCTTAAATAAAGGTCAAGCACTAGAATTTTAGGATTTTCAGCCTGACAGCTTACCTTCCTTCTGGTTATTAAGATTTCAGAATCTTCTTCATCCCTCCAGGATCACGCTAATATTGCTTTAGGTGGATGGTTTCCATGGAAACTAATCTCATCGATTTTCGAATCATTTTGCTTCGTGCCGATGTCAGCAAGTGACCAGTTCTGGCCGTGTCCTCACTCTGGCCCCAACCCATGGGAGTGGGAGGTGGGGTCACACATGCCCATCCCCCACGGGAAGCTGGCCGTCCCGTCTAGGCCGTTTATGGCCTCCATCTGGACATCATCTAAGAGGCCAGGGCAGTCTGGTTCTAAACGCTGGCCACCCCTGCCGCTGGCATGTGGGGTGTTTGGCCAGTTACTTCAGTGCCCTGAACCTCCCTGTCTTCACGGATAAAACGGAGGTAAATTCCAACTCCAAGGGCCGTTGCGGGGATGAAACGAGCGGAGAGCCAGAGCAGGGCCGCCGCTCCCCCCGCCGCCGTGCGCCTTCCGCATCGTCGCTCGTCGTCGTCATTATGCTTTTGCAGTTCCAGAAAGTGAACTTCTCCAGGAGCCGCTGGAGCTCATTCCGAGACTCTCCCTTGGTCTGGTCGTTGACTCATTAAGGTTTTTAGTTTAAAACGCAGAGGAGGCAGGAGACCCATGGGCCGTGATGGTAAACGCTATAAGGGGCGGTGGCTCAGGGGGCTTGGCAAGTGAGCGTGCAGCCTGGGGTCCTGTTTCCTGCTCCAGAAGGAAGCGGTCATAGTCTCCGGCCTGCTGCTCCTTCTCTACCCTACCCGAGGACAGAGGTCTCCATCATCCCCACATCCCTCCCCTCTTCCCCCATCCTCCCTCCCTCCCTCTAGGGACCCCAGGTCCCGAATCTAGGCAGCCTCCTGGCCCACCCTGTGCTTCAGGCTGAGCAGCTCTGGCGTGCGCGTGGGATGGGGGTCGGGGTGGGGGGGCAGTGGCCTTCCACTGTTCCTTTGTGAAACGGAACCAGAGATGACTGGCCATCCTTCTTGAGTGAATTGTTTGGTCTTGTCATTTGCCCAATTTACTTCCTATTTAGAGTGTTTGTTTTTTCTTTGCAATAGTTTTTTTTTATTGTTTTAGTGAGAATTAATTTGTTTATTCCTCACAACGAGCCTTTGAGGAGGGAACTGTTAGTATCACCATTTGACCGAAGCTCATAGACTTTTAACGAGCTCGTCCAGCGTCCCGGAGTCTAGGACATGGCGACAAGATAGGACCTCAGAGCTGGCACGTCTAAGCCTTTCTCGCGTGTCCCACGGCCGTGAATGAGACGCGGCCCTTGCCCCGGCTTGGCTCCCGGTCTAGGGGCAAAGGAGACTGTTTGTTTGTTTCCTCAGTATTTGCTCTGGTGCTTATTGTTTCTGTTTCTTTTGGGGTCACTTTTGGTAGCTGATGTTTCACTGACCGATGGCTTCAAAATTACGGTCTGGGGAGCCCCGTGATTCTACGGATAGGCCATAGGGTGTCCGTGGGGGTGCAGTAGCAGAGCGTTGGGTGGCCTTGGGGGTACGACTTTGGAGTGTTTTTAATCCAGATTTTCAAATCTATTTGAAATCTATAAGAATAGAGTTTAGAGTGTTACTCTTTAATTTCTTTCTTATCTACAATTAAATATCCATCTTTAGTTCTAATTTTGAATGGTCACACGTTTTTACTGATTAGACTGGTTTCACCTAGTTTAAGAGATTAATGGAAAAAGCAGCCTCTGGATGAACTTACCGGCTTTACTATTTTTTTACTAATTATTAATATTTGTTCATATCCCTTTTCGCTTCTCTTTTCCTCATTTTCCCCTCTGTCTCTCATATGTGGAGTTAACATTTAATTTACATTTCTTCTTCTTTAGTAAGAAGTACATTTCGTGCTATAACTTTGTTTTAGTTATTGCTGAGGTGTGGATATGTGACATTCTCATTTCGTTTTCTAAGCATTCTATAATTGCTATTTAAATTTTTCTTTTATCCTAGAGTCGCTTAGGATACAGCTTTCTAAATATTTTAAGTGATCGGATTTTAAAAATAAATATTTCATGAGGCTAGGAAAATGAATCCATATGTAGTTGCTACTCTGGCGAGTTTCTTATCAAAATTTTCTTCGTAGTCCAGTGCGGAACATGTCTTCGGGCATCAGAAGAAAATGGTGTCCGGTGTATAAGACCCTGAGTGTAATGTAAAGTTGATAAATCTCCATTACTAACTGTTTATTGTATGCCTTCCTCGTCTGTAGCGTTGAGAGATGTGTATCGGTCTCACCGCTCCACCGCTGTTTTTTCCTTCTTTCTCAAGCATATTTAGATGTGACGCATTGACAGTGCGACTTGCCGAAGGTTCATGCCTTTATGAATGGGGGTTTCCAACGAAAAATTATCCTTCGCTCAGTCTCCGTGACGTTCTGTGCTCGAACTTTCCCTGGTCCTGTATCGAGATTGCAATCTCTATTTTTCTTCCTGTTTTTCTGATGTATCTTCGCCTAACCTGAACTTTAACGTCCTAGCAGTTCTTTTAAAAATGATCACGCTTCCCTGGCTCCTGGGGGTTTCCCTGTACTGTTGTTAGAGTAACCAGTGCTTAGTCTTCTCATTTCTTCATGGGAATAATAATCATGACAGTATCTGCTTCACAGGGTGGTTGGCAGAATTAAATAAGATCATGCACAGCAAATGTTTAGCACAGTCTTATTGTTATATAGTCTTATTGTCATTACTACGTATCCCAAAACCATAGAAATCACGAATTTCATAGTTTTCTTTCAAATGAAGTTTTCCCATGCTACACTTGAAACCACGGGTTGACTCGTCAACTAATAAAGTTTGAATTTAAACAAGGAGAAAACACACAACTATTTGTCAAGGTTACTTGTGAGAATTCCTATGCCGAGTAGCGGATTGCTGCAGACTGAATGTTTGTGTCCCCCCAAAGTTCATCCAAGGCGATGGTGTTTGGATGCGGGGCCTCTGACAGGTGGTCAAGTCATGACGGCGGAGGCTCCTAAACAGGGTTCGTGCCTCATGCAGGAGATCCCAGAGAGCTCGCCAGGGGAGGACACAGCGAGGAGACGGCTGGCCGTGGACCAGGAAGTGTCCCCCAGACACTGGCCTCCTGAACCATGAGAAGCATGTGTTGGTGGAAGCCATCCAGCCCATGGTGTTGTCTCAGCAGCCCAGACGCACCAGGACAGGCGTGGGGATCCGTTTCCCTCTCAGACTTTACGGCTGCAAGCCATCAGTGAGGGCCCCGCAGTGACAAGTGTCCTGGCATCGCAGCTGGGACGGCGCCGGGCAGCCAGCCTCCTCCTGCACAGCCCAGCCTTCCGCATGCTGGGCGAGGGAGCACTGACCAGTGCCTTCACCGCCACCTCCACGCCCTCGCATGCGAGGCGGGGCTATCACAGCACCTCCCTCGTAGGTGTGTCTCGAACGTGAGATGGAGCAGGCGGGTGGCAAGTGCCAGGTAAAGGTGAGCTTCCTCCCCCTCCCCCTCAGCACCTGTCCAGGCCCCCGCGGCCTCAGCCACAAACCAATCTCGATTAATTCAGTGAAGCCCAAGAGACGTTTTCTGAGTGCCGTGCCCCAGATGCCGTACTACCACATGTACGAAGCTCAGTGTCTACGGAAGACGGACGCGCAAACATCAGCACCGTAAGGCGGCGTAGATGATACGCAAAACACACGCCTCGGGAAGCAGCGTGGCAGACGTGACAGTGAGAACACGGCGGGGGCTGGAGGAGGCACAGAGCAAGGGCAGCCGCTTCCTTTGGAGAGCAGGGACGGGACGTGGACGGCCCCTGGCTGCTCTGCGCTGGGTCCGTGGGCAGGGAGGCCGTAGACGAGAAGCCAGAGAGGCCCTTCCAAGCCCGCCTCCTGCCCCCCGCGGCCGGGCGTCTCCCCATGCTGTGTGCTGCTCTGTAGAAATGCACCCCCTTCCTCTAAACTCCAGTTCAAGTCCCGCCCTCCGCAAGAAGCCCGTCCCAGCCGCTGACTCACTCGTCCTCCCTGGCACTTGTTTAGAGCCACGTGCCTGAGCTTGACCACGCCGACAGCCTTGGTGTCCTTCAGCGTAGACACCTCCTAATTCTTTTTATGTCCCCTCTCCCTTCCCCCAAGGGCCACACAGTGCCGGATGCGCAGCAGGTGCACTGCGCTGGATGGAACGATCATAAAAACCATTAAACAGTCAAGGCCTGCGCCCGCCCCTGCGGCCAAGAGAGCCTCGTGCTCCCCAAATCCCTGTCAGTCGTCAGGGATGAGAACAAAGCCGAGCGAGGCTTCAGAGCCCACAACCCACGCTGCCCGCCAGGATGCTCGGATTCAGGAGTCCAAGGGGGCAGAGGGACCTGGCTCGTGCTCACGGAACGGCAGCGAAACAGGAGAGGGGTACCGAGCCCGGCAGATACGCCCTCACGGCGGAGATGTCAGGCCCGCCGGCGTCAAGCCCATGAATCTCGTTTTACTGTGCGATTCAAAGTCGCCGTGCTGTGGCAGCCGCAAAATTGATGGATGGCTTTTCCGGCTTCACCCAGCACCTCGCTGCCTGGGAAACCAGATCTCCGATGAGCAGGGAGAGGAAATTAAAACCGCCTTTCGCCTTCCGAGATTTTCAGTTACTGCTAGGAGGGAGAGACGGGGTGGGCACTCCCGGTGTCTGGCCGCCAGGTTGCTTGCGCTCGGTCTTCACTGCATTTTCGATAAGGGGATCGAAGCAGCAGCGGCGCCAAAGCCATTCCGGCCGGTCTTCGGCCAGCTTCTTCCGGGGGCTTGGGGAGCTCCGCTGGGCCACCCTGTCGCCTCAGGCCACTAGGCTGTGATCTTGTTTGACTTTTAGTTAATGGAGTCGGTGAAAGATGGCAGTGCCGGGCTGTTTTAATTTGCAGTTCTTTGACCACTGGGGAGCCTAAAGCTGGTACCGTATGTCAGCTTCTAGTCAGAGTTCCATCTTTACGCATAGCCATGTTCCTTGTGCGCCTAATGTAATTAATGGTTCAGGTCAGCAGCTGCACATTCACTGTGGGCCTACTGTGTGCTCGGCACATCCGCTGCTAGATAGGAGATATGCGTATGTTTTATTTCCTAACATAATGGAGAGAGACAGAGACAGAGAGGAAAAGAGAAGGAAATATTACTTCAGTGCAATAAAGCTTATCAGGATACTCCGAGAACATGTTCCCTGGTTTTGTTGAATTTTTTAATTTTTTAATTTTTAAAATTTTTTTAAATTAATTTATTTTTTATGGTGACATCGGTTAACGAAATCCAATAAGTTTCATCTGTACACTTTAACAGTAAGGCACATACATATTTACACCGTGTGTTCACCTCCCATAGTTAGATTTCTTTCCGTCACCACATATTTGACCCCTTTTACCTCCCCC
>NW_006430726.1:6105437-6110695 GCF_000325575.1 Pteropus alecto
TTTTGGGAGAATATAGAGGTATTTCCATTTTTTTATTTATCTTTTCTTTTGTAGTTTTCCTGTCATTTGCTAAATATTTGCATTTTAATTTTCTATGCTCAGAATATTTTAAAAATCTCAAATCCAGCTGAATTATATTTCACCGTGAGATGCGAAGGACTTATAGGTCACCTTTCTCTTTCTAAATTACTTTGATTTTGCAAACATTAAACAAAACCACCTTCTCTGTGGTTTTCGCAGCTCTTTTTTATGTATATGTATAAAATTCACGTGTGCGCGTGCACACACACACACACACACACACACACACACACACCGTATTTTTGTGCCAGTGGTCAGATTTTCTTGTGGCGATGCTAGACTCTTCATCATTGTTGGTTTACCATGCATTTCGATATCTAGCAGAGCTAGCATGCCCTAGAATTTCCTTTTAGTCTATCTTATTTACTCTTCCTTTGAATAGTAGGTATTTTTTTTCAGTTCCCAGAAAACATCCAGCAAAATGTTTTTGAAATGGTATTCAATCTGTGGCTTTATTTAGGTAAACCAATATGTTTATAACATAACCTGGATATAACCATCCAGGAATGTAATGGGTTTTTCATTTTACTCCCATTTTATTTTAATTTGTCCAAAAGTCTGTTTCTTTGTAGAGGTCACTCCCACACAATACCGGTGTTGGTTGAATCTGTATGTTTTCCCGTGAAGCCACACGCCCATATTCTTAACTCTCGCTGAGCACACGGACGAGGCCGTCGGGGACAGGGAGCAAGAGCCCATGCACTGGAATGAGGCCGCAGCAGGGGCTGGACACGGCTTGTGTTCTGACGCTGGGGCACACGCGCCGCTCAGGGCAGCTCTGCAGGGGGAAGGCCGCCCCAGGACAGGCGAGCATGGTGGGGACGGAGGCCTCGGGGGAGCAGCCCTCAGGTTAGGCCCCCTGGGAAGGGGGAGCACAAGATCCTCGGGAAGCCTGGAATCTCAGTGGCTACGGGAAGTCGGCACCTGTGCCCTGAAACCAGGGGTGTCCACTGATGCCCACGGCTCCTCAGACTGGGGGCCGGGCGACGCGTTCAAGGTGAATCTCGGGGAACTGGGACAGTGCCTGCCCGTGCCTGCCTCGCCTCTGAGGTTCAGCTCCCGTCACGGGAGCCATAGGCCTTTGGCGGCATGTGTCACGCATGCCATAGTGTGCCCGGCACCTGCACCTAGTAGCTGCTCAGCAAACCTCGTCCCTCTCCCTCCCCTCTCCGCGCTCCTGGGAAAGTGCCAAACGGGCCGGTGGCTCAGCCGCCAGCGTGGGGCAGGACCACGGAGAAGCTTCTTTTTAGCCACTAAAGGCAGCGGTGGGTTGCGATGCCAAGAGCCAGTGCCTCATGCTGAAGCATGTGCGCGGGACGAGGAGGCTCCCACGTGCGGGCGCGGCCCCCGCGACGGTGGATCAGTGATCCGTGGGCCTAGCGAGTAACGGATGAGAGAGTCGGCGTGCGTGCAACCCAGCGCGGGCGTTGTTATTCTGGATTGTTCGCCAAGATGATGATGCTGTGCGGATAGCGCTTCTCTTTGTGCAAGGTCAGGGAGCGCGGCCGGTGACCGGGATCGCGGGGTTCCATCTCTGCCGCGTGGCCTGGCCACAGCGAAGGTAGCTGTGCTGCGTCGTTCTTAGCTGCGTGGTCTCGAGGAAGTCACAGAAGCCCCGAGTCCACGTCTTTAAAGGGCGGTAGTTTTCTCCCGTTGTGTGAGGGTTGCGAAGATGAAGAAAGTGTTTGTGAAAATTTTGGTGAATTGCGAAGTTGCGTCCAGAAGCAAGCTACTACTATTATTGTTATTCATATTCTGGCGTTTTCAGAATATTGAACGTGAAAGCTTATGTGGGGCTGATAGAGTTAATTTTTCATGAATTATTTCCAGAAAGTCATGGCCACTTTAGCTAAAAAACACAGGACGCTTAGACTGCTTCGCAATTATAGCCAAGCACCAGCTATTAAGTGGGTTTTAAAACAAACTAAAAAGATTGAAATTAGTTGATTTTGGGTTCCTTGAATTGACTGATTCACCGTCCAAAGCGAGACAAACTTTTTTCCCCACAAATGTTTCTGTTTCGTAGGCGGGGGCGGGAGCTCCAGGCACAGTGGGCCGAGGCCCGTGTTGTGTGCTGTTCTCTTACCCCAGCCCGAGGGGCAGACGGAGCCGAGGTGGCGAGAAGCCAGCACTGGCAGGTGGCAGGAGAATAAGCACGTTCTTGCTCCCCAGCAGAGGGGGAGAGGGGCCGGGCAGCCCCCCGACCCTGCCCTCATCGGAGCGGCTCAAGGCTCGTCCTCCCTGAGCGCCTGCCACTGGCCTCACGGCTGCTGCCACCTCCAGTTTCGGCTCCTGCAGAAGGGTGGCCACCAGCGCCATCGGCTCACAGGCACCTCATCCTCCAGGCACTGCCCCGTCACTCCCGACCACTGCCACAACCTTGAATAAGTGACATCACGCTCCGCCCACTGTCCTGATGGGCCTCCCGCTCCAGCAGGGAACACACGCTCCAGAGCGCCCGCCCGCGCTCCCGCCCCAACCTCCTGTGAGGGCGACGGTGGAGGGGCACCGTCTCGTGGGGTGTCCTCGGTCCATCCTTCGCCCTTCACAGTGGGGTCATCCAGTGCCCAAGGCCTCCCCGCCCCCAACTCAACGTTCAGGATAAGCCCAGTCACAGCCTGCGTTCTGCAGAGGCAGACTCTGAAATGAAGTTCGGGGTGCAGGTTGTTTCCTAGGGCCTAACAGAAAGCAGGGGAGGGGACAGGACCGGGCAGCTGGAGGAGGTGACCCGGTGCAGGCTCAGCCAGCCAGGCCGAGCCGGTGGACGATGGCCGGAGCACGTCCGTCAGCGTGGCTCCCAGGCCTGCCTGCCCTCGCTGCCCGGCGGCAGACGCGGGCTCTGGGAGGGACGGGGCAGAGGCCGAGGGCGGTGGCGTCTGCCCCCTCCCTCCGCGTTGGCGCACGCCCTCCTGGACGGGTCCAGCACCTCGCCCTGTGCGCCTGTGTGTGCTACCATTCATGTGGGGCACCTCGTCCGGGACGCTGGTGGCTGTCCTGCTTCAGGACCCGAAACTGGAGGCAGCAGTGGCAGCGAGGCCAGCGGCGGGTGCTCAGGGAGGACGAGCCCTGAGCCGCTCCGATAAGGACAGGGTCGGGGGGCTGCCGGGGCTCCTCTCCTCCTCTGCTGGGGAGATGAGGTACAAAGTTGGAACTTGCCACCCTTTCAAGTGGTGGCTGATCAATGACTCAATGACAATATCTTCTGCTCCTTGATTTCAACATACATATAATTATATGTGTGTGTGTGTACAAAACACCACCCGATGAAAAGGATCCAAGTAAACGAGCTCCAGACGCAACGTGGACCAGCTCGCCATCGCCGCGGTCCTGAAACATCTAAACACCGCGCCTCCAGCTCTTCTAATCTCTTGTTGTCAGAGGAGACGTCAAGTGTAATTAGCATCCTCTCAAAAGCTCATCGGCCTCCTCATCCTTGAAGAGCCGTTGTCCAATTAATCCCGGCACGCTGAGAACCAGCTGATGGAATGCAGGGGAACGAGGCCACAGAAGACAGATCTAAGCAGTGGAACCTTCCCGGTTTCAGGGAACCCGTGCTCCCCGGTGGCCCAAACCAGCAGCCCTTACGAGGCCCTTGACACCGATGCCTGCACGTCACCCTCACAGCCGCCCTCACGCGGAGACATTATTTCCCCGTTTCCCCACAGGAGAAAACTGGGACTAAGTGATCTGCTCAAGGTCCTGGCATCGGCAAGTAGAGTCGGGGACCTGCCAGGTCTGGCCGGTCGCGGGGCCCAGCCCCCTCCCCTGGGTCAGCAGCCTGCCACGGGGCCGAAGCCCGAGGCCACCCAGATGTGCGATGGGCACCAGCTGCTTAACCCTTTGGGGCCCGTTTTCCAAAGTGTACATTGAAATAACAGTCCGGGTCTTGTCGCACCCTCTATCGGGGGTTATGCAAATGGAAAATGGGGAGGTAGAGGGAGGTGCGTTTTGAGAAGTTCTAAGTCCCCATCGTAAGTATGGAGATGTGCGTTCACCTAACCATCGGAGGGTCTCCCGTGTCTCTCCACTCCGTCTACGCCCGTGAGCACTGCCAGGCTCTTCAGTGTGTTTTCTTATTGTTTCCTTGACCTGGGAAATTTCTCCTGAGCATCCCTTTTTGCCCGGCAAACCTTCTTCGTTCTTTCAGCCTGCTCTCTCAGGCACCGCCTCCTCCAGGAAGCCTTCCCCGATTGCCTCTTCCCTCTCCTTCCTGGCCCTGGCCTCTGCCCTAGCACTTGTGCACTGTATTGTCCCTATCTTTTCACACATAACTACGCCCAGAGGTCCTGCCCCAGGAAGGCGTGGGGCACGCGTTGCAGTGCTCCGGGGACATCTGTTGGTCTGAGCCACACAGCATGAGGCCATCAAGTCTGTGTCCCTGGGACAGACTCCCAGCTCCAGGAAGCTGACTCAGCACTGATTCAGGGGAGCCGTGCTGTCCTGGGGGGCACCCACAGAGACAGCAGCTGTGCTCTGCTCTCCGTCACGTGCTGCACCTGAGGTCCCTTGGGCGGGCGACAGTGTCCTAGGGGCAGTCCTGGGCTACAAGACTTTCAGCTGTAAATCAGGACAGCCTCAAGCCAGCTGTCCTAGACTTAGTGCCTAAAGTCAGTGCCAGTCGGGACGAACTGTCCACCCTAAGCCTGGCCCAAAGACGACCCTGTTGGGGTCCGGCTGCCGTGCCAGCCGCACACAGGGACGCCCTGTCTGCTGGGACACAGCAGCATGGGCCCTGGACGCGAGGGCCACAGACATCAGAGGTGGGGGCCAGGGGACCACGGACGAAAGTTGCAAGAGGAATTTGAAATGAACAGATTTGGGGAGGGGACATGGAGGGGCGCAGTCTAAGAACGGAACCACGAGAGGAACTAACTGCCGAATCAGGTGGTCCGCGGGGCTCAGAGTCAAGGTCGAAGGGACGAAATGAGAATTACTTGCCAGAGGGGTGTCTACGGGTCTGTCTTGCTCCGTTCCCAGCAGAACCATCTCCCGGACCGGGTGTTCTCGGCGCAGCATGTCGGTGTTGGGGGCCAGGGGACTTTTCGTTGTGGGGGCTGTGCCGTGCCTTGTGTCCTCTGCTCGCTAGATGCCCATCCGCACCCGCACACCAGTTCTGATGGCCCTATGTGTGTCCAGACTTTGCCAAACGTCCCCTGGGGGCAAAATCCACCCCCCCA
>NW_006430726.1:6110828-6124513 GCF_000325575.1 Pteropus alecto
GAGAATCATTGTCTTAGCTTGATCGTGGCCACCTTCAGCTTTCAGACGCTTAGCAAGCTCTGGGCGAATCGTTGCCGGCTCTGAAGTGCAGGGGACCCGGCAGCCTCGTGGAGAATGTCCTCGTGGAAGGTAACGATCGGGGCTGTCTGGCGTCTGTGCTGCACCAGGTTGATGAGGGCGCCGCCCGGTGGGCACCCCGCGGCAGATGGCCGCCGAGAAGACTGTGCCCGGCAGATCTGCTTCGGTGCCCGCCTGTCCCAGCAGGGCTGGTTCAGCCAAGGCTGTATTTACCTCGTAGGTCCCTGGGGAGGCTTTTCCAGAGAGCATATGGGCTCCTCTCCTGGGGGGGCCTGTGTCTCGGCACCAGGTTGGCGACGGCGTTGGCAGAATCAAGCAGCTGCCCGGCTCCCGGTTGCGTGCCCACACCTGGGGCTGGTTGCCACAGGCGCCTTCTTCCTTTTGGGTCAGGATGCAAATCCGATGACCTTCGGCCAGCGGTCTGCTGGTTTTATTGCGTCTCCTTCGGGCACTAGATGTCAGTTGTTGAAACAGGATGTTGCAGGACAGAAGAAAAAGATAAACTGGGCGGGGGGAGTGAGACCCCATAGCTAGGGGTGCGTACTCCTCATCCAAATCTCTGAAATTCAGCAAGAAATCCTAGAGCTTTCAGGGTGGCAGACAGGGGAGAGGTGGAGGCGGAGCCGCTGGCCCCTCCTCAGCTCTTGCCGTCCTGGTCTCTCATGTGACGTCCACCTGCCCGTGTCCGCAGAGCCTGGGGCAGGCGGAAGCACCGGAGGGCGGGCGCCCTGCCTCCAGGAGCCCCTCCCCGACAGCGAAGGCGGTTGGGGTGCCAGTGCCTGGGCCCGGGCCCCTGCCCCTGCCGACAGCTCCCACGGGAGCGCCACGTGCGGCCACGGCTCTCCCCCGGGGTGAAGCTGCAGTCATCTCCTACCCCAGAGGTTTCCTGCTCGACAGCACGTCCTCGTGTCACTGCCCCTCTCTCTCGGGGGTCACCTCCTGGACAGACGGTGTGCGCTCGCACCCCCGATCTAAGGCCTGCTCCTGAGAAAACCCAAACCAACACACGGACTGAAGGCCGGTAGATAAGGGCCTGGCGTTTACTCGCTCCAAGGCTGTGTCTACACGCAGACTCACACGCAGCGTCAAGCGCCTTGCTCTCAGGCAGCCCGTGCTCAGCGACCGAATCGTGGGACGGTGCCCTTACTGGCCACGTGGAAATTTCGGTTTCCTCAGGTTTCCTGTTGACATGGGTTGGCTGGATTCCGCAGAGCTGACGCAAGTGCGAGCTCTGACGCAGGGGCTTCGCGGGATGCGCGCGTTCGCGTTTGCCACGGCCGCTCGTGTTTGAACACGTTCGGCGCTCCCACTTTGGTTCATCTGGCATGTAATTCCCACTGCTGCAGTGCAGGGAGATGAGCTGGAACTGAGGTCACCCCCTGTTTTAGGGGGACGCGGCAGCAAGGTCGACTCTGGGTCGAATCTTTATCTAGGTCCCTTTTTAAAAAGGAAATGATAATTGTTTATTTATTCTGTTGTTTCCTCAATGCATATATGTATATTTTTTTTCTTCTAAACTTGTGATCATATGCTATCTTCTGTTTTATTTCCTGTCTTCATTCATTTATTATGGGTATTTCTCCTCTACAATTTATCATTTATTTTATATAGACTGTACAGTGGTTCGACTGTTACATACCTTGCAGTGTGACCATACTGAGTCTAGTAACCATCTGCCGCCATGAGAGGTATCACTGCGTGACTGATCATATTCCCCCGCACCTTCTCCAGCTGTCCCCCACCCATCCGTTCGACCTCTATGAGTCGGTTTTTGTCTTGTTTTGTTACGTGAAATCAGAGAAAGACGAATGCTCACGGTTTCATGTATATGTAGAATCTAGATCCCTTTTTAAAAAAAAAAAAAAGTTGCTTGTATTTAATGCCAGAACACTTACATTTACATCTTAATGATTTTAGGTCATTTTTAAAGCTTCGGGTAACAACTGTTAGCTCTTTTTGCTTTTATTAGCTGAGAAGAAAACCTTATGACACACCTTTTCAACACACAAGGGTTAAGGGTCTCTAAGGACCCCCTTGAGTAGCTTGGGGCCGAAGCCTAAAAGAAGCCTCAGCTTATCAACCTCACTCATCTCTGACAGAGATGCTTGGAGTTTTTAAAACCACCATAATATTTGCTAAGTAGCTTCTGATTTAAAAACGCATGCCCGTCATAGATGTAACCTAGATCTTTGCTGAGAAGGCCGACACGTGGACAAAAGCGGTCCAAGCCGCTCCTGCGTCTGTGAGAATCCCAGTGAGCCTTTCCAGGTTTCTGAGCATGCCCGGGGCATCCGTCCTCAGCCGCGGCCGGCTCCGGTTTCCCGCTCTGGCTGAACGTTCCTTCTCGGCTGCGTCCTCCCGCCCACAGCTAGGCTGGTCTCTTCCCCGTTCTGCACAGACTCAGATGCGAAATTCACCTCCTCTCCCTCATTTCCCTCAAAACTCACACGGAGCGCTGTGCGTGCGATGGACTCCTCGGATGTTCGGGCAACAGGAGCTCACATCGCAGCAAAGCAAGCACGGTTAAAACGGGGAGGGGGCATGCCTCTCCTCCGGCGACTCCGCCCCAGAAGCCGTCACAGGCCACCTCTCTCCAGAGCCCTGGGCCCCCGTCCCCTGCCTTCGCGCCTGTCTCTCCCGCTTCCTTCTCAGTCCTGGACATTGGCCCCTTCGCTCATGACGGGCTGTACTGTCAGCGCCCACTGCGCCCTGCCCTGCCCTGCCCTGCAGGGTGACGCATCCCGCCCTGTCGGACTCAGGACTGGCCGTATGACATGCTTTGGCCAATGACATGTGACTGCAGGTAATACGAAGCACACCTAGGCAAAAGATTTCCGAGTCAGGACGTGCTTCATCAATGTATATTGTTCCTGTTGACACCGAAAGCTCAGACTTCTGCTCCAGCTGGCCCGCCCCAGGGAGCCAGCCTGTGGTCCTGGAGACAGAGCCTTCTCATCCCATATGGGAACCACAGGCATGACCTTGGCAGACGAGCCTGCCATGTCAGACACTTGGGCTGGACGCCTTGAATATTGCCTTTTGTGAGCATTTTGCCCGGAATGCTGCCAGCAAAATGTTCCTGAAAAGGGAACATCTTTCAAGGTCAGTCTGTATCTTTACCGGCTCGATGCTCAGACATCAGCCACAAGGCTCTCTTGACACATTTGAAAGTGTAGCGCTCTGCTCCGTGTTGGGACAAATGTTCACCTTGCTATAAAACATCCGTCCTCTTGGGGTCCAAGTCATCCCCGTTCCCCTCCGCTTCCCTGACTTGGAGGCGTTCAGAGCGGCAGTGGCCGGCAGGACGGTCTTCTGCCCAGTCTGCCGGCGTGGCCAGAGGAGCTGGTATTCTCGTGCAATGAGGTCATCTTTTGGAAGTACCGGACTGATGTGTTTTCATCTCTCTCATCCATATGTTAGGTTTCCTGGCAGCCGTTCTGCCACCCGTGCTCCAGTGGGGGCATGTGCCTCTGTGGAAGGACAGATGTAGGGGTGCTCCATCAGACAGGAAGAGGTTGTGGGAGGGAGCGGGCCATCGGGGGCAGGCAAGCAGGTAGGGGAAAGGTGTGTCCTGACCACCCCGCCCCCCCACCCCCAGCTGAGGCCCCAGAGGCTTCCTCAACTCCTGGGGAGCGACACAGTGTCTAGTGCTTCCTGGTCCCCCGACGAGATCGCAGAGGCTGGTAGCATTGCCGGAGGTGTCCTCGGATGCTGCAGCCGTGGCCACGAGCTGGCTGAGCGTCACAGCTCAACCTCAGTGGACGTGCAGCCCAGAGAGGGCTGAGTTGGAATGAAGGCAGCAGGACTTCTGAGTTCAGACGGGACCCAAGGGGACAGGCATCAGCCTCTGATGCCAGTAGGGCTGCTGTCCGTCAGAGCCACCATGGTAGAGTCTGGAAGAGCCTGCTGCAGGAGAGAGTGCTGTTTGTGTCCTGGGCTGTTTCTGGGACAGTTGGCGTCAGAACGTTAGATGCATAATGGCTCATTCATTCCCTCCGCCTGTCACCGATGTCTGCAGAATAATCGGAGTTCTCGTCCCCCAGCCCTAAGTGAATGCGTATTGAACTGTTTTGACAGCTTGGAAATTTCGTTGCAGATTCTTGATGACTTCCCATGTCAGGATCAATTTGCAGCCTTCTTTTTTCAGCTGATTAGGTCCCATCCAATTTTCTTGAGCCAGGGTCTCAGAGGGCCTGGCTTCTTCCATCACTGCCACAGGAGAGGCGGAGGGTGGGGACCGACCCGGCAAGGCTGGGTTTGAGGTCTCACAGCCAGAACCACTGAACCCCTTGGGCGTCCTCATATGTTTGCTCGAGGAACAAAACATCGAGCTCTCTACCAAAAAACAAATGGCACAGCGCGGCCTCTGCCCAGAGCCTCCGTGGCCGTCGGCATGAGCACACGCGCGCGGAGCGCCCCGCGGGGCTGCCTGTAGGATACGGCTTACAGGGTTCAGAGCGTCAGTGGGACGGGCTGCTTCTGTGCGCCGCTCGGCTCTCCCGGTCACTGTCCCTAGGCCCTTGGGGCAGCGACTTACGCCCTGCTAATATTCCTCATTGGTGACAGGACCGTCTGGGGTCACTGTGAAGATGAAACGCCACGGCATAAGTGAAAGTCCTTTGCTCGGTGCTCGGAACGTAGTGCGTGTTCGGTGAATGCTAGGTTTGTAGCAAAGACGTAGAAAAGGTCCTTTTCTCTCCTTCCGCCTCCCTCTGCCTCCGTCAGAAAGTCCGCGCTGTCTCACAGACACACGTGTGAGCCACGTTGTGAGTCTGACTTTTCTAGTTATATTTTAAAAAGCACAGAGAGACAGGTGAGATTGTTTTAATAACCTACTTGCTATGAAGCCGTGTGGAGAACGCGTGATGGGTGGGAAGTGTCATCGGTGTGAACAGCAGCCAGTGACACATCGCACAAGCCCCCACTGAGCTGCCAGCCCCCGCCTGTCCCACCTCGTGCCCCGCCTCTCCCCGCCCTTCCCTGCCGTCCAGCCCAGGAGACCCCCCCGCACACAGGCTCCACAGTACCTGGGCCGCCTGAGGTCAGCACGCCTGACCACATCCAGCTGCAAGCGGCCAGGCTCTGACCGCTGCGCGTGGCGCTGCCCCCTTCCCCGTCACGCCACCTTCCAAGCTTGCTTTCTAGCCAGCCGGGCCGGGGACCTGTGGCCTCACCGTAGGCCCAGCCCTCTGATGGCCCCTCAGCCGCCGCCTCCCCTTTCACCCCCAGACAGTTCACCTGAGCACCGCCGAAGTCCTGCTCGGAGGCCCCCATCCTCCTGCGGGAGGAGGAGGATGTTTCGACTGCCTGCTAGAGACTAAGCTGTGTCCTCCCACAGCTCACGTTCAAGTCCCACCCTCCAGAACCTCGGAATGTGACTGTACGTGGTCATTAAGGACAAATGGGGCCGTTAGTGGGGGCCGTCAGTGTGGGCCATAACCCGGTCTGACCGGTGCCCTCACAGGGGGAGATGTTCAGGACACAGAGGCAGAGACACTCGGACGCACACACAGAGAGAAGGCCGTGAGGGGACAAAGGAGCACGGTGGCCACCTGCAAGCTGCAGAGAGAGGCGTCGGGCGAAACCAAAGCTGCCGACACCTTCCTCTTGGATCTGCAGCCGCTGGGGCTTTGAGAAAAATCCGTTCATCTTGTCTGAGCTGCCCAGACGGGAGCCTTCGTTACAGCTGCCCGAGCCGAGTACCACGTTGCCCACCGTCCTTGAACCAGAGCCCAGCTCTGCGCCCACGTCTGTGGCTGGCTGCCTGCCCCACAGGAAACCCCTTCAGGTGACAGCCGTCTGTCTTCCTGACCGGGACCACCCTCGGATCCAAGGAAGTGTTCGACCCTGCTGGTGCATGCGGCCGCAGCTCCGCTTAGCCAAGAAGCACCACACCTGTCCCGCTGCCCCATCCCCGTTGCCTTGGGAATAGTCTAGTTGAGGAACAAGCCATCGTTCGAATACGTGAATTTGGAGGCAGTTCCTGAAAGACATGATAAAGGCGTTTGCGGATTTATCTTTTTGGGTGAAACGTTCTGAAATAATAAAATCGTGTTAACGTCAACAGTATCGGTCTTGATCCTGATGAGCTGTGTGGCTGCCAGCCACCCGGCCTCGAGTCTCCCCCCGCCTCTCAGTGCAGACCAGCAAAACCAGTGTGTTGGCCACACGGCCTGGCAGGGCTGCAGCCGAGCCAGGATGCTCCCGTCACACAAATCCGTGCCCAGGAGAGCAGCAGCTGCGAAGGCGCCCAGGGCCATCTGGACCTGGCTGAGTAGACATCTGCGGCTTAGAGGCATGGGGCACAGGCCAGCTCCTTCAGTGTCTGTGAGCGACCCTTGGTCATAAAATGCCGAGGGCTCCCCAGGGAAATATGGTCACCTCGGAGTACTAAAGACGGAGGTCACCGGTTCTCACGGCGAGATTCCGTCTCTGCCAATGGACAGGGGTAGTCACCGCACAGCGGTGGGCACTGGGCGTCAGGCTCGGCTTCATGTGTCACCTGCTGCCATGGCCTGGGGTACTGAAGGTGCTGCTGGCGGGTGTTCTCTCTCCTGAGTGGCTTCCCTGCGGGACCCTGGTGGCCTTAGCACAGCCAGGGGTGAGCACAGCCCTGCCGCCCCCTTCTGTCCTGTGTGGGGAGAGAGCGGGAAGCCCCCAGTCCACCTGGGGCTGGGGGGAGGCTCGGAGAGCATCGGACTTGCAATCCTGAAGGATGCGGGGGGCGCTGGGACACTGGGCCAGAGGGCGGCTGCCCGCAGCAGTGAGAGGAGGGGACAGACGAGTGGGGACGGCGACGTTAGGAAAGTGATCGAGGAGAGAGGGAAATGGGTAGACTAGGAGGGTAGCTGGGCTGCGGCCTCTCCCTGATGTGCGGGCGGAGGTGGGGTGTCAGGGAAGGGGGGCCCGGGCGCGGGAGCCCCGCTGGAAATGAGTGTGTTTCTGAGCAAATGCAGGGTCTGGAAAGGCTGCGGCCCAGGTGGACGGAGCCCCTCAGCGCGTGATCACCCCCAGAGTCCGTCACGTGGTTGCTTATTACCCATAATGTCCCTGCTGCTGTGAATTTTCCCCTTTCCATCTTTTTTATGAGGATCTTAGTGGGCAGCTGGAGGAGGGTGCGTGAGGCCCAGGCCGAAGTGGTGATTTTGAGGACTGCTCCCTGGAGGGGCCGTGCTGTTCGGGGCAGGCCTTGCGGCGTGAAAGGGAGGCGCCGTGCAGTGGATGCTGAGTGGGAGGCGGGCGGGGGCTGGCAGCAGACCGAGTGCTTCGCTGGTCCAGGGTCGCGTCTGGAGGGAGAGAGAACCAGACCCTTGGGCCACGCTGCCGCCTCGGGCTAGTGCTGACTGCGTGGGTGCTGACCGGTCAGTGGCGCAGAGGCCCGCACCCAAAGGGCCCCACTGGCTGCAGTGTTCTGCTGCTGCCGTCCTGAAACTCCTCATAGTTTCTCACGAGGGCCCCGAATTCTCATTGCGCAGCAGGCCTGGCAAATGATGTAGCCAGTCGTGCCTGTGGCAGCGCGTGTACAAGTGCATCGGAAAAAGCCAGTTCGGAACGCTTCGCTTCTGACACTCCCGGCCGCCGGCGGCGTGGGCCTTCTCATAGCGGCCAGTTCTGTGTCCTGCCGCTGAACCCGGTTCTGACACTTTCTATGCAGAGAGAGCATCAGGTCCCCCAGGTTAAGGGGCTCAGTCCACTTCAGACGCCCGTTGGCCCCTGTGCTTCTAACTGCTCAGCTGTCAGCCGGACGTTCCTACCACCCACGCCCTCCTCGGGTTCGAGCAGTTTGCCAGAGGGTCCCAGAACTCAACAGTCTGCTCACTGTTTACCGGTTTATTAAAGCACATGACAAAGGATGCGGGTGACCACCCAGACAGGAGCGAGGCGAGGGACAGGCGCGCATGGGGAAGGGGCGAGCCTCGCTCCCCGACCCTTCCCATGCCACCAGCCCAGACGCAATCCGAACCCCTGCTTTTGGGGTTCATATGGAGGCTTCCGCACGAGGGCATGATCCATCATCAGCTCTGCTGTGGGGAAGGGGATCTTGGCCTGGTCTTTCTGGCGGCCAGCCCCCATCGCTGTGGGGAAGGGGCCGGGGGTGGAAGATACGAGCTTCTGATCTTGGCCTGGTCTTTCTGGCGGCCAGCCCCCATCCAGGAGTCCACCTAGGGTCGCCGCATTAGAACGAGGTGCTCCCGTGCCCTTGTCACTTAGGAATTTACTCAGGTGTAAGAGCTCGGTGCCAGGAATGGGGACAAAGACCAAATAGGCACTTCTTATTGTAAGTCACAGTGTCACAACAAGAAAACGTTTATCTGATTAATACTGTGTTGCGCACTTCTCCGTGCCCGTCTGCCAAGCGTCAGGTTCGTGTCTGCGGGTCTGCGCGCTCGCGCCTCATGTGAGCACAGTCACGGGGGCGGCACGGTTGCTTCGGGGCTTCTGCTGCTAAGGCCCTCCGAGGCCCAGGACGAGGAGACGAGCAGAGCGTTCCCTCTGGGCAGGCTCGTAGGGCTCTGCCGCCTCCTCCCCTGGGCCCCATTGCCGTTCTCCCGTGACGCAGTCCGCAGACATGTCCACGATTTAAAACAGGTGCTCGCATAGACGTAGGGGCTCTATGATAAGAACTCACCCCAGCTAGTAACCGCTCCCTTTCCTCTGTGCCCCTTCCGCTCCGTGTCCGAACGCGCACAGAAATTTTATGTCCCTGTAATCAGAACACAGGGACGGTGATACGTACCCTCCGGTCTCTCTTCCTCCCGAGCGCGCGAGCTAAGCCTTCTCCTACCCCGCAACATTCTCTCACGTTGAAACGGTCCGATGGGGTTGGTTTTAAAATCACCCCTTTGTGGACGTGCTTTTGCATTTATTATTTTAACAAACTCTAAGGTGCCCGCTCTGTGCCGTGCCTGCCGGAGACCGCGGTGGGGGCACAAAGGCCCTCAGAGAGCTTCGGTGGAAGTCAGAGCTCAGCGAGCATCTTCAATTGCCTGCTCGTAATTTCGTTCCTACGGGGAAGTTTCTTGAAGGGAGATTACTGAGTGGAAGAGCCAAGCACTTTAACGGCTGTGAGTGCAGGTTGTCAGGTCATTTCCCGTTCTCGTCCCTCCAGCAGATGTGCAGTTTGCTTCGCCGTTTCACTGGAAGCTTGCCAAAGCTGGATATTATCATTTTTTTAAAAAGCTTCCCCTAACTTAATAGGTATAAAATGGTCGAGATTTGTTTTAATTTGCACGTGGTCCTCTCCTCAACTCTCAGTAACTGCTTATTTCAGTCCTGACACCTCACTTTGTCTACACGAAGCTCCTTTTTTTCCCTCCTTGTATAGGCTTAAAAAACATCATTCTCATGATGCCTTTCTTAGAAAATATTGTGTAACCTAGTGAAAGTTTGACAACATGTGTGTTTCCCCAGGAAACTGCATCTCCCCAGAATTCTAGATTTTTCTCGTGCCTGCCGTGAAGTGGACAGGATCATTCTGAAGAGAATCTGCTTTTAAAAATATCTTCAGACGTTCAGGCTACTGTAACTGTCAGACCCACTTTGAGACAAGCCTCTACTGTGTACCTCAGTGGAGGCTGGATAAGGGTAACAGGTGTACCGGTTCCTCCCCGGTCAGTCACAGATCCCACGCAGGGGCCTCCTGGGTGCCGCTCCACGTCCCGCAGTAGCAGAGCCCCGCCCATGCCTTCGGGGGCGGGCACATGACATCCCTCACTCCCTGAATAGATGATGGTCCAGTAGGCGGGCATGTGGCTCGGGGTAAGCCAATCAAGTCCTTCCCTGAGAGTTTTCTGGATTGAGCTGGGAGAAGAGAAGCCCCTTTCCTTCTGTATCCCTGGGCCATGAAGATGTGAATCTGGAACTTCTAGCTGCCAGGCTCTTGTCCCGCCCCCACTCTCCGTTCCACAGTGAGGCAGCGTGGAACAGCGATGGCCACGATGACGCACCCCACTGGGGGCGCCACGGAGACCTCCTGCAGGGCGGGGGCCGTCCCGGTGCTTCCGTCTCGGTACCTTCAGGGTCCCAGAAGAAGTAAATGTAGGCGACTCAGTCAGTACTCATGCGAGAACCAGGGGCGTATCCTCCTGCCTGGACTATCGAGATCCTAGAGCGACCCAGAGTTTTGGGATTGACAACATCAAGATCTTCTGCAGGATTCCCACGGTCGCTGTCATGCCGTGAGTAAGCGTCAAAGCCAGTAAGAGCTCCTGCGTGCAGAGGTGCCGCGCAGAATTCAGAGCGCGTCGTTTCTGGTAAGGTTTAGACAAGTGGAGATGGAGACTGATAAACCACAGGCCCCAAGGGAGCCTGGGCCCCATCCACAGCCGGCGCAGACAGTGCGACCTGCAGTCCAGACCCTGTTCCAGCAAGCACCGCGGCAACCAGAATGTTTGCCTGATGACACGACGGCCAGGCTTCAGCCCACGGCCCGCTAATTCCACACGCCGGTCATCCCAGCACACTCAAATAAAAGAATTTGGATAGTTCGTTGAATTCACTGTGATCCTATTTATCTCGGAATGAAACCCACATTAATTGGGGACGTGCAGTTCACCTGGCTTCCTTCGCTTTGGCTGGCTCTGCAAATTGGCAGCGGGTACGAGGCAGCACAGCCTGGCTGAGTGTGAACCCACTGACGACGCAGACAGTCCCCTTCCAAACGCTCCGGCACCTGCGTTACTGAGGACGAGTCATGAAAATGCTGACCACGAATAATTCCATTGATTCTCTGAAACACTTGCTGCTTTCTGTAGCACAGCATCACGGTCAATTAATTTGTGTCACATGCCCAAATTTTTTCCAGGCTTTACCACATCTTGCAGTGTGAGGGTTCCAGGGAGCTTGGGAAGGGCCTCGGCCTCCCAGAGCTCACAGAATCTGTGATCAGATGGCCCGTTACGCTCTTCTTAGTAAAGACAGAGCCATATGACAGGAATTAGGGTTTGGGGACTCAGAGGACAGCAAGGCATTTTTATACCCTAGGGACAAGTGTATGAATATCGGCTAAGGACCTGGACTGAATCTTTAGGGGCCGGGATTATCACATTAACCAGGACGCCGAAGATGAACGGGACACTCAGGTCCATTCGCAGCTCTGCTCTGCACGGGCTGTGTCCCCACGGCCTACGGACCTCATCTGTTTGCACCCCAGTAAGATCACCTGTAGAAGGAAGAACCCACATCTCCCAGGATGTGGGGTCACTGGGACAAGATGAGGAAGTGCATCCGCAGCAGCAGCCTAACGCCAGACACCGATACTCCATAAGCGGACCCTCCCCGGGCCGGAGCGCTCAGTGTGCACGTGCGCACACGGGCCATGGAAGCGGTCACGTGGGCCCCCGAACGAGGAAGCCCCCGCAGGAGGGGTCCTGGGGGTGATCGCTAAGCTCTAATGCTCACTCATCATGAGGCCAGCAGGGACGGTGTTACCATGACACGTGGCTCGACCTTCCCTTATTCACACAAACATACAAGTAGGAGAGAAAACGTAAAGAAAAGATGTTTGAGCGTCAGGGAGGATCTCTTACTGACGGCTCTGCCGCCATCCTCATGCGGAACGGGACGTGCCGGGTCCTGCCGGAGTGTGAGCACCTCAGGGGAACGGCCAGTGACCTCAGGAGGAGACGCCAGGGCACCTGCCCTCCAGCCCGCGGCCTGTGCCTTTCCTCTGTCCCCTTTTAGCACCGGTGATGGACAGAAAACGGAGAGAAGAGAAGAATAAATAAAAGCATTGCATCATGCTCCGACAAAGGCCTGTGTGTGTGATGGTCGAGTTGGAGAGATCTGGATTTAAATCCAAAATCAAGTCCAAGCTCTAACTTGCTAAATGTGACTTTCTATATCGTTACCAATGTCTCTCAGCCTCAGCTTCTACAGCTACAACGTGATTATAACAATATGCACTTCTCGAAGATGGGGAATCGAGAGAGACAAATATCTTTCATCACCGTCTCACGGTGTATATTCATTGGTGAGCGTGAGTCTCCCGCTAAATTGTGATTGGCGTAGGAGTAGATGCTGTGTTCTCAGCATCTAGGACCCTGTCCAGGACATAGTTGGCAGTTTATAAAAATGGGTGGGACAAATGATAGTATATGAAGGGTTTATAGCGCAGCATCATTACGTAGCAAGATCTCAAGGTGTGATGTCTTTCAGAAGTTCCGTGAGCAGGTGAGGAAGTCTTAATCTTGATGCAGGAAGCCGGCTTAGATTTTGCCTTGAAAGGCAACATAGCAGAGTCGACGTGAATGTGGGCTCTGGCCCCTGAATGCCTGGGTTTAGCTCCCAGACCTCTCACTGTGTAACCTCCCGTGAGTCACCTGACCCCTCTCTGCCTCTGTGAGCATAAGGGAGATGCTTGAGCCTGTGCTTGGCTCCTTGTAAGAGTCTGCTGTTAGCAGTTGGCCGTGGACCCAGTGGGTTGGCTGGAGGGAGGGGCGTCACACAGGTGGAATCATCAAATCCCAGGGGTCTCTAACGTGAGTGGAAGGTCACCGCCTGCCCACTGGAGTTATAACCCTGGGGCCTGGGTTGGCGTCGGGCCTGCGTGTCCATCTGGGACTGAGGCTCATGGGGCGGGGGGCAGTCAGGGTCTTTCCTCTGTGGGCGGGGCCTCCTTAAGGGCACCATGTCTTACACTGGGGTGGGCATGTGGAGAGCACAAAGCTGGTTCTCACTTCCGGGAAGTGCTTCTTTGAAAGTCCTTGTCACCTGCCTCGCCATGCCCAACCCATGACCCCGTCTCAGCCTCTCCCACACGCGTGTGCTCCCTGTGTGTCTGTCCTGATGGACGCACACTGTGAGGCTGGGCCCGTGTCTCGGTGTGCCTGGCTGTGTCCCCAGCAGCTCGCATGGCCCCTGGCGTCGTACGGGTTCATCGGAAGTCTGTGTGATGCGAGCATGATGGGTGGGCGGGTGAATGAACGAATGCACTCCTCAGTCGTGCAGGCAGACAGGAGGAGTCTGAGCATGCAGCGCGTCGGCCCGCATTGCACTCCTGTGCACAGACGTGCACCTCTCCTCCGTCTGCGTGTCTCACCTGGTCCCGCTGCTTGCACTTCCGTAAGGAAGCGAAGGTGTCGCTCTGTGCAGCCGGTTTTCTCATGTAGACTCAGATTTGAGGGGGTGGGTGCACTTCGGGCCCAGGCGCCCCGTGGAAGACCCCAATGTGACTGCAGGTGTTCCTGGGCCCTGATGGGGCCCCTCAGCCAGAGCTCTGGGCCACCCCACGGGGGTCGGGGGCCAGGCCATGGGCAGCTGGGGCCTGGGGCTCCAGGAAGCCCGTCACGTAGCTTGCGGCCAGCCTGACTCGTGCAGCCAGCTCCGCAGACAGCGATTTGCTTCAGAGGGGGCGGTGGCGGTGGCGTTCCAGCCGCATATGCGGGAGCCTCTCCCGGTGCACTGGCCAAGCCCGTGCACACACAGCCACACTCGTGCTTACTCGTGCATGCGAACACGCACATGACCATCCAGGCCAGAGCAGGAGAGGGGGAAACGAGACCCTGTAATTCCCCAGGGAGACAGTGTCCCAGGCCTGTGGCCTCGTTCCCGGAGGGCCCTGACCGCTCTGCGTGGGCCGACACGGCGCCGGCGGGGCCTGAGCGTCC
>NW_006430726.1:6124616-6126777 GCF_000325575.1 Pteropus alecto
GTCCCTCTCTGTCTCTCTGAGCTGATGACAGACTCTTCACTTCCCTGTCCCGTCCACTCCCAATGTCCCCGTGTCACCGCCCTCTCTCCCACCCTCCCACGTGCCCAGCAGTAAGTGGGCAGAAAGCACATGGGCTCCGGGGTCTGGTCCCAGCCTGCTCCCTGTCTGGCCGTGCGGGTTTGGGCCGGCCCTCAGCCTTCCCGACCTTGAATCTCCTCGCCTGTGAGATGAGGTCCCCCACATCTTGGGCAAACAAGTGAATGAGATAAGCAGTGGAGGGGTGACAGGGCTGGAGCCTGGGACGTGCTGGGCACTCGGTGCACGTCCGCTTCTCGCTTCCCCTTCTTCCCACCCAGCTCATCCGGCCGCCCGGCCCGGGTCCCCCTCCTTCAAACCACTCGCCTCTCTCTGTACCCGTGGCCGGGCTTCTGAAAGAAAGCGCCCGCCGCCAGCACCCCTCTCCCTCGCCCGCCCCTCCCCTGCGTCCAGAGCACAGTGCAGAGTGTGCTGCATTGATCTCCATCTCCTTCCACGTCCTCCTCTCCTGGCCACTGCAGCGAGCCCGCTAGCCACCCCACCGCCGGCCACTTTAAACCACGCCCACACGTGGCTTCCGGGGTATCCTCAGTGCCCGGCGCACCTCCAGGCTGCCACGGTCCCCCTCAGTCCGGGCTGGGAGTGGGGTGCAGGTGGCCCGGGTGTGGGCGTCGTGGACTTCTGCACATCTCCACCTGGACAAGGTGGCTGGGCCGAGCCGCCACCTTCGGTCTTTGAACAGGGGAGCTGACCGACCAGGGCACAGATAACAAAAGATAATTACAAGGAAATCGTTCTTTGCTGATGAATCAGTTGTTACTTTACTTTCTCTGAGGCAACAGATTTTAGTTTCATAAGAATAGTGTAAACAATGCAGCAGTTGACTTAGTGTGCCTGGGTTTGCTTCTGGGAAGCATGAATGGTTTGTTTTCAAGACGTGACGTTGCACCCAGAAATTTCAGACTGAGGTAGAATTAAAATCAAGTGCGAAGCCAACCTGTGAAGCCCCGTCTCGCCTACCCGCTGAGTGCGTGACCCTTTGTAAAGAGAGAATGGCAATACGTATTTCTCGTGGTTCCTGAGGACACAGGAAAACACTCTAAATTTTCCTTAAAAAATATTTTTGAATAGTAATACACTTACATAGTTCGTGCTTCAAATAGTGTAGAAAGAAACATAGGGACCCTCTTCTTCCACCTGCTTCCCGTCCTGCAGTTCCCACCCCTCTGCGAAGGAACATCACTGTCATCAGTTACCCTTCTAAGGATGTCTCGTGTGCGTAGGTAGCGGCACGAGGGTGTGAGCTGTCCAACCCCTTCGTGTATACAGATAGTAGCACACTAGACACAGTTTCTGCACCTGGCTTTGTTCGCCTCACAGTGTAACTGTCAGAACTTTCCAGTGGCACACAAATGCAAGGAATTGCTGCTATCATTTTTAAATGTTATTTTAATAATGTGAAATGGTAATTAGGAAGATTAAGTTAATTTTTCTTACAGTTTGGCGAGGAAAATAGAAGACTTTAGTATAGTGCAGCTTGAATGCCTCAATTAAAAAATAGTGCACTGAAACTACACGCTACATATTCCAAATTTCCTTAAATTTAATCTAAACACTACCTGAGCCATAAATGACTAATTAGCAAATACACTTCACATGCAAGGGATGCTGTCCCTCTGCTCTGACGCTGCACAACAAAACTGTCTTGCGTCAACAGTGCCACCTAGAGGCAGCAGGGAATCCCCACCATGTCTTCCCGACAGACCCATCCTTCGCTCATGCACACCTCAGGAATCCATGCCCTGCACACTCCCACGTGCTTCCCTTCAGTGCAGTCTCCACAGCGCAGCCAGCGTGCTCGCATAAAAATATAATTCGGATTACGGATTTTGTCGTCTCCCCACTTGCAACCTTTTAAAGGCTTCCCATTGTATGGAAAATAAAACGTAACCTCCTCACTGTCACCTGTAAGACCCTGCATCATGTAACCACTGCCTGCTTCACTGACCTCCCTTCACACCGCATTCCCTACAGCTCAGTTCACTAGGTTCGCACCACGCCGGCCCTCGCCCTAGTCTTCATTCCCACCTCAGGACCCGTGCACCGTACGCTCCCTCTGCCGGAA
>NW_006430726.1:6126792-6138461 GCF_000325575.1 Pteropus alecto
GCCCTCCAGGGCCTTTCCCGGCTGCCCTTACTCAGTCAGCACCCCGGCTCCTCGGAGTTGGAAGACTTCCTTCCTTACACCTATGGTTGTTTAAAATACTTTCATGACTTGAGTGCTACCTGCACATTCGTCAGAATGGGATTTCCAAGACATCGGATCTAAGACCTTTACTCATTCACTCGTTCACTCATTCACTCAACAATTACTGATTAAACATCTAATACGTACAAGACAGTGTTGGCTCTGGAGACAATATTTCAGCCACCAGCCACTGCCTTGCACATTCCAGTTGCTCAATAAATATCAGTTGACTAAATAAATAAATGAATAAACCAAAGGGTAGGAAAGAGATTGGGTCAGAGGGAAGAATACAGGTCACATCGCTAATGATAAAACTGAACTTCGAGAATAAAGCAGCAGATGCTAATTTAGACCGGCTGAGACCTCGGATCCAACAGCAGCGGTCCCGGAGAAAGTGAGCTCCAAAAGGCTCCCTCATCGGGACTCCTGAAATTACACAAGGATCTTTACAGTGTGGAACGTGACTGAGCGACCAGCATAAAACACCATGCACATTTCTTCCGTTAGCAGGTGACCGCTCGGTAACGTACTAGGCATCATTTATTACGTGCTCTCCTTGACAAATGAAAGGAAACTGTTTGCAGTCAAGCACACTCGCACTGCTGGTTTCGAACCATAATTTCACATCCAGAATTTATTGCATCTTTCAGGAAATTTCGAAAACTGCCGTGAGTTGACGTCAACGCTGAGACAGCAAAGAGACGGTGTTTGCCTGGGTCGAAGCGCAGTTCCCGGCGCCGGCCAGAGGCGCCCACGTTCTCTTCGGACACTGGGTATGTTTCAGACAGCACAGCATCGCTTCTGTGTGAAGGCGCGGGAACCCGCTCCCCCTCCTTCCCATCGCAAGGACCGGTCAGGACAGAAACCGAATCCAGGTACAGCAAAATCTGAATAATCCAGGCTCCCCATGGAGAAAGCCACTGGGAGTCATCACAAAGTCTGAATTCTCGAGCACGAGGAATGGTGTGTGCTTTTTGGAAAAGTGCATCCGATAATGTAAAGTTAACCAAGTATCGACTTTTGCTGGTACCTGGGGGGAGGAATCTAAATTAATGACATTGAAATGCCTTACAATAGCATATTGCATATTGATTCGTCCTCTTAGAAAGGAAAAACATTTTTCCTTACAAGATTACTTATATATATTATTTTCTTAATTCACTTTTTTAGAGCACTTAGGCAAAATTCAATCCAAGTCCAGTCAATCTATATGCAAACTTTGGATTCGTGGGTCTGGATTAATATTTTATCGTAAAACTAAAAAGCATTTCTATACCCAGCATTGTATAGTTGCCCTAACACTCTGCGATCTCGTCAGAGGCTTCTTTCTGTGTTGAGGTGTCAAGATATTCGTTGCTTTTTGCAGTGTGCTATGACTCACGTTTAATCGCTTTTCTCTAATGATTCGAGAAGGGAACTCAGTGACATTTGTGAATGGCAGATTGAGATAAAAGAAGCTAGGTGAATTCTCTCTGCAACATGCTCCGTAATATGATTTCATGAGCGAGAAACGTGCTAGGGCTTCTGCCCAAATCATCTATTAGTCATTTACTCCATAGCGAGAAATGACTTCATGTCTCTGGGATGAAAAAATTACGTTGATGTCGTACTTACATGAGAGCAGATGAATCAACAAATGGAGAATAAAAGGTCCAGGAAACCATATCTACGTTCAACAGACTTATTTCAAAGGAGAAAGATGTTCTTTCTAATAGATGATGCTGATTAATGGATAGCCAGATGGGAAGATACATATCTTCACCCTGACTTCACGCCAGGTATGCATATCGGTTCCAGGAGTATAGATCTAACCATGGAAAGTAAAACAACAAAGCTTCTAGAACAAAAACAGAGCATCTTCATGACCTTGGAGCCTGTCAAGATGTCTTAAACAGGATTCAAATGGAAGAAAATGATACATTTCTATATGAAAATAAATAACTTGCATTGATCAGAAGGACACTATTAAGAGAATAGAAAGGCATCCTCCAGAATGGAAAATAGTATTTGTAGTGTGCATCAGACAAATAACTCATTTCCAGAATATATAAAGAATTTCTACAAATCAATAAAAAAAGACAAACAACCTAAGGGAAAACTGGCAAAAATGTGAACAAGCACTTCACAAATAGGATATCCAACCGGTCAATAAACACACGAAAAGGTGGCGAGTCACATCAGTCATCAGGAACATGCAAGTTAAGTACACGGTGAGCTACCAGCACACCCAGCAGAATGGCCGACGTGGGAGGCAGACATAGCGATTGTGGAGGCGGGAGCAGAGCCCCCGGGACTCTCACATGAACTGCTCGTGGGAGTGTGAGTCGGAAGGACCACGTGAGAAAACTTTTGGGGAGAATCTAGCCAAGTGGAGCATAAGCTCATCCCCTGATGCAGCGGTTTTACTCCTGGGCGCACCCATGACAGAAATACACGCCTGTGTTCACCAAGAGCCACCGCAGTATTCATAGGCCCAGACCGGAAGCTACTCGGATGCCCACAGCCACGGATGAGATCACTACGACCACACACATCGGCACGTCGAGCGACGGAAGAGAGACACGCAGAGGACGTGCTGCACAAACGCATTCGCGCTTACAAACAGGCGGAACTCACATGTGCCCTTAGAAGTCAGGAGGGGCGCGTTTCTTCGCAAGGTTCTAACTCGAAGGGGCCCGAGGGGGCTTCTGGGCGCTCAAACACCTTGGTTTTCGGTGTGGGTGCTGATCACATGATGTGTGCGATATGTGAAAAATCGACAAGCTGGAACTGAACACTTATCGTTTACACGTAGAATAAAACCTCACTGCAAGATACCATAATTTTTGAGTTTATTTTTGATTATATTTGGAGAGGCAGATTTTACATGATAGCTTCAAACCAACCGTTGTACATTGACCAAATTTTACACGAACCATTTAAAAAAAAGATCTAAAAATGTGCTTAGTTATTGGTAGTATATAACATCGATCAAGCACCAGGAGTGTGCTGAGCTGTACAGGACACGCGGAGAGAAGACGAGGCCTTGCCTTCACGGACGCCCGTTCGTTCAGAGTCTGGCGCGTAAACTTCGCCTTCCGTCTCACACCCTTTCACTCGTAAGGCATAAATAAGGAAGTTTGTTGCGTTTCCTATTGTTACTTAATTCATAAGTATCTAATACCCCTTTCCCCAACTATCCCAACAATTACTAACGTCTTTGCCTTTAGATACACATTTCTGTAGTACAGTGTATAGGATATACTAATTTGGTATTCACACAACTGACCACAGTATTTTTGCAGGTTGGTTATAACATGAAGCATGTTGAATTTCAACATTCACAAATTTTTTTTTACCACTTAGAATCATTCACTATTGGCAGAGCTATTTTTTTTGTTTTTTTTTAAATGAGGTGCCGTTGCTCTAGTACTGATAAACCGTAAACACAACAGCACGGCCTTGATCCAGCATGGGCACCAGAACTCATGGACCGTTCAGAATGGGGAGTTTCAGCGCATCTAGGAAACTAGCCTTGCAGGTATCAGTCACGTAGCCGCATGCCCTAAAACACTAGCAATTTATGATCAGCTAGTAGTAATGCTAGTAATGGCTGATATAAGTGTGATTTGCTTAACTGTATTTGCAGTTTCCAGAAAGGGGTACTTGGTGTAAAATATCTGAAAACCGTGAGCTGGGAATTTTTATTTTTTATTTTTTTTTTGGCTTTTCTGCAAGGCTGGGTTCAAAGCAAATTCAGACTAGAAAAGAGGGTGCTACGATTCTGAATCTAATCGTCGGCTAAGGGTACCTGATTTCAAATAATAAGATCCGATGGTTCATTCTTCGTATGCGAGAGAAACGAGGCTGATTTTGATAGGGTAGTGATTTTAGGCTCGTGCACAGGAATTACACCTCACGTAGAAATGCCTGAGCGTGGCGGACGATGGCACCCAGGACAGAGGGGGCAGTTCCCACGTCCCCACAGGGAGCTCACAGCAGCCAGAGATGAGAGGCAAAGTCCAGAGCGAAGGGCAGCTAGCTGTCTGTCTCCCAGCCAGACTCTGGTCTTGCCCGGTCCGTGAACAGTGGGATGGGAAGCTGGAGCGAGTCTGGGGTCCAGGGCAAGAAGGCTGTGGCGGGCTCGGGGTCAGTGGAAAGCCAGAACCCAAGCATGAGCTTCACCTTCTCCAAATCCCAAGACCCCAAGCATGCATGAGCTGTAGCCATGGCCAAGGCCCATTAGCTGGCAGCAGAGCCAGAGCCATCAGGCAGAAGGACCACCCTTCCCTGGGGCCGTCGCCGTCGGCTTTCCAGGGGTGCCGCCTGGCCTGGGCATTTCCTTGATGCGGCCATGGTGTTGAGTTAATTTAAAAGCTACACCGGACTTGGAGCAAAACTAAACTTTTCCAGATACCTCCCCAGATAAGAAAAGGGTCGAAGAAAATCTTACACGGCCCGTTCACGTCCGTGCGTGGGGCAGGGCTCAGAGTCACACCCTCCCTAGATAGCCAGGCACATGGCCCCAACAGGGCTTATCAGGAACTGTCACCCAAGGGCAGTGGCAAAAGTGCCTTAGTCCGTCCTCCATGATCCTACCTGGCGTCCCCACTTCTCTGCACATCGCACGGCAAGAGCTTGGGAACGACCTATCTCTGATGCTCTCAGGGAACAGGGTGTTACAGAGCTTCGCTGGTCAGGAGGGGAGATGGGGTGGCAGCCCCCATCTCCCAGGAGTGGTAATCTAGTATCCCCTTGGGGGTAAAAAAAAAACAAACCTCATTTAATGTGCCCAACCCAAAACCAAGCACCAAAAGACTAAAATTCTTACAATAGACAGTAATATATATATGTATTTTTTCATTTTCAGTTATAAATCCTCAGTTTTCCATGTGAAGGCTTAAGTTTCAGTCACCTAGTTGAAAATGCAAACATAAACATGAAAATGACGTCGGTAACATGAAGACCTCTAAAAATAAAGGTCGCGACAGACAAAGGCCTCCCCCCGTAGTCTGTTAACAGCACGAAACGCTCCGACAGCCCCTGACGGAGAATGATGATGAATTAGACACTGCAAGCTAAGCATTATTTGCAAGTGTTGGGGATGGACACTGGGCTCCTATTGCTTTAAAATCTGAGAAACTTCCCAAACCTCTTTCAGGAATGCGTTGTATCATCCAGAGTGATTATTCTTACTACCAGCGTTTGTTTTTAGCCCACCTTGTTCTCAGAAGAGCTAAGGTAACTAGTTTCAGTCAATCACTTTTTTCACCTGTAACACGACATCAGAATCGAATGCTGCCGAAAAGGGTTCTTTCTGTCCAGTTATGTCAAAGCACCATTCAACAGGTGGCAACCGAGAACCAATTCTGATGGGATCACAACTCTGGAGAAACCCGGCTCTCAAGGTATTGGACAGAGAAGACGATACACCATAGTCAGGTATTTGGATAGACGTGAGATACAGAAACAGTTAAATAGATTTTTTTGCACTGCTGACAAGTATTCGGAACTCTGGAGTAGGTGTCGGTGGAGTCGAGAACACCCAGTGCCTTTATCACATTGGCGACAAGCTTTCAGAGCCTTTAAAGCCACTGGGAATGGCTTCTATCAGTGGTGCACGCAAACCGTGGGTCACAGTTAGAATGTCAAAGTTTAGCCGCTGTCTCTACTCTTCAAGGCACAAGGACAGGTTCCAAACTCTTCAGCTCAGGAGCGGGAAGCAGAGCGTTCTGGTCCCGCCAGGAGATGGACAGTGAGGGAACGGAACCACACGCCAAGCGAGAACGGGGGACGCTCTGAGCAGCTACGGTTTCCCAACACTGACCTCGCCCTGCAGCGTGCAGCTCTCCGCTCCTGGCGGCGGAGACAGGACGGCCCCCTGGCCTGACTTCCTTGGCCCGTCAAGCAGGGAGACCTCACTTCACGCCAGCCCTGGGTTCGGCCCATTCCTACCGTGGGCACCAGGAAGGAAGACAAAGTGTTTCCACGAAGACCATAGTGACGGGCCAGCGCGGAAAGCCAGAAGCTTTTTTTAAATTTTACTTTATTTTTTTTATCTTTTCACCGATAACGTTTGTTGGTAACCTGACCCCTCACGGCCACTGTCCCTGTCGCTCCGCCTGCAGCGGTCCCAGAACGTTAGGGAAATGGCACTGGCCCTGTTTCCTTCCCGGCTCGCCATCTCCCTCGGCTCCTCCCCAAAAGCTGTGCGGGAAACATCGTCCGAGTAACACGTTCCCCGCCCGGAAACGTCATCGAAATGCAAAGACTCTCATCGATGTTCGCTCCTCTTGTTTTGTTTTGTTTTGTTTTGTTTTTGCTTGGAGTTCAGTTTGTACCACAGGACGTTCACCGCCTCCTTTGGGCAGGGAAAGCCACTGCCCTCTAGAGGTGCCCCCGGGTCTCAGGCAGGCAGGTCCCTCTGCGGCACGCGTGCTTCCAGGCCCGCCTTCCGCGTGTGCAGCGGAGCCCCGCGGCGTCATCGCCGTCTCTGCCAGCGGCCGCGGCCGCAGAGGACGACACCGTCAGCGCCCGCGGGGCGGCGGCGCCCAGCTCATGACTTCATCGTGCAGATGGGCACGACGATGACGAGGATGACCGTGCACGCGGCGGCCGCGATCAGCGCCGCCATCTTGCAGACCTTGGCTCTTCGGAACTCGGCCTCCTTACGCTTCAGGAGTGAGTCGTAGCCCGGGGTGTAAATGTCTTCCATCCAGTATTCCAAGTTGTTCGGGTTCAGAGACTCCTGCGTCTAAAAGGGAGACGAGCGTTAGCAACGTGGTGAACACTTGGAACCGGGTCAAAGACAATTTGACAGTCGTCACCCCCGAAGCAGCCGAGGGTGGCCTGCAGCTGGCGGTGAGAGCTGGCCGCACGTCCCACCCTGGCCACCAGGCCCTGCCTGAGACGCGGCCCCCACGCAGCACCTCCCCCACGACAGATGTCATGTTTTGACCTAGAAAACATGACATGGGTCTTCTGTCGATGAGCAAGCAAAACAGAGCCAAGGCTCACACGCCTGAAATGCAAGGGCGCCATCCAAGACCACAATGGCCCCGCCGAGAAACGCTCTCCCTGGAAAACCCTCTCCCTGGAAAATGCTCCCCACTGGCAGCCCCTGAGAACGGAGCTGTCTGAAGCAAGGCCATCTCATCGCTCTGATTCAGTCCCCGGTTCCTCAGAAAAGCATCTACTGGAAATTAAAGGGCACCTCCCGGATAAGCAGTGCAAACGAAACATGAAATATTTCAATTTCAAACACCCTTCTGAGCAGCACAGGCCACTGCTTAACGCCAGGGTCTGCAGCTGCACGGCCGACTGTCCCCACACCAGGCGCCCGTTCCCGGAGGGAGACCCCGCGACATCTGTCGCCCGGGTTCCCCGGATCAATGAACTGCCCGCAGGAGAAACATCGCATTTAACCTGCCTGGCCCGTGACGCCCATTCCCCAGGATGTTTATCATCTATTTCCATAAAGGAAGGCAGCGTTCTCATTCCGTGATGAGCATTTAATAATGGGTGTCACATAAAAGCAGTTATACCTGATATCACCTGAAGCTCTCTAATCCGAGGCTCTAGCTTTATTTTTTATAATTTTGCTTTTCCATCTATAACTATTGCCACATTAAAGTGGCATGAATCTGTAGGAGCCAAATGTCCCAGCCTCCTTCCCCCAAACTTTAAATCCCCAAACTTTAAAAAGATGTTTTTCCATCTCCGACTCAGGCATCTAACCTGACCCTTCCGAGGTCATCGTGAGCCTGGCAAAACGTTGATTATTCCAGCAGTCACACCTCCGTGACATGCCAACGCCCACGGAGCTCCATGTGACACCGTGAGACACCACGGCAAAGCTGCACAGGAACCCACCTGCATGAGAATCCAACCCTTGCCAGCTGGACGGTGACAGGAGAGGAAGTGGCCTAAAGGGACAAGTGACATGCAGTACACACGGGATCAGACCATGCGAGGAGTGGCTGCCACCACAAGCTCCCTGTCAGGGGCCGGCCAGAGCTGCCCTGGCCCACGCTCGCCGTCACGCAGGGCCCAGTGTAAACGCGTGTCACTGCAGTCATTTTGGGGACGTGACTCCACTACACTCTGACCAACAGAAGAAGGGGGTGAGGGGGGTGGAAGGGCAGTGGAAGACTCGCTCCGGGTCCGAGGTGAATGCAGACTCATCCGACATGGGCGGGGCAACCTACTGAGCTTCTTGGGGCCTGGATGTCCTCATCCGTAAACCAAAGGGGACCGTCGCAGCTCCTGCCTCCAGGCCACCACGCCCGGCAGCGAGAGACTGCCGTCCAAAGCACCCTGCCCAGTCGACTGATCTCTGCGTCCTTTAATCGGCCCCTAAATGCCTCTCAGCTTAATGCGGGCCCTGTCACTTCTCACAGCCACCCTGCAGCGTGGATGTCATTCTGCCCATTCAGCGGGTGAGGAGCCCGAAGCTCAGGCCAGTGAGGGGATGGGTCCAGGTGAGCACGGCCGGGGTGCCCAGGGTCGGAACCCAGCGTGGTCAGTCTGGCCCCATGGGGACTGTGGCCTCAACGCCCACAAAACTAAGGCCACAGGTGGGGACAGGTGCTTCCTGTGCTCCAGCAGTGACAAACAGATGGAGGCAGCAGGAACGGGACCAGGGAGAGCGGCCACCACGATGGAAGTGTGGGCACAGCCCAGCCCAGCCCGGCGGTGAGCAGACCGCACGCCCCCAGCACAGCCGCACTCGCGGAGCTCGGGGCGGCTCTCACCTGGGGCCGCTCCCTATGGAAACCTGCCCGTAGCTCGGCTCCCACATGGGCTTCTCCCACGTGCTGCGTGTGGAAGGGGCAGTCAGCTCGTGCTTCACGGAACAGTCTGGCGCAGGTCTGGCGCGCAGACGCGAGAGCCTGCACTCAGTACGGAGTCTGAAACATATCGTCAGCAAACGACGGCCAAAGCCAACGCAGCACGGAGGCTGCGTGCACGAGCTGATAACAAGACAGCAGCGCCCCCATCCGGCTCTCCGTTCTGATTCATTCAAGTTCAGAATTGCGCGGCGGGGCCAGGGAGCTCGGTGATGTGGGCACAGGCCGGTCTCGGCCACCGTGGTCCCCTCCTGCATCCGCCCAGTGCCCTGGGCCCGCCCCCCACCACCACACCCGGCACCGCCAGAGGCTCACCTGCAGGTCCAGGGCAGTCAGCTTGCCCTTGTCACCCGCATTCCGGGCAAAGTCCTCAACGGTCCAGGAGGGCGGGCCGCGCTTCACCTCGGCCAGCTCGGTCCGCCGCATGTTGGTGTACAGGGGGTTGTTCCCGTGCGCTCTGACGGAGGCGGGGTGTGGGTGCGGGCTGAACACCTGCTCCACCAGGAAGCCGTCTTTGGGCTGCTTGGGCAGGCGGTGCTGCGGGGGGACGTCGTACTGCCTGTCCGCCTGCAGGGGGCACAGAAGAGCAGAAAGGTGCACGGACCCGCCGGGTTCCCGGGGGCGGCAGGCGCAGCAGCGCTGCACCGAGGACACGCGCCTGTGCTGGCCGCAGTCTCCAGGGCTAGCTTGTGACCATTCCCGGGGGCGGCAGCCGCAGCGCTGCACCAGGACACGCGCCTGTGCTGGCCGCAGTGTCCAGGGCTAGCTTGTGACCATGACAGTGCGAACATGAGCTAAGCCCCGCGTGCCGGGAGCCCATGTCCTGTCCAAGCCTCATACCGGCACCGCTGTCACCAAGCCTCCCGGGAGGTGGGGCCCAGAGAGGGTTAGTGACCTGCCCCGAGCACACAGCCACCGGGAGCCGGAGCCTCAGCACCTGGCTGCAGACAATCTCTGCTCACCATGTCTGCCTCTCTTCCTTTTTCTAGCTTCTACCTGATACGTGGGACTGTCTCTCCAAGAGCCCTCTGGAAACACGCTGCTTCTCTGCAAGGGAGAAGCCAAGCCAGAAAACACATGTCGGGAGCCTCCAGAGACACGTGCATGGCCTTCAAGATCGAGTGCAGTGTGCAGGTAGGAAGGTGTTCTCCTAACCCCTCGCTCCGGAAAAATCGCTCCCCCAAGTGGAAGGCACTGCACCGATATTTGTCAGAGGGGCTGACAGCAGCGACATGAAGCCACGCGGGGAAGGCAGAGCAGAAGGGGGTGTGTGTGTGAGCAGTGCAGGGGGAGGGACCACGAGACGTGAGCGCAGGTGATGACGAGTAAGAGAGGAGAGTGAGTGAAGGTGTCTCGTGTGGGCAAACGTGCGTGTGTGTGTGTGTGTGCGCATGTGTGTGTGCATGTGTGCGCGTGAGTGCGTGTGCGCATGCGTGTGAGTGTGTATGAGTGCGTGTGTGTGCACATGCGTGTGTGCATGTGTGCACGTGAGTGCGTGTGTGAGTGTGTATGAGTGCGTGTGTGTGTGCGTGTGTGCACGTGAGTGCGTGTGTGCATGCGTGTGAGTGTGTATGAGTGCGTGTGTGTGTGTGTGCACATGCACGTGCATCTCACGCAGGCTGGGAACAGAAGCGTAGGCCCAGACCGCACACCCTTCACGGCTTCCAGACCTCCACGGCTGCAGAAAAAGCAGGGTGAGCTCTGCCAGACCCGAAGAAAAATCGAGACCACCTCCTACTTTCTAACTCATCAAAGCCAAGTACCTTCTGAGAGGCAGCACCGATTCCGTTCATCCTGCTCATCACGGCGCCCCAACACCCGCGGAGCTGCCCATGGCATGAGCCCCGCCACCCAGATCTGGGGGGCAGGGCAGACGCCAATGATAAGGACCAGAGCAGCCGCCGCCGCAGTTACAGGCCCTCGAGGGCTGGCTGTGCTCAGTGCGGATCGGGCCTCATCTCGGTTCACCCGCCCCACAACATCCCACGCCTTGGGATGTAGCCACTGTTGTCCCCATTATGTATGCGAAGCTCAGGTCAGAGAGGGGAAGAGACTGACCTGGCGTCACGCAGCCAGGAAGCAGCAGAGTCAGGGTCTGAGCCTGTCCCCATTTCCAAGACAGGGAACCTCCCTGCACACGCGCCCGCCCCCTGCTCCTCTGCCAAGGCACTGTGTCCAACGTGGCAGTCAGGACACACGCGGACAGGCTCCGAAGAATTCACAGGTGTCTCCTGTGTCTGAACGGATGGGACTGAGGGCCAGACATCAGAGCAGCGCCAAAACCTCGGAAGGATTTCAGAGGCCGATGAATGAAGAGGCCTCGATGGGAACCTGGGACCCAGGTCAGCACGGAGAAGGGGACAAAACGTCTTGATGGACGAACCCGGGAGGAGAGGCTGGACGGAGGCGTGGGGCCTAGCCCTGCGGGACGCTCAGTACTGGTCACAGGCGCATGAGCGTGGCATTTCTGACGGCTCATCAGGGCTGAGCACGGCCCTGTCTGGGGGACCAGAGCGTTCCTTCTGAGGGGACAGGGACTTCACGGGGCCCAAAAGGCCTGGCACCGCATGCCCAGAGCGGAAGTTTAGGTCCGTGAGATGGCGTGGAGGCTGGGGACATGAGGGAGGAGACCCCATAACTGTGCCCAGATCCCAGCTGGGACGAGCTAAGGGCCTTGGCTGCATGGACGGGGCACGGTTTAAATGGAGAGGGAGGCAGAGGTGCAACCCACAGAGACGACAGACCCACAGGGTCTGGTGC
>NW_006430726.1:6138477-6145205 GCF_000325575.1 Pteropus alecto
AACCGGATGTGCGGTCACAGACCAGAGCAGCCTCTTCGGCTCAGGGAAGTGCCAAAATGGGGAAAGGGGGAGGAGACACTGGCTCTGAAGGAACAGAAAAGCCTGGTTGGGACCTTCTGACACGTGGGTGGACATCTGGGGGAACTGGCCATGAGCAGCGTGGATGTGGGACCAAAGCTCGGACGGCAGGCGGGGCTGGTCACCCGCCCAGAGCTGACGAGCACTGTCTGCCAGGAGGGAGAAATGAGGTCACAGGAGGTGACAAAGTGAGAATGACTCGGGCCAAAAATTAGCAACTTTGGGCTCGGCACTGCAAGTGGATCTTTCCTAAGCTTCTGGCTGTTTCTGTTGGTTCTACGAGCATTTGGCATGGCATAGATTGGAGTCCTGGCGAGTTCAGTGAACTTGACATTTCCGTCGAAGCCCCTAACCTTTTGAGTCCTCTACATGGCTACTTTTCAGTGCTAAGCAAGACTCAGGGCACCAGACAGCTGACCAATGCCAGCAGCTCGGGGACAGCGACAGTGACCGGAGGAGAGGGACCAGGGCCGGACCTCTCCTCAGAGCAGTGGCATAGACTACACTCTGCTTTCTCTCAAAAAGTGGCTACAGAGGACAGAGCGGTGGCCAGCACAGACAGCAGAGGTTTCCTTGGGATCAGAAAAAAAGTCAGGTTTTAAATTTAGTCTTTTCCCCAACTTGGGACCCCGAAAACATCCTTAGAGCCCAGTTTCCCCAGCTTTTCCTTCTTGGATCCACCGGAGCAGCCAGCCTCCTCTTCTGGCTTTGCGTGCGTGCAGCCCCCACCACCTTCCCTCCCGACGGCTCGGTCCTCTGAGACCGCGGAGGCCCCTGGTCTGGCCCCCGGCCTTTGAAATCAGGGGAGGGAACGAGATGAGCAACAGACGGAAATCGTACCGCTTCGGCCAGAAAGGGCTCACGTGGAACCCAGTCAGAATGAGGGAGAGCAGCCACGCGGCCCCCCGACACAGCCCTCCTCGCTTCGGGGGACACGAGACGAGAGGGATTGGGGGGGTGTGCGCTCCCTCCAGGACGGTCAGGGCGACGTCAGCTAGAAAGATGCACAAACGCCCGGGGTCCTGAGACCGTGCAGGACAAACTACGAAGCGGAGGAGGACAGCGTCTTAGAGCCGCGGCCGTGGGCGGTGTGACTGGGAACAGTTGCCCGACGCCTCATCTATCGATCTCACGGTGCAAACGCCCCGGCTGCTGAAAAGCAGCGCCATGCCCGCAGCGGAGTCCGTGGAGGGACGTGTGAGCCCGCACGCTTCACGCCACCCGCCCCGTCCTTCGCCCGCGCCCTGCTGCTTCGGAAAGGACGGCGACGCCCTTGCTGCCGCGTCCTGCTCTGCCCAGGCCCCGCTCTGTGACGGCCTGGGCCCGCACCCCCGTCCGGCACCCGAACCGCCCTTTCCCGTCGGCAGCCCCGCAGTCCTGTGCTCCTCCCCGCCGCCCGCCCAACCGCCTGCCCGCGCCGTCCCGGCGGCCTAGCGCAAGAGGCCCGCCAGACCGGGCAGGACAGCTGTCACAGTCGACGCTCGGGAGTGCGCCACGCGGCCCGGGAACGTGGGCTCGAGTTTAAGTTACCTCTTTGGGCTTCCGATGCCAGTCCTTGCTCTCGCCAGGGCCCCCGTCCTTGGCCTCGTCCTCGCCGAGGCCCACGCGGTTGCCGTAAGTGATGGTGCGCCAGTCCCGGGGCGAGTTGGAGATGCTGGCGATTTTGGATTCCGTGGCACTGTTCTCCTCCGTCAGCGACCTCGAGGACGGCCTGGCGAAGAGGCTTTTCTTCAAGGCCTTGACGCGAAGGCTCTCGCTGTTGCTCCCGCTGGCATCCGAGCAGCACCAGTCGGCGCTGTTCTCCAGTTTGGGCCCGTGGGAGCCGCTGTGTGCACGGAACACCCGGGGTGAGGCGCTCTCGTCGGATGGAGCCTCGCTGGTCAAGGAGTTCAGATCTGCCTGCACGCTCACCTTCTCAGGCTGCTGCATCTTCTGATCCAGCTTATTCAGTTTGCCCAACACCTGGGAGATTTCCTCGCGGACGCCCGACAGTGATTCAAGCTTCCGTTCGATTTCGCCGATCCGGAGCACCAGTTTGCACACACTGGTCTTCAGCTCCTCTTCCGAGTGGTGGCTGCTCTCAGGCCGGTTTCCCTTTTCTCCCTTGCTGCCGGGAAGCCCGTTGGTGATTTTCACTATATTGTGCTCCGGTGAACTGTCACAGTCCGACTTGTGAAGCTGGGACAAGGACCCCGTGCTGTTGTAGCAGGATGACTGTATCACTCCTGTCGAGCCACTGATACTCATGTCATCAAGAAATCGGAAAATGTCACTGATGTCATCGCTGACGATTTCCGAGTCATCATCGGACTGCTTCGTGTACTTGCCCTGCCCCGAGGCACACAGGTCCCTGCGTTTCTTGGTCTCCGGCACGTGCTGCTCGGTCTGGGTGCCCACGCTGCTGGTGTCTGAGCTGAGCTGCCCGCCCGTGCAGCCGATGCTCTTGTCCTTGAACTTTTTGACCGGCTCGTGCTTCTCCAGGTCAGCAGAGGCCGATATCTCTTTAGGTTTGAGCCCGCCGGGTTTTGCCACATAGCCAACGGGGCGCATTGGCTGTGGATCCTGTGGCGTGAGGTAAGCCGGGCGCCGGTCCGGGGCTGGGAAGCTGGGCGACTGGCCGCTGGGACTTGGGTAGCGCGGCTTCTCCTCAGAAGGGTTCCTGTTGAAAAAGGACCGTTCGAAGTCAGGGACTTCTTCCGTGTTTAGGCTCCAGCTTTTGGCCGGCCACGGCGTCTGCTTGCTGGGCCTCCCCGGACAGCGCCTGGCGTCCTGGGTCCCCGTCACGGGAGTGGGTCCAAAGTACGTGGAGGCCTGAAGGTCGTCTAAGCTTTCATGCTTCGCCCGCCTTCTGTCAGGGACGGGGGAGCACGCGGGATTCAGGTACTGGCTGCTGTAGGGCATCTCGAAGCTGTGATTAAAGAATGGTGTCTTGTGGGGCTCCTTCCGGCTCTGGGGCTCCCCACGCGCCCCCTCTGCCTCGTGAGCGCGGCCAGCCAAGCCAGGGGACACGGCCATCAGATTGTGAAAGTCCTCTTTGAAGATGTTCCTTTTCTGGACACAGGACTGGCCCACGAAGGGCTCGTCACTGGAGACGAAGGTGTCTTTGACGCCCGGGGCGCTGGGCAGTGAGAACTGGTCCGAGGCGCAGTCGCTGTCGAGATTCATGGGGAAGTAGGTTCTCTGCATCTCGCAGGGCCGAGGGCTGCCCACCGGGAACGGGGCCAGGGCCTGCAGCCTGTCCAGGGACGCGGCACGGGCCTTCGCCTCCCTGCCCACGCCCAGCAGGAAGTTGGGCTCCGCGGCGGGCACGAACTGCGGGCAGTCCCGGCAGCCCGCGTCACAGCCCCTGGACGGCTGCCGGGCGGGGGGGGCCCGGCCGAAGGGCCTGTCGCCCCGGCTGCAGTCGAGGGGCTCGCACTCGGCCGCGCCGCAGACCTCGGCGTCTGACCGGCACGATTCACAGGACGCCTCCTTGCGCGCCTTCGGCCGGCCGCCGGGCAGCTTCTCCCTGGTGGCCCCGCCGTTCATCTGCAGCAGGTTGAATATGGTCACGATGTCTGCCGCCACCATGATTTTCTTTGACTGCTGGTGGTTCACGGTGCAGTTCATCTTGTCTTTGAACAGCGTGGCGGGGAACCCGGGGTCGAGGCAGGCCGTGTAGAAGAGCACACTCCTCAGCTTGGCGAGCTGCGGCAGGTCGAAGCGGGCGCACAGGGACTTGCACAGGTCCTGGTAGGAAACAGTGTTCTGCTTGCTGTCCAGTTCCTCCAGCACCTTCACCAGGAAGACAGAGGTGTCCTGACCAGCCTCCATGCTTTAGGGTTTCAAAGGCTCTCCAAGGCCACTAGAACTTCGAACCAGGTCTGCAGCGACAATATTGAGAAAGAGCGGGGAGAAGAGGTTATAGACTGCAGTGGAGTTTTAAGACAAGCCTGTCGTGGGCCCCATGAAGAAATGCAAGGGAAACTTTAATAATGTAGTCAGAGCTTTAAAAATGTTTGTAATGTACGACCCTGCAGTTTCTTTCCCAGAATTCTACCTTGAAGAAATGGTCACTGACCACAGTTGACGCACAGAGATGTTCACCATGGCGGTATCTATATAGCGAAAAATAAAACCTAAGATAGTTCAGCGATGGGGGAACGTAGAAATGAAGCACGTTAGGAGATGTGTGACTTCGCACAAATGTTAAAATTAAGTTAGTGGACAGCCCTACCGCGGAACACTGCTCAGCAGCAACGAGGGACAGATTCCTTGCAGGGCACCAGAGTCCAGGCCGCACACTACACAGTTGCGTCTTAGCGACATTCTGAAAAACAGATTTGCAGCTGCCGGGGGCTGGCTATGAAGGGGCACGGAGATTTTCCAGGATGATAGAATCGTTTCATTGGGGTGGTGATTACCTGACTGTACGCGTTCGCCAAAACTCATAAAACCGTCTGCTAAAACGGATGTACTTTACTGCACGTAAATTATATGTCGGTTTGACAACTACACAGTGAAGACTTTTTATGACAAAAGAAAACTGTGATACAATATTGAGCGAAAAAATATAATCTGCGTATGGAGTAAGATCTTAATTCTATAATATATATTCTGGGAAATGAAAATGCAGGAAAATAATGGACACTAAAATGTACATTATTCCAGGGTGGTTCCATTTGGATTGTAAATATGGATTTTTGTTTCCGAATTAGCAGTCTGAACCTCAATATTGTATTATGCGAGTTTTCGAACATACAGCACAGTGGAAAGAATTTTATGGAGGGCGCGCGTATACCACCGTCTGGATTCTCCTGTTAACATTCCTCTGCTTCATCACATTCCACCCCTCTGTCCTTCCGCGAGCCATCGTATTTTTTAAAGTAAATTGCATACGTGCATCTTTCCTCTACACATCTCATCATGCGTATCGTTAACCCAACTTCAGTCACTGTTTACAGTTTTTCTTTTAATACGAGAGTTACGTGCGGTGAAGTACACAAATCTTAAGTGCATTTGCTGACGTTTTGGCAAATGGGTAGAAACCAAAACCATATAAAGAGCTGGGACGTTCCCACCTCCCCAGTAAGTTCTCCATGCCCCTTCCCATTCAGCTGTCATTCTTATTTGATTTTTTATAGATAACTTTTATTTTTTCTTTGTAATATTTCATCTTTTCTAAAATTCCTACAATGAACACAGGTTACTTTATAATCACCAAACGATAATAAACCTCACTTCGAAATGGAAGGACAAATGACTCTTGGAAAATCGAAACCGTCAAAGCAAAAGTGAACAGAATTTTGTAAGGGGAACTAAAGCTCCCTGGTGACAAACGCAGACCGGGTCCTGAGAGCCCAGGGAGATACCAGATTCCACAGGTGGCCCCCCCTCCACCCCCCCAGGCCACCTGCTTAGAGACGGCAGCCGACAGCCGACCTCTCGCTGACTGGGTGCTCAGCGGCCCAGCCCCTTCCGTGGGCAACAGCGTCTTGCCTTTGGGTCAGATGCCAGCCGCTGCCGGCCAGGTCCCCTCTCCGCCCCGAGGGCAGTGTCCCAGGGGACTGCCGTATGCACGGGCACGTGCTCTGCCCAGATGCTGCAGGGACACACAGACGCCACGGTCTGGGTCTCGTGTGGACAAGGCAACGGAGCCCCGAGCGGCTCCATCCTGCCCGGAACGCACCCCGGGAGGCGCCCCGCCATCGCACCGGCTGAGGAAGACACTGTGCGAGGTGACCTGCTTTGCTACGGGCAGGACAGTCTGTCACACTTGCACGGCAAGGGAACGCACGGGCACAGAAGGCAGCGCGGGTGAGCCAGTGCGGCCGAGGGAAAGCTGCTCCGAGTCGCCACGCCGACGTCACGCTCTGGCGACAGGCGCTTTCACCGGAGCTCCACCTGATCCCTCACCTCGGCCTCGCCGGCCGCCTCACGCCCGCTGCTGCGCTCTGGCAGGCCCGGGGACGTCCAGCAGCCCTGGGAGCTACGGGGGCCTCCCGGCCACGAGCCTCCCCGGAGACCCGTGACGCCCCCGCGAGGCTGCCCCGGCCCGTTGCTCTGCTTAGCATGGCTACAGCGCCACCAGTCCCTGGTCCGGAAACAGCTTTGGAAAGCCGAGGCCCAGCATCTCCTGAAGTGAATAAAGGGAACACAAGTGATGTGCCAAACCTGAGTCTTTTTTTGTCACAGCTGAAATTTGGGGGTTTCTGAATGGCCGGGGGTAGGCACGTGCCCCCCACGCTGACGGGTGCATGGGCACATGACGATGCGTCAGCACGGACAAACGCCACAGAGATTTTCCGCAACACGCCAGTGAACGGCACAGAGGAAGGGCGCCGCGGTGGGTGTCTGGCCTGTGTGACCATGTGATGGGACTCAGCCTGCGGGGTGGCCTCTGGCCAGCACGTCATGGACCACAGAACCAGCTCTGTGGTACGGGGAGGGCACTCCCAGTTTGCAGATGAGGAGACCGTGGGACTGAGGCGGGCAGTGACTATGCGGTCCAGAGAGGTGACGTGAGGAGCCTGGGGTCCAGTGTGGGTTAGGAGCCCCGGTCAACTGCGGACCAGGCCTGCGATGCTGTGGGAGGAGCACCAGGCCAGTCTCGTGCTGGGGGTGGGGCGCGTCCCCTGCCAAGTGACAGAAGGGGGCGGGGGGGCAAGGTG
>NW_006430726.1:6145235-6147902 GCF_000325575.1 Pteropus alecto
GCCTCCTGGGCCAGGCTTGACGTGGAATGTGAAGAGGGAGGCACCGCGGTCTTCAGTCTGTTCAGGACAAATGAGGAAGCTAAGGCCGGAGAAATTCCAGGCTCAAGAGAACAAGGGAGAAGTATCTGCCTGAAACCTCTGGAGGCTGAGCAAACCCGCCGTGGAACATGTGTGTGTGTGCGCGTGTGTGTGCGTGTGCGCGCAGCATGTGTACATACATGTTGTTGGAGAGGTACAAGTTTGATTGTTGCGAGAAGTAATCAGCAGCAAAACTTAAAATACACATATTTTAAAAATAAAACGAATCCATACTTCTAAGTATTTCTGTAAAGGAAATAATCAGACGTCTTTAGAAAAAAGCGCTACAAATATGTTTTCTTCCATGTTGCTCATGCTAAGAAAAAATCAGCAATAACCTTTCTATTAATCGTTTATATAAAATAGTGCGTCGAGATGCTGAAGCGATGTGTAGCATTAATGAACACATTGCAGAAATGTGTTTACTGACGTGTTTGACCTTTAGTGACATGTTCCTAAGTGAAAAAGCGTGCTACCGAATGGCATATTGTAATACATCCTATCGTGTACACACACACCCCCTCTGTGTACTGAAACGTTAATAATAATCGTCTGAGTGCTTCTTTTCTTCCTTTCAGACCCGTGTTACTTAAACGTTCCGAATATGTGATTTCCTAACAAGAGAGAAAGGGAAGACGACCGGCAGGTAAATTTTTCGGTTTTGTTCTGTTTTCATTTCAGTGAAAACCCAAACGCATATGCTAGCTCCTGCGTGCGGCCACCGTATGAACTGGGTGTGACGATGTGCCTCGTGCGGGACAGTGCGGAACTTTCGCTGCCGTGTTTCCCAGACTGGAGGGCACAGACCCCTTGGGCTCCGTGGGTTCAGTGTGGAGAGGGCAGAGTTTCAGGGTTCAGGGAGCACTGACCGCGGTAAAGATCTGACCAGATTCTGCTGGGCACCCCGTTCTGGTGCCTCCCCACACTCGGGTGGCAGACGTTGGTCATCACAGAGGTTGAACTGCCTTAGTGTCCTGCTGCTGCTGTGAGAAATGACCGCAAACACAGTCGCTCACAGCCCTTGTTCGCCCTCTCGGGGCTCCGGAGGCAGAAGTCCAAAATGGTTCTCTGGGCCACTGCCCGTGTGCCAGCGGCTGCCTCCCTTCCAGGGGCGCGAGGGGAGAGTCTGTTTCCCGGCGTTTCCGGTTCCCGCGGGCGTCTGTCCCTTCTTCTGTCTTCAGAGCCAGCGGTCACGTGTTCCTCTCCAACGCTCCTGCCTCCTCGTCCCACTTTATAGACACGTGTGGGTCCATGGGGCCCAGCAGATACTCTGGCGTGATCCCCCACTCAGCATGCTTCGGCACATCCGCACAGTCCCTTTTGCCACGTCAGGTAACACAGTCACAGGTTCCGAGGGTTGGGCGTAGACATCTTTGGCCCATCTTTCAGGCAGCCACAGGGGCCTTTACCAGAGGGCTGGGCCCCGACCCCAGTGCACACGAAGGAAGGACGGCGCCCCCCGTCCACGTTCTCATATTTAAGTAGACCCACTGGAAGGCGCGCAGGCCCCCTCGGCCGACAGACGCTTTGCCCTACTTGGTAGCGTAGGGTCTGGTGCGCCTAGCCTGTCACTTAGGCCCTCTGTTAACTGGCAGCCGAGGATGATGGGAAGTGGTGACGCTCACAGTGCTGACCCTGCAATACCTCCCAGAACCCTGGGAGCATGGAAGGCCACCCTGTCCTGTCCCCTGCACTTCCCAGAGCTCACAGCAGCCCTGACGTGAGCCAGGCAGGCATGACGGCCCAGGCAGGGAGCAGTGGCCACTGTCCATGTCCCCAGGAAGCCACTTTCCGCTCGCCAGGCCCAGCCCTGCTGCCCAGGACACACAGGGCTCGGACCCTTGTGACGGGCAGCTCTCCAGCACTGAAGACGGTTCTCCAGTCCCGGCTCAGGACCCCACTCGGCCCCCTCTCCTCCCTGTGATGGGGATGTGGCTTCGAGGCACACTCGTTGACTCAGCCGGGGACAGCCCGAGGCTCAGGCCCGGAACCTGGATCCATAAAGATCCCCAAGAGGCTCTAGCAAGGCCGATGGCTGATGTGAGGACAGCTGCTTGGGAACTCGGGGCTAGACACGCCTCGGTGCTGGTGACCACGGCCCTTCTTTACGTAATTTCCAGTTGGCTCATGTGCTTCTCAAGCTGAGCTTCCTTGTTCTGAAGGCTGGAAAGACCAGAAGTCTGTCCTCATTCTAGACACCATCATTCAGCTCACGGTCTTATCATGGTCACACGGCTCTGTTGACTCAAACCGAGGCTGTGGGGACCAAATCATTAGATGTGTCTCCTTCCTGCGGCGGCTGGAGAGCCACCCCCCACACCCCGCAGCCCTGCACAGGGCCTTCTGAATGTCCCAGTGCACGGTCATGCCCTCCTTCACCCGACAGCTTCATCGAAACGCCCAACCTGTGCCCGGCACTAAGCTGGTCACCAGGACAAACGGCACATGGCACGTCCCATTCCTCCAGGGGCGTAGTTTACTGGGGGAGGCGGACCAGCAAATGGCCCGACATCACACAGCGTGAAAGGGCTCCCATGGCAACGGGTCACCGAGGGAGAGCCCGCAGCCCCCCGGCCCCCCTCACTCCCC
>NW_006430726.1:6148001-6151667 GCF_000325575.1 Pteropus alecto
CACCCCGTCCTGCGTCCCACTGACAGGCGACTTCCCGTTTTCTTCGGCTTAACTCTGTAGACAGGCCCCGTCCCTTGTTCTCTTGCCTGGCCTCCTCCCAACTGTCTGTCAGCCACCGGGCTTCTCCGATTTTCCAAAGCCCTTTGTCCCTGCCGGTCCCTACTGGTCTGCTGATCTTTTCCGGTTCATTTTCTCAGCTGTGTTCCTGAAGTCACCGTGAAACGTGCATGTTCAGCATCCTGCATGAAACTTCTTTCTCAAAACCCCGGTGTCACCACCGAGGCTGCAGTGTGGCGGCCACCGCACATCAGCCATTGGAACGAGAGGAACGGCAGGAAGGAAGGGTGGACGGCGCCCACGCTGAGGAGGACACGTGAGGTAGGGATGGCGGCGGAGGGCTGGTCATCTCAGCTTTTGCGATGTGCAGTCCTCACAGGCAGCCCAGGGGAAGAGGCTGTCAGAGAGGCTCGCGTTGGCTTAACTAAGCGCCCGAGAAATCACACACGAAGCGTGGTCACAAAATACACTCCACGGAGGGCATTGAACGATGCGTGCACATAGCGTGGAGTCCAGGCAGCGGGTAGTTCTCTAAGCTCGTTAGAGACAGGTACGTCGGCACGTCACTGCCCTGTGACACTGGCCTTTGGCTCATTCCACTAACTCCCCTGGCTTTAAGTCCACGCTCACCAAGCACCTTCGTTTTATCATCTGGCTTCTAATGGGCATTTCTCCCCGATCAGTGAACACCAGACGCTGAAACCAGTGGTTTGTGGCTTACACGTCAGGCCTTCAGTTAGCATGGCTGCTTCTCTAAAAGACTGACCTGGACACACTACCAAATGCGCTCTGCAGCCAGCAACACTGACAACCACGTGTCTCACTGTGGCGCTCACACTTGGGTCCCGATCCCCACGAAGCACCAGTCTGAGCAACCGCTGGCCCTCCTAGGCGGTGCTGCCCTCTTGACAGGCACCAACGCAAAGCCAGCGTCACCCTGAGCTCTGGACGTGCTGCTTCGGTCAGGGCGGGCCGTGTTATGTGGCACACCTGTGTTGCTTAGGCCTTCTCACAGCAAACTAGTTTCCGGTCAAGAACTTTAACGAGTTTAAAGGGTTTTTTACGGTGAGCCAAAATCCGCCTTTGCCAGGCAGTGTTGTGGGCGCCGGCGACAGAGCGACCAACAGGTCAAAGCCCCCACCCTCCCTGCACTGGGTCCTTCGTGTCCTCGTTCAGTCAGAATGACTCCTCCCCCTCCCTCCCTCACCCACTCAGCAAGCTCTGCCCAGCACCACTGACGTGCGGCCCTGCGCGGGATGTGGGGGATTTGGGGCTGGAACGGTCGCTGTCCTCCAGGAGCCCCCATGCAGGCCTTGGCTGGCCACCAGGGGGGACGGCAGGCCAGTGAGAGGTGTGTGACAGCCTGCGACACAGAGCTAGGTAACCGCAGGATTCACCCTCGGACACAAACGGGATGTGCCGCGTGCTTCGGAGAAGCCTTCCAGCGACTCCCGACTGTTCTGAGGAGCGCCGAGGGGCTTCGGGACCCCTGCTGGGTGCAAGCTGAGCGGGCCGCGTGCCCCGCCGTCTTCCAGCCACTCCATACACTGCGCTGCCATAGGAAATGCAAAGGTCCTATTCTCGAAAGAGGGAGAGCAGGGGAATTTAATGCTCTGTTCTGATGCCCTCTCATTGTACAGGTGAAAATAAACACGCAGCGAAGTTAGTAACCTGGGCTCAGGTGGCGAGTTGGGGGGGCTGCGTCCGCCCATCTCCCAACTCCGCACCCTCTTTCTCTCTTTCCTTTTTTCTTTCGTTTACCCCGAGCCTTCAGGTGAGCTCCACAAGCTAGATTCACGTGGCAGTGAGCTTTAGCAACCTAGGGACAGCGGAACCTGGGACCCTGTCCCAGCGAGTGTGAGGAGACACGTCACCCCACCCCGTGGCTGGAGCCCTGCAGGGCCTTTCCTTTCCTCCCCGGTGTCAGGTCCCCACCCGGCAGGCACAAAGCCGCAGCTGCAAAACTGGTTTCTGCTTCACATTTGTCAAGGTTCCAGAGACAGCTTATTTGGGGGATCCTGAGGGAGAAAGCCCCAGCTGGTTGTGTGTGCCGTGGATGGGGGTGTGCAGGTGTCTGAACGTCGCAGGGGCGTGGATGTGTTCGGGGAGTATCGGAGTTAATAAATGCGAAGGCTTTTAGAAGCTGCAAAGTCACACCAATTTTGCATCTAGCATTGGCCGGGAAAGATGGCATTACATATGTGAAATTCAAAAAGGACCCCACCGGCAAAGAAGCCTTCGTCGGTCTTCCAAGTACTAAGTACCACTGGACACTTCCTCGCCAGACTCATCGGAATGCAAATAAACTGACGTATTCTTTCCCTGGCCACCGACGCTTACTGTCACATGGCCGCAGATCTATACAGACCTCTCAGACACACATGATAAAAATCAGACTATTTACCAGACGTTTAAGGTTTTCCCTCCAGGCACCAGCAACCTGAGAAAATCTCTAGACTTGTTCTTTCTGCGGACTGCCCTCCTCCTCCCGCCCGCCTCCCTCTGAGCGGCAAGAAGCAAGCCCATGAAAGGGAGCGGCACCAGCGTGCCCACAGCACCAGGCCGCCTAGCTCCGACCTCCTCGTTTCGACAGAGCCCCAAAGACAGCTGCCAGGCGCTCAGTGAGCCGGTGGCCCCGAGCTCACTGCAAAAGTCTGTGTGTGACCACAGCAGTCTGCTGGCTCCTACCTGCCGGGCAGACTCCATCCATGCTGGTGGTCATGGAGATGGGAGGGGCATTTACCCATCAGTTCACCTGGGGGTGTGGGGGGTGGCAGCAGCTCGCTTGCTGGAGAAAGCGGGGGTGCATAGCCGGCCACGTCCGCTGCTGCGGAGTCCTCCTGGCAGCTCTACCCGGGAGCATGGAATCCCAGCCCAGGCCAGCCCTGAAGCTCGGGGTCACAGCCATGAGGGTGGCAGCATGGACTCTGCCACCTCCCAGTGATGACGCCCATGCTCAAGAGAAATAGTCTGAAGCCTTTAAGACAGACCTCTGTTGTGTATGGAGGAGACTCCCCTAGGTCTTCGCTGAATCTCACGGAGAACACGCCAAGAACACCGCCACCCTGCCAGCCAGGCGGGGCACGTACTGCACAGTGAAGCTGCTCAGATGCCACCGGAAGCCCTGGCGCCGCGGAGAGCAGACGAGGGACGCTCTGGCTGGGTCTGGCAGCCCCGGGGAGCGTGGCGGGCAGGTGGAGAATGCTGCCTGCGCCGGAGCCTCACGGCATGTGAGTGACACGCCCGCGGCCGGCCTCCGTGTTTTCTGGAGAGCGAAGTTGAACATGCCTTCTCCTCGGGAAGAACCACGCTCCGGCTGGAAAGCTCGGGTGAAGAACCGGATGCACCCACCGGCTGTCCGCCTGAGGTTTGTCCCGCTCGCCATCTCACTCCGCGCCTCTGACGTGCCAGGCCCCGCACGCACAGCTGGCACGTTTAACCCTCAAAATGCCGTGTTCTAGAAGTGGATTTGCAGCCATAAAAACTTGCCCCAACTGCATGGTCCTTTTCCATGGTTGTTTCTCTGTCCGAACCCCTGATCCCTCCTCCGTGTTTGGTGGAGCCCGGCACCGCCCCCCCACCACACACACCTCTTCCCCCCCCACCCAG
>NW_006430726.1:6152448-6164620 GCF_000325575.1 Pteropus alecto
CGGAGCCGCCAGCCGGGCTCGGCTCCCCACTCTCTACGCTGAAGGTGACTGCGGCCCCCAGTGGCCGAGCAGGGGCGCGCGGTGCCCTCGCCTCTCTCCGCGTGCGCTGGGCTCGTCCTCCCGAGCCTCGGACTCCGCAGCCCTTTGCAAGGGAGGGTGGGGGGACAAGGTGGTCATTTAGCTCGCTGATGTTCCCTCTTGGCTGGACTCGGCTTAATTGGCACCCAGATTGGAGAGACTGGTGGTCACATGACCACTCCCTCCCCAAACACGCACAAATACACACACACCAAGGCCAACTGGGCTGGGTTTCCGAAAGTCAGATTGGATACATCCATCAGAGCTGGCGGCCTTTGCCAGTCACCCTGCGCGCTGCAGTGGGGCTGGAACGCAGCAGCTGCCTGCGCGCCACCGTCTCCACAGATCCGGTCCCCGCAGCCGGAGGAGATCGCGGGAACCGCACCGTGGGTCGCCTCGTTAAGAACAATGCAGTTTCACAACCGTGGGGTCTCATTTCAAAAGAAAAACCCGCACCGCAGCCCCGAGCGGAACTGCGGAGCAGCCTCCCTGGGCTGGGTGCGTGGCTTTCCTCCGGCGCAGCCCAGATTCCAGCCCCTGGTGGTGCTTCCTACCTGTGGTCTGAGCAGGCCCCAGGGGACGAGATCTCAGTCCCAGCCACCCTGCCGGGATGTGGCTGGCGACAACCTCTAAAAGTGAACCTGCGAATAAATGGATACTTTAAATACCGCCTGATCAGGGCCATGCGTTGACAGCTCCGTCTTCCCAGAGGCCGCAGCCCCAGTTCCTAAATTCCTTCGTCTTCAGTACCTTGCTGTGAGGCAGGCTCCAGCCCCTCTCTGGAGAGGGCAGGATGGGAATAAAATTGGATGCATCCTACCTTGCCCGGGATTTTATTTACTTATTTTTTTTGAACTTCTTTTTCCTTCCACTCCCGCTTTGGCAGCCATCAGCTTGTTCTCTGCGTCTGTGAGTCTGTCTCTGTTTTGTTAATTCATTTGTTTTGGTGGTTTTTTTTTTTTTAGATGCCACATATAAGTGAAGTAATACAGTATTTGTCTTCCTCTGACTTTTTCCACTGAGCATCATACCCTCCAGGTCCATCCTCGTTGTTGCAAATGGCAAGATTCCATCCTTTTTTATGGCCGAGTAATATTCCATTGTATGTGTATACGGCGTCTTTAATCTTCCACACGTGGGCGTTCAGGTGGCTTCCATATCTTGGCTGTGGTAAATAATGTGATGAACATGGGGTGCATATAACTTTTTGAATTGGTATTTTGGATTTCTTAGGATAAATACCCAGAAGTGCAATCGCTGGGTCATAAGGTAGTTCTATTTTTAATTTTTTGAGGAACCTCCATATTCTTTTCCGTCGTGGCTGCACCAATCTGTAATCCCGCCAACAGTGCACACTCCCCCCCGCCACAGCCTCACCAGCACTGTGGTTTATTGATTTATTGATGACGGCCGTTCTGAAAGGTGTGAGGAGACATCTCATGGCGGTTTTAATTTGCATTTCCCTGATGATTAGTGATGTTGAGCATCTTTTTATGTCGGTTGTCCATCTGTGTGTCTTCTTTGGAGAAATGTCTGTTCAGGTCCTCTGCCCATTTCTTAATCAGATTGTTTGGAGGTTTTTTTGGGGGGTGGACATTAAAGTATATGAATTCTTTATATGTTTTTGGATAGTAACCCCTCATTGGGTATATCATCTCTGAACATCTTTTCCCATATGGTAGCTGGTCCGTTCACTTTGTTGATGGTTGGTTCGTATATATTTTATCAAAGTTCTCCCCAAGTTTAGTGAGCACCCTCACGACCATTTCCTTGAATTTTCTATCAGGCAAGTTACTGATTTCTGTTTCCTTAGGGTTTTTTTTCTGGGGGATCTTTCTTGTTCCTTCATTTGAGAGATATTCCTCTGTCTTTTCATTTTGTTTGACTTTCTACATTTGTTTACATGAATTAGACAAAGTAGCGGTCTCTCCCAGTCTTGGAAAAGTGGCTCGATGTAGAAGCGGGCTCTGCACAGGCTGTGTGGCAGGCGGTTTTGAGACCAGAGCAGGTCTGGCGGGGGGAGGCCGGGTGCATGTGGTGACGCCATGTTGTCCCTCCTTGCTCCTTTTGTCCAGAAGCAAAAGACTGCAGGCAGCCACCTCGCAGGCTGACCGAAGCCCACCCCCCCAACAGAACCCTCCCTGCCCAACGGGGTGGAGGGGCCGTGCGTGAACCACGGTGCCGGTGGCTCCTCAGGCCCTAAGGGTTCCCGCAGGGCTGCGGTGTGCGTGTGCGCGTGCGTGCTGGGGTCTGCTCGTGGGAGGGGTGAGTCCAGCGTCCTCCTGGACACGGCCATCTAGACCTCTTAAATGTTTGCAGACTCTCGGTTGTGCTCCCATCTTGTTAGCCGAGACTCCCAGTGAGCCGGCCTGCTGCTGGCCCGAGGGGAGGTGAGGGAACCTCCCGCAGTAGCACCGTGCTCGGGGCATGCATCGGGGCCACGCGTCCCCTGCCCTGCCAGCGGCCGCCGGCCACCCCAGGGCTCTGCCTGTCCTTTGTAGACCAAGTGCCGCACTCACTCCTCTCACGGGGGACAACACGGTTCCTGCTGCCACCGCCCAGTGCTCCCTCCTGCCTCTGCTCCTCCCCCCGTGCCCAGCGAGCAGCAGCCTTGGCCTGTCCCTGGCTTTCTGTGCCTGGCGTCCTGCGCCCTCTCCTCCCTGCTGGCTTCCCGGCCGCACTCATTGTTCAGGGACCTTCACAGATTCTAGACTGAAGGCATCCAGCGTTGTCTAGAAGGGTGACCACTTTTTAAAACGCCTTTTCCGTCATTTCTATGGAGCTGGCGGTTGGGGAGCGTGGGGCCGGGCGGGGCAGAGTCACTGGCACGCCATGCTGAAGCCAGGAAAGGCAGCCTTCACAGGGATGTTTTCAAAAGCCGGTTTACACCTGAGTGTCTTATTTAAGTCACATCTGGTTTGGGCTCTTAGCTTTTCGGTGTGGCTTTGGACAAATCATTTCGCCTCCTCGATTCCATATTTCACCGGCAAAATGAAAAATGCAGGTAGAATGATCTTTAAGCTCTTTTACATCTGAAATCCTACATTTATACTTCAGATGCAGCTGTGTGTTAGCAACGCAGTCAGGCTCCCCACCGCCGCCCATTCCCATAAGCAGCTCATAGTTTTCCCGTCCTTTATCTCCAAGGACAATCACGTGATTGATTCTACTCTTCCCAGTTCCTGCTTTTGCACTCAGCACAGCAGTAAAACCTCATTAACTTGGACGACACTCATTTAGACTGTATGATAATTCCGGGACTGGGCCGAAGTTTATGTTCGTGTAGTAAAACATGACTTCCTAGAAAATGCAGATCAGCCACGTCAGCGGTGCTGCCACGCCGTGTTCGAAATCCTTACGAAGCAGCTATTTTTCGAGTTCCTGCGAGTGTTTTCGATAATGCACATATATCTGCTGAGAACCAGTTTTTAACCCAGAGCGTCACACCTGGCGGCCTGAGGGGCAGGGCTCCCGTCTGCTCGCAGCCTGGCCTGTGTCCCGTCGGCCCTGCTGAGCGTGCTTGCTCCTTACTTTTGAAAACGGGGGGAAAAATCCATGCCATGCAGAAGACGGAGGGACCCGTCTTGCAGAGAAACGACGTGGGCAGACAGGGAGCCCCTGGGCCTGCGGCAGGAAACGGAGAATTCTAGCCTCACCCACTGCGGCCGAACGAAAGGGTGCGGGGGAGCGCCAGAGAGGGGTCTCGAACGGACGAGAAGCCCTTCGGGTGGCAGTCCCCATGCGAAGCCGGACGCGAGCCAGGCACTGCAGTCGGAAGCCTGCGGCCTCCGAAGAGGAAGCTGCCCTTGGGGCCCCGCCACTTCGCAGGTGCCGCAGGCGCCGTCCACGCGCGGCCCTAGTTGAGAACTGTTGCGCCGAGGACGACGAGTCTTAAGAGGGAGATGAGGGGACCCGCCGCAGCGAAGCCGGGAACCCGCCTGCGATTCCGAGCAGTGGCGCTGCCGTCCCCACCCCTGTCCCGTCGCCGCCTCGCAGCACACTCTCGCAGTCATCAGTGCCATCAGCGTGCGACCGCGGCCTCCACGGACACCAGGCAGCTTTCCTGACACATACACGAAACTGCAGGCGAAGTAAAGATCACGGACTGCCCGCACATATATACAGTTGACTGCAGACGAGGTTTGTGACGTGGACACGACATTCGCTCGCAGGAGAGGTGGGAGGCCGTGCGGCCACCTTCTGCTCCACGCACACTCATGGCTTCTCAGTGCTGACGTGAATTTTCTCAGTGATGTGCACTTGTCGCTGCGAGGGCAGCGCTGCGTCATCACCCTTGCGAGGGTCCGGGTCGCCGATACGGGCCCAAGGCACAAGGACTGTCTTTTCATGAGCAAAAGTGGAAGGGAGCCTGGGACCCAAAACACTAAGTCTCTCTACTCTGAAAACGAGGAGATAGGAGGACTTCATCCAAAGGGCGAGCCTGTCCTCATGGAACTTCAGTCTTATCTAGAAACCTAGGACCTTGTCTGCAGCCTCTGTCTCCTGTGAGGAACCGGGGCGCTGACCTTGCTGTTCCAGTTCCGCTCCCAACCCCTCTTTCCAGGAAGCAGATCGAGGAATGAGCCCACAGCACGTCTTCCATCTTTCTCCACCAGAGACCGGAATGGTGGCGTAAGCCCACTGTTCCGGGCCTGTTCGCTGTGAACAAATGTTGCCTAAAGTCCCTGTATCAAAGCAAAAAGCCTTCTTTACTGAAGGAAAAAACAGAAAAACGGAGACTGTAGAAATCTGAGCCACGCCCGGACCTTCTAAAAGGACTTAGTTAAAGCCCAGGCCCACAACGGCAAGACCATCCAATTGGTAGCAATATCCAGTCTCAGGACCTAGGCCCACAAACATCCAGCCTGGCTTTTGTTACCTGAAACGCTTGTGTATACCTTGGCTTATAGAACCAAGCTGTCATCACCTAGGAGGAGGCAGAATGGAGGACACTGTGCACAACTCCAAGACTGTCTGACCTTGAAGGCATTTACAGTAGAAGAGGAGGCGGCCCTGCCCCCATGGGGACCGAAGCAGATCCCAACCTAGCTGACTTGGACCCACAGCCCCTGATTCCAGCTGTCACTGCAGATAGGAGCTGGATTGCGTTCGACGGTTCTCACAGACGCGAGTGTCACGTGGCCTCTCCAGAGCCCATTACGGTTGGCATGTGAATAGGGACTACCCGGACGGTCCGCCCAGCACAGGGGGCAGGCGGGGGCCTCTCTACAATGCAGATCCAATCGTGTCTCTCCCTCGCTTAAGCCCTTCACTGCATGCTGGGTGAAGGACACGTCGTCCAGCATGGAATGTGAGGCCTCGTCCCCGCAGCCCTGGCTGCTGTTCCTGCTTTAGCTGCCACCGCTCCCCGTCCCTCTTCCGCAGACCCTCAGCTCCTGTCTCCCAGACTCACGGCGTGGGCTCCACACCCGAGTCTCTCTCTCTTCCCTCCATCCTCGCCTCTTAGGTTCGTGCAAGATATGGCGAGCAGCTCCTGCCAGGACGCCCCACGGTAACCTCTGGGAAACCCTTTTATCCTGCACAGCGGGTGCGACCGTGAATTTTATGTGTCAGCTTGACTGGGCTACAGGGTGCCCAGATATCTGGTCAAACGTTCTTCTTGGTGTGTCCCTGAGGGTGTTCGGATGAGGTTAACATTTAACTCAGCAGACTGAGTGAAGCAGACGGCCGCCCCCGTGCGGGTGGGCCTCATCCGGTCAGTCGAAGCAGGACATGAGGAGTGAGACTGATGGAGCCAGAGGTAAAATCATCGTTATGGAGAACGAACTTTAGCGTCCATTCCGGAATGTGGAGGAAAAGGACAGAGAGAGAAAGCAACAAAAAAGGTGTTAGATATGAAATCAGAAAATGAAGAAGCGACTTACTTTTGCCGACTTGAAGAATTGCCTGAATTGAAGAATTACTTACAGAAACATAGGTGACATAGTTCCCGGTTAGACCGACATTTAGATCGACCACAGACGTCTTGTCAACAATAACTGAGCCAGAAGAAAACCGAGTGATCCATTCCAAGTGTCTGCCCAGGATGGTCTTCCTTGCCACAGCTTCCTTTAGGAGAAATGGAAAAACAAAGACATTTTAAAACACGTAAAGACCGAGTTTATCACTCACAGTTCATTAAAAAGCCTGTTATTATTTAAAGCCTATTATTATTTTATCATGAACACAAACAGAAAGCGTGAAATGGAAGAAATGACGGTGAAACACATTGATAAAATATGCGGTAAATTCAACGAAACATCTACTTGAAAATCTGATATTATTGTGTTAAAGGTAAAACTAAAATTATAGATAACAGCAAAACGTGGTGGGTGTTCGGCGGATGCGTCACCACACGAATCCCTTATCCGTGATTAGGCCAGGAATGGAAATATATAGCCTTTATTCTTCTTTAAGTATAGTTAAATGTGCACTTTTTTAAAAATGAGGAGTAGGCACTGAACACACGGAAATACTATCTATAGTTTCTCCATCAAAATCGACTGGAAAAGAAATGTAAACAGAAAGTGTTATCGAAGCCAAAAGAAAGAAGGGAGAAGCCGAGGAGAGAAGCGGAGTGGGCCGCTGGGGAGAAGCGAGTCCGACTCTGAGAAGCCGGACCCAGCGCTGCAGCCTGAGAGCCTGCGAGACGGAACGCGGCCCTGGGTCCGAGACGCTGCCCCGGCCTCCGCCCGACTCCGCACGCCCCGTCTGTCTGCAGACTCCCCTCCCCGGGCGTGGTGTTGTTGCCAACTGACAGATGAGTCAGTCTCTCAGCCTTCCTCGCACTGACGCAGCCAGAGCCAGGAGAAGCGTGTCACAGTCAACACACGGGGACGCGGGCGTTCTGTGAGGGCCCACGAGCCAATCCGATGACGATCTCTGGGGGAAATGAACTTTTAAAGTACGCTTTTTTCAGTCCGCTTTTTAGAGACTCGCGGCGGCCTTGTTAATATAGAGTATGAAATGTTCTCGGGTCTAAGTGTGCCCTGGTCCCCCCTCCACCATGAGCCCCTGGCCACCCACACGACATCATCGTTAATTTTGTGTCGGTCCGACTGGATCCGCAGACGGCCCTCCCAGCGTGGGCGGGCCTCGTCCAATCAGTTGAAGGCTGGACCAGCCCAGAATGGAGAAAGGCAGAATCTGTGGGACTTCTGTGCCGAACGGCTTGAGCCGAGACATCGGGCCTCTCCTGCCCTCAGACTGCGACCTCCAGCATCGGCCCCCAGGGTCCGCAGGCCTGCAGACCCGGCCTGCACTCCACCCCCGGCATGCCCGGGGCTCCAGCTGGCAGGCGGCGGATCATGGGACTTCTCAGTCTCCGTGACTGAGCGAGCCACCAATCAAGCCACCGCCGATCAGTCGATCAATCGATCATACATACGGACATCCTCTTGGTACTGTTCCTCTGGATCGTCCTGACTGACCAGCCCTCCCTGGCACTCAGGATTTCAAGAACACAGTCACATACACTTTGGAGTGAGTGCCCCCTCGGGACAGGGTGCCCCGTGCGGGGAGCAGACCTCAGCGACGGCCAGCGACTGTTTTAGACAGAAGCTGTGCTGGTGAGCCGGCCGGGGGCTACCGGAGCAGAGCCTGCCCCGGGGGAGGTGAGGACCGTCCCCACGGGTCACCCGCTGCCTCCTCACCGCCCGGCGAAATTTCAGCCTCCCTGCTCTCTGCTAAGTGCACCGCTCCCGAGCCGCTGTGCTGACGTGAGCAGAAACGAGACAGGCGCTCGCTGGCCTCCTGTCCATTGTGGGTGTTTCTCCCTGCGGTTCCCGGGGATTGTGTGCCTCATTTATTCAAGGCTGCTAAGGTTACAGAGCCACGCGGGCTCGTCCCCGGCCTGGAAGCTCAGCAACGACTGGGGGGTGCTGCCACCCAGTGGTGGCGCTGCGAATTGCCTTGCGTGGGAATCAACCAGAGAGCGGGAAGAGGCCGCGAGAGAGGCCGCTGATGCTGACCGCAAGGAAGCACGGGCGGTAAACGCACGTTCCCCCACCCCCGAGCTTGCTTGGCTAATCAAAGCAAGAGCTGGGGATTTGCTGCAGACCTCTCTCTCCTCCTGCTGCTAAATCTCTACTTGGTTCAAAAGGAGCCGTGTCCTCGTCTATGTGCTGCAGGAGTTTAGAAGTTGTCTTTCTGGGAAATGGTTTTTGCTGGTTTTAACATGTTTGCTAAGCGGGGACACCTCAGGGAGGTCGACTCCCTGTGTGAGGAAATCACGCTCAGGTCCCTCAGAAGCGATTTCTGAGGCTCACGTCTCCTTCCGCGTGCCGCCTTCGCCCTCGGCCTCTGCCGTTGACCTTGAAGTTCACATGAGGCTTTTCTCGTGTCCTGTAGGCAGGAGGGGTACAGGGAGCAGGAGACTTTGCGAGGACACCCAGGCACAGGGTCGAAAGGGAATCCACGTCCAGATGCCTGCTGTCAATCCCCGATCTGCCTGAGGACAGGTCAGAATGACCCAGAGATGCCCCTCTCCCAGCTCCCCTTCCACAATGGCTCTTTCTGACTAACGAAGAGGCGGCCCGCCCTCCCCCCCGACCTGGCCGCTGTACCTCACTCAGAGCTGTAAGGCACTGCGCGGCACCAAACCCAGAAACCGAGAATACTGTCTGGGGACGAGTCCTGTGACGAGTGATCACCGCACCGCAGGCGTCTCTGCTGCAGGCCTTGGGCACGGTGCTGGGCGGGCTCAGCATTCAGCGGGCAACGGGCTAGAGGAATGAGGCCCAGGGCACGGTGGCCGGGGCCCACCCGCCGCCCTGGTCGGTTTGCAAGCCTGCCTGGACGGGAAGGCCCGCAAAGCCGGCCATGCTTCTTCCAGAAGTATCCCTGAGCCCCCAGATCCTTGCTCGTCAGGCAGGCGGTTGGGCGGGCGTGTGGCAGAGAGCCTGACGATGGGGGAGAAGGGCTTTGCATTCATCAGTTTCCATCTTGGCTGTATTCAGTTTTCCACGTGGGACTGTTTCCCTGAATCCGTCTAACCTTCCGGCAGTTTCCAGCTGCCCAGCAGCTCCAAAGAGGTCATCTTGCCCCAGGCAGGACCGGCCTCAGAGCGGGCAAACAGCCCACGCCACCCAAAGCCAGAGCTGAGAACAATTAGAGTAAATGGCCAGGCTCGTTCGCGATTGAGATCACCTGACGCTGCGTGAGACCTCTGACTCCGCCATTTCGCTTCGGGTGCTTGTCGACAACGGCCACGGGCACCTTTGCCTCTGGGTGAAAGGCCAGACGTGCAGGTTCGGGGGCCGCGTTTGGAAGGAAGAGGAAACTTGGGGAGACCGTGAATTCTGAGCAAAGTTGGTATATTTTCCCACTAGAGAGGGAGGCAAAGGGAGAGCTGAGCAAACTCCCCGGGTGCGTGGGCTCGTGGGGTCCCCCGTGTCTAGTGATGCTGCAGGCAGCACACCGAGTTCCCCGGGTCATCAGAACGTGGGTAAAAAATGCCCCCCACCCCCCACCCGCTCTCCTCCATGTGCTCAGGTCGGGTGGGGGCATCTCTTTCAGGCTTGCCCTGTGTCCCTGGCTTAGGAAACTAGGAGGCCGTCGGAGAGTAAGTGTCCCAGCAAAAGCTCAGCGGGACACCACTGGAGAATTCAGGAGAGGGGTCCAAGGCAGCTCAGTAAAGAGTCGAGATGTCCGTTAAGAAGTTAAGACAAAGGGAAATGAGAAGGTGGTTGAAATAACCTGAAATTTACTGATAACTACCTGAAAAGTCAATGCACGAAACACTGACTTTTCAAGGCCGGGTGATGAATTCTATACTGACATTTTGGACATTCTTCTATTGATGAACATTAAACAAAATGATGCTTGAAAATTTGGCACACGGAAAGGCGTAAAGTTTCTAGAGAATATACGCATGTCAGAATAGCGGGAGAGAAAGGAAACATTTAAAATGTTGAGAGAGACAGCAGTACCACGTCTCACACAAAAATGTCTTAAGGTTTTTTGCCACCGGCAGGATCTGACGGTATGAATAACCCCATTCGTTGTGTTTTCGTGTAGGAATTCCGGAATCTCTCGAATCTCGAGGTGACACTGGTCGTTTCTTCTGCTCTCCCACATCGTAGGGGAATGTCCAGCCGAGGCGACAGGCAGTCTGCAGCCCCGGGACACCTGCCTCTGCCTGGATTCGGAGCCAGCCCCCTCCGGTGAGTACAGAATCCATCTCGACGAAACCGACCGCTCTCTCAAAATAAGACAACATCTTTTGAAAAGTTAACTCTGAGGTGGAAGTCTTTGTCGGGTGATATGCGAAGTGTCACGCTTTCTGGTCAATGACGTCTTCCTGGGACGATAGGCAGGCGTTGAGTTTTTCTAACGAACGCCACCAGCAGGAGGAAGGAGTCCTTTTTGTCCTGAGCCGTTCAGACTTCCCCCTCTTCGGAAAACGTTCTCCAGAACGGGCTGGGTCCTTTCCTTTTGTTCAGCTACCCGCTCAAATATCACGTCATCGGTCAGTCACTTTCTAGTCTCCCCATCACCGCAGTTGTCATCAATTTCTCTCTCTCCCCCTCTGCCTTCGTGTTTATCATGGCACTTAATTAACTTGTGATAACAAATTTATAAGTGGACGATAGAAAACACAGATTCACAGATTTGAACTGTAGCGATTAATTATTGCAGAATACTCAGAAATCATATTGTTATAGACTCGTGGTTAAGTGGGTACGTAACCGTTTTTATATGTACAATACAACGTCATATACGTGAGTGGACAAACACATATTTTGTATATAGTCGCTACTTCGAACCTCATTCGGAATTCCTGTTTTACATCCACTGCGTTTTTCAACCTTGCGATCCCTCCTCCTCCTGCCACCCACCCCCTCCTCCAGCAACAGCAGATCTGTCCTCTGTATCCACGACTTTTGTTTTTGGTTTAATTCTGCCCAGAAGAGAGATCATATGGTATTTGTCTTTCTCTGACTTATTTCACGTAGCATAAGACCCGCTGGGCCCACCCATGTTGCCACACGTGGCAAGATTTCATCCTTTTTATGGCTAATGTTCCGTCGTGTGAGTGCGTGTGCGTGGATCATCCATTTTCTTATCCATTTATCCGTCTCTGGGTTTCTGGGGTTTCTCTGCGATATGGCCTGGGGTGTCTGTGTCTTCTTGGGTCTCTGGGGTCTCTCTCAGGGCCACGCTGGCTTTTCTGGTGTCTCTTGGTCTCTCTCTAGGCCAGGGTGGGGCCTCTGGTGCCTCTGGGGTCTCTCGGGTCTCTCTATGGGCCTTGCCGGGGTCTCTGGGGCCTCTCGCATCTTTCTCTGGGGCAGACTAGGGTTTCTGGGCCTCTGGGGTCGCTCTGTGGGTTGATCTGGGGTCCTGGGCTCTGGGGCCTCTTGGGTCTCTCTCTAGGCCGGGCTGGGGTCTCTGGGACCTTTGGGCAGAACTGGGTCCCTGGGTCCTCTGCGGTCTCTATAAGGACATACTGGGGTCTCTTGGGCCTCTGGGTTCTCTCTCTGGACTTGTCTGTTTTCTCTGGGGCCTCTGGAGTCTCTTTCTCGGCCGGATGAGGTTTCTGGGGTCTCTAGGGCCTCTGGGGTCTTTCTCTGGTCTGGGGTCTCTTGGGCCTCTGGGGTCTCTCTCTAGGCCAGACTGGGATCTCCTGGGCCTCTAGGGTCTCTCGGTTTTCTCTCTGGCCCGGTCTGGGGTATCTGGTACCCCTGGAATCTCTCTCTGGGCCAGGCCGGTGTCTCTGGGACCTCTGGGGTCTCTCTCTGGCCAAACTGGGGTCTCTGGGTCCCCTGTGGTCTCATTCTGTGCCAGGCTGGGGTCTCTTGGGCCTCTGGGGTCTCTATAAGGACGACTGGGGTCTCTGGGCCCTCTGGGGTCACTCTCTGGGCGGGCCTGGGTTCTCTGGGTCCTCTAGAGTTTCTCTGTTAGCTCTCCTGGGGAGTCTGTGTCCTCTTGGTTCTCTGCGGTCTCTCTGTGGGCCAGCCTGGGTCTCTGGGTCCTCTGGGGTGTCTTTCTGACCTGTCCTGGGGTGTCTCGCAGCCAGGGTGTGGTCTCTGGGGTCTCTCTCAGGGCTGGAACGGCGTCTCTGTAACCTCTGAGGTCTCTCTCTGGACCTGGCTGG
>NW_006430726.1:6164632-6167728 GCF_000325575.1 Pteropus alecto
ACTTGTCTGTTTTCTCTGGGGCCTCTGGAGTCTCTTTCTCGGCCGGATGAGGTTTCTGGGGTCTCTAGGGCCTCTGGGGTCTTTCTCTGGTCTGGGGTCTCTTGGGTCTCCAGGGCTTTTGGGGCATCTGAGGTCTGTTTCTTGTCCAGACTGTGGTTTCAGGGGTCACTGGGGCCTTAGGGATCTTTCTCTTGGACACGCTGGGGTCTCTGGGTCCTCTGGGGTCATGCTCTGGGATAGCACGTGGTCACTGGGAACTCTGGGGTCTCTCTGGTTTGGCTTAGGGTTTCTGGGGCCTCTGGGGTCACTCTGCGGACCGAGCTGGAGTCTCTGGGGCCTCTGCAGTCTGTCTCTTGGCCAGGCCGGGGTCTATGGGCCTCTGAGGTCTCTATAAGGACATATTGGGGTCTCTGGGACCTCTGGGGTCTCTTTCTTCACCGTGCTGGCTTCTCTGGGGCCTCTGGGCTTTCTCACTATGCCAGGGCGGTGTCTCTCTGACCTGGCCTGGGGTGTCTCTCTCAGCCAGGGTGTGGTCTCTGGGGCTCTGGGGTCTCTCTCTGGTCCGCGCTGGCTTCTCTGGTGTCTCTGGGATCTCTCTCTAGGCCAGGGTGGGCCCTCTGGGGCCTCCGGGGTCTCTCAGGCCAGAACGGCATCTCTGCGACCTCTGGTGTCTCTCTCTGGGCTGGAACAGGGTCTCTGGGACCTCTGGGTTTTGTCTCTGGGCCAAGCTGAGGTCTATGGGGCCTCTGGAGTTTCTTGGCTCACTCTCTGGGCCAGGCTGGGGTCTCTGGGACTGCTGGGGTCTCTCTCTGGGGTGAGCTGGGGTCTCTCTCTGGTGTGAACTGGGGTCTCTGGGTTTTCTGCGGTCTCTCTGTGCCAGGTCGGGGTCTCTGGGGCCTCTGGGGTGTCTCTCTGGGCATGGCTGGGGTCTCTGGGTTCTGGGGTTTCTCTGTGAACTGGTTTGGGTGTCTGTGTTCTGGTTTTCTGGGGCCGCTTGCTTAGCCGGGCTGGGCTCTCTGAGACCTCTGTGGTCTCTCGGGTCTCTCCCTGGGCCAGGCTGTGGCCTCTGGGACCTCCAAAGTCTGTCTCTGGGCCGAACTGGGGTCTCTGGATCCTCTACGGTCTCTCTCTGGGCCAGGCCGGGTTCTATGGGGCCTCTGGTGTCTTTATAAGGACCTACTGAGGTCTCTGGGACCTCTGGGGAAGGCATGGTCTCTGGTGTTCTGGGGTCTCTATAAAAAAGTATTAGGGTCTCTGGGACGTCTGGGGTCTCTCTCTGGGCCGTGCTGGCTTCTCTGGTATCTCTGGGGTCTCTCTCTAGGCCAGGGTGTGGTCTCTGTGGCCTCTGGGGTCTCTCTCTGGGTCGAACTAGGGTCGTTGGGATCTCTGGAGTCTCTGGGGCATCTGAGGTCTTTCTTTGGGTCATGCTAGGGTCTCTGGGCCATCTGGGGTTGCTCTCTGGGCCAGGTTGGGGTCTCTGCGACCTCTAGTTCTCTCTCTGGGCTCAGATAGAGTCTCTGGTGCCTCTTGGTTCTCTCTCTGGCCTGGCTGGGGTCTCTGGGATCTCTGGGTCCTCTGTGGTCTCTCTCTGAGTCAGGCCGGGGTCTATGGGGTCTCTATAAGGACCTACTGGGGGCTCTGGGACATCTGGGGTCTCTCTCTGGGCCGCGCTGGCTTCTCTGTGGCCTCTGAGCTTCCTCACTATGCCAGGCTGTTGTCTGTGGGGCCTCTGGGGTCTCTCTCTGGTCCAGGCTGGGGTCTCTGGGTCCTCTGGGGTTTCTCTGTGAGCTGGCCTGGGATGTCTGTGCCCTCTCAGTTCTCTGGGGTCTCTCTGTGGGCCGAACTGCGGTGTCTGGGTCATCTGCGCTCTATAAGGACATACAGGGATCTCTCGGACCTCGGTGATCTCTCTCAGGGCCGCGCTAGCTTCTCAGGGGCCTCTGGGGTCTCTCTCTAGGCCAGTCTGGCATCTCTGGGGCCTCTAGGGTCTCTTGCTTCTCTCTCTGGGCCAGTCTGGGGTCTCTCTAGGCCAGGGTGTGGTCTCTGTGAGCTGCCGGTGGTGTCTGTGTCCTCTTGGGTCTCTGGGGTCTCTCTCCGGGCCTGGCTGTGCTTCTCGGTCTCTATCTCTGGACCGGACTGGGGTCTCTGGGATCTCTGGAGTCTCTCTCTGAGGCAGACTGTGCTCTCTGGGGTCTTTTTCTTGGACACGCTGGGGTCTCTGGGACCTCTGGGGTCTCGCTCTGGGACGGCCGGTGGTCTCTGTGGACTCTGTGGGATGGCCTGGGTTTTTGGGGCCTCTGGGGTCGCTCCGTGGGCCAAGCTGGCGTCTCTGGGGCCTCTGAGGTCTCTTGGGTCTCTCTCTGTGCCCAACTGGGGTTTCTGGGTCCTCTGCAGTCTCTAAGGACATACTAGGGTCTCTGGGACTTCGGGGATCTCTCTCTGGGCCGGGGTGGCATCTCTGGGGCCTCTGGGGTCTCTCTCTGGGCTGGAACAGGGTCTCTGGGGCCTAGGGCCTCTGTGGTCTTTCTCTGGTCTGGGGTCTCTTGGGTCTCTGTGGCTTTGGGGGCTTCTGAGGTCTGTCTCTTGTCTGGGTTGTGTCTTCTGGGTTCTCTGGAGCCTCTGGGGTCTTTCTCTTGGAGACGCTGGGGTCTCTCTCTGGGATGGCTGGAGGTCTCTGGGAACTCTGGGAACTCTGCGGTCTCTCTAGTCCATCCTGGAGTTTCTGGGGCCTCTGGGGTCTCTCTCTGGGCCGAACTGGGGTCTCTCGATCCTCTACACTCTCTCTGTGGGCCAGGCCAGGTTCTATGGGGCCTCTGGCATCTCTATAAGGACCTACTGGGGTCTCTGGGGCCTCTGGAGTCTCTCTCTCGGCCGGATGAGGTTTCTGGGGCCTCTAGGGCCTCTGGGGTCTTTCTCTGGTCTGGGGTCTCTTGGGTCTCTGAGGCTTTTGGGGCTTCTGAGGTTGATCTCTTGTGGGTTGTGGTTTCTGGGGTCTCTGGGGCTTCTGGGGTCTTTTTCTAGGACACACTGGGGTGTCTGGGACCTCTGGCGTCTCCCTCTGGGCCGGTCGGGGGTCCTGGGGAACCCGGGGCGGCC
>NW_006430726.1:6167825-6179488 GCF_000325575.1 Pteropus alecto
GTCTCTGCAGCCTCTGAGGCCTCTTAGATCTCTCTGTGGGCCAGGCTGGGGTCTCTGGATGCTCTGGAGTTTCTCTATTAGCTGGCCTGGGGTGTCTGTGTTCTCTTGGTTCGCTGGGGTCTCTCTCTGTGCCAGACTGGGGTCCCTCGGTCTGTCTCTGGGTCGTGCTGCAGTCTTTTGGGCCTCTGTGGTCTCTATAATGACCTACTGGGGTCTCTGGGACATCTGAGTTCTCTCTATGAACCACGCCAGCTTCTCTGGGGCCTCTGGGGTCTCTCTCTTGGCCAAACTGGCGTCTATGGGTCCCCTGCGGTCTCTCTCTGGGCCAGGCCAGGGTCTATGGAGCCTCTAGGGTCTCTCAGTTCTCTCTCTGGACCGGACTGGGGTCTCTGGGACCTCTAAGGTCTATCTCTTGGCCAGGCCGGGGTCTGTGGTACCTCTGGGGTCTCGATAAGGACCTACTGGGGTCTCTGGGACCTCAGGGATCTCTCTCTGGGCCAGGCTGCGGTTTTTCGGGTCTCTCTCTGGACCAGACTGGGGTCTCTGGGACCTCAGGGATCTCTCTCTGGGCCAGGCTGTGGTTTTTCGGGTCTTTCTCTGGACCAGACTGGGGTCTCTGTGACCTCTGGCGTCTCTCTCTGGGCAAGGCTGTGGTCTGGGGTTCTGGAGTCTCTATAAGGAACGATTGGGGTCTGGGACCTCTAGGGTCTCACTCTGGGCCACGCTGGCTCTCTGGAGTCTCTGGGGTCTCTCTTAGACCAGGGTGGTGTCTCTGGGGCCTCTGGGGTCTCTCTCTGGGCCAGGCTGGGGTCTCTGGGTCCTATGTGGTTTCTCTGTGAGCTGGCTGGGGGTATCTGTGTCCTCTTGGGTCTCTGGGGTCTCTCTCTGGGCCAGGCTGTGGTCTCGGGGTCTCTCTGGACAGGACTGGGGTCTCTGGGACCTGTGGGGTCTTTCTCTTGGTAAGGCTGAAGGCTCTGGGGTTCTGGGTGCTCTATAAGGAACAATTGGGGTCTGGCACCTCTGGGGTCTCTCTCTGGGTCTGCTGGGGTCTCACTCTAGGCCATGCTGGCGTCTCTGGGCTAGTTGAGGTCTCTGGAGCCTGTGGCGTCTCTCTCTGGGCTGAATTGGGGTATCTGGGTCTTGTGGGTCTCTCTCTGCCGGGTTGGGGTCTCTGGGACCTCTGGGGTTTCTCCCTGGGCCAGGGTGGGGGGTCTCTGCAACCTCTGAGGTCTCTCTCTGGACTAGGCTGGGGTCTCTAGGGCCTCTGGAGACTCTCAGCCAGATGAGGTTTCTGGGGCCTCTAGGGCCTCTGGGGTCTTTCTCTGGTCTGGGGTCTCTAGGGTCTCTCTGGCTTTTGGGGCTTCTGAGGTCTGTCTCTTGTCTGGGTTGTGGCTTCTGGGTTCTCTGGAGCCTCTGTGGTATTTCTCTTGGAGACGCTGGGGTCTCTCTCTGGGATGGCTGGTGGTCTCTGGGAACTCTGGGGTCTCTCTGGTCCGTCCTGGGGGCTCTGAGGCCTCCGGGTTCTCCCGGGTGTCTCCCTGGGCCGGGCTGTGATCTCTGGAACCTCTGGGATCTCTCTCTGGGCTGAACTGGGGTCTCTGGGTCCTCTGTGGTCTCTCTCTGAGCCAGGCCGGGGTCTATGGGGCCTCTGGGGTCTCTGTACGGACCTACTGGGGTTCTGGGACCTCTGGGGTCTCTGCCAGGCTACGCTGGCTTCTCTGGGGCTTCTGGAGTCGGTCTCTAGGCCAGGCTGGGGTCTCTTGGGCCTCTAGGGTCTCTAGGTTCTCTCTCTGGTCCAGGCTTGAATCTCTGGGACTTCTGGGGACTCTCTCTGGGCCTGACTGGGGTCTCTGGGGCATCTGGGGTCTCTCTCTGGGCCTGACTGGGGTCTCTGGGACTTCTGGGGTCTCACTCTGGGACGGCCAGTGGTCTCTGGGAACTCTGGGATCTCTCTGGTTTGGCCTAAGGTTTCTGGGGCCTCTGGTGCCACTCTGCAGACCGAGTTGGGGTATCTGGGGCCTCTGGGATCTCTTGGGTCTCTCTCTGGACTGGGCTGAGGTCTCTGGGGTCTCTCTCTGGGCTGGGCTAGGAACTCTAAGTTGGGTCTCTGTGGTCTCTAGGCTGGGCTCTCTGGGGTCTCTGCGGTCTCTAGGCTGGGCTGGACACTCTGGGGTCTGTGGGGTCTCTGGAGCTGCTGGACTGGGTGGACTGGGCTGGACAGGGGTGGCATCTCTAGGCTGAGCTGGGATCCCTGGGGTCTCTGTGCTGTGGTCTCTATGGTCTCTGGGCTGTGGTCTCAGGGATCTCTCGGTTCTCTCTCTCTGCTAGACCGGGGTCTCTGGGGTCTTTTTCCAGGCCAGGATGGTGTCTCTGGAGACTCTGGGGTCTCTCTCTCTCTCTCTCTCTGGTCCAGGCTGGGCTCTCTGGTTCCTCTGGGGTTTCTTTGTGACCTGGCCTGGGGTATCTCTGAGCCAAGATATGGTCTCTGGGGTCTCTATCTGGGCTGAAACGGGGTCTCTGCGACTTCTGGGGTCTGTGTCTGGGCCAGGCTGGGTCTCAAGGGCCTCTGGAGTCCCTCTCTTGGCCGGATGAGGTTTCTGGGGCCTCTAGGGCCTCTGGGGTCTTTCTCTGTTCTGGGGTCTCCGGAGCTTTTGGGGCTTCTGAGGTCTGTCTCTTGTCTGGGCTGTGGTTACTGGGATGTCTGGGGCCTCTGGAATCTTTCTCTTGGACACGCTGGGGTCTCTGGGACCTCGGGGTCTCTGGTTCGTCCTGGGGTTTCTGGGGCCTCTGGCGTCACTCGGTGGGCCGCACAGGGGTTTCTAGGGCCTCTGGGGTCTCTTGCGTCTCTTTCTGGGCCAGACTGGGTTCTCTGGGTCCTCTGGGGTTTCTCTGTGACCTGGCCTGAGGTGTCTGTGTCCTCTTGGTTTTCTGGGGTCTCTCTGGGCCGGGCTGTGGTTCTGGGTCTCTCTCTAGACCGGACTGGGGTCTCTGGGACATCTGGGGTCTCTCTCTGGGCCGTGCTGGCTCTCTGGTGTCTCTGGTGTCTCTCTCTAGACCAGGGTGTGGTCTCGGGGACCTCTCTAATCTCTCTGGGGCAGACTGTGGTTTCTGGGGTGTCTAGGGTCTTTCTCTTGGACATGCTGGTCTCTGGGACCTCTGGGGTCTCGCTCTGGGACGGCCTGGGTTTTTTGGTGGCCTCTGGGGTCACTCCGTGGGCCGAGCTAGAGTCTCTAGGACCTCTGGGGTCTCTCTGTGCCAGGCTGGGGCCTCTCGGGTCTCTCTCTGGACCAGACTGGGGTCTTTGGGATCTTTGTGGTCTCTCTCTGGGCAAGGCTGTAGTCTCTGGGGTCCTGGGGTATCTATAAGGAACGATTGGTGTCTGGTACCTCTGGGGTCTCTCTCTGGGCCAGGCTAGGGTCTCTGGGTTCTCTGGGGTCTCGCTCTTTGACGGCCGGTGGTCTCCCAGGACTCTCTGGGATGGCTTCTCTGTGAGCTGCCGGGGGTGTCCGTGTCCTCTTGGGTCTCTAGGGTCTCTCTCTGGGCCTGGCTGTGGTTCTTGGGGTCTCTGTCTGGACCGGACTGGGATCTCTGGGGTCTCTCTCTGGGCAAGGCTGTGGTCTCTAGGGTTCTGGGGTCTCTACAAGGAATGATTGGGGTCTCTGATCTCTCTGGTATCTCTCTCTAGACCAGGGTGGGGTCTCGGAAGCTCTCAAATCTCTCTCTGGGGCAGACTGGGGTCTCTGGGACCTCTGGGGTCTCGCTCTGGGACGGCCGGTGGTCTCCCAGGACTCTCTGGGATGGCCTGGGTTTTTGGGGGCCTCTGGGGTCGCTCCGTGGGCCGAGCTGGGGTCTCTAGGGCCTCTAAGGTCTCTTGGGTCTCTCTCTGTGCTGGGCTGTGGTCTCTGGGACCTCGGGGGTCTCTCTCTGGACCTCGGGAGTCTCTCTCTGGACCCCTCTGGGGTCTTTCTCTGGTCTGGGGTCTCTTGGATCTCTGGCTTTTGGGGCTTCTGAGGTCTGTCTCTTGTCTGGGTTGTGTCTTCTGAGTTCTCTGGGGCCTCTGGCGTCTTTCTCTTGAAGACACTGGGGTCTCTCTCTGGGATGGCTGGTAGTCTCTGGGAACTCTGGGAACTCTGGGGTCTCTCTGGTCCGTCCTGGATTTTCTGGGGTCTCTGGGCCACGCTGGGGCCTCTGGGTCCTCCGGGGTTTCTCTATGAGCTGTCCTGGGGTGTCTGGGTTCTCTTGTTTCTCTGGGGTCGCTCTCTGGGGCGGGTTGGGGTCTCTGAGGCCTCTGGGTTCTCCCGGGTGTCTCCCTGGGCCGAACTGAGGTCTCTGGCTCCTCTGCGGTCTCTCTCTGAGCCAAGCCGGGGTCTAGGGGGCCTCTGGGGTCTCTATATGGACCTACTAGGGGCTCTGGGACCTCTGGGGTCACTCTCTGGTTTCTCTGGGGCTGCTGCAGTCTCTCTTTGGGCTGGACAGGGTCTCTGCGACCTCTGGGTCTTGTCTCTAGGCCAAACTGAGGTCTCCGGGGCCTCTGGAGTCTCTCGGCTCACTCTCTGGGCCAGGTTGGGGTCTCTCTCTGGGGTGAAGTGGGGTCTCTGGGTTTTCTGCGGTCTCTCTGTGCCAGGTCGAGGTCTCTGGGGCCTCTGGCATCTCTATAAGTACCTACTGGGGTCTCTAGGACCATTGGGGTCTCTCTGTGGGCAAGGCATGGTCTCTAGTGTTCTGGGGTCTCTATAAAAAAGTGTTAGGGTCTCTGGGACGTCTGGGGTCTCTCTCTGGACTGGTCTGTTTTCCCAGGGGCCTCTGGGGTCTCTTTGTGGGCTGAAATATTCTCTCTGCGACCTCTGAGGTCTGTCTCTGGGCCAGGCTGGGTTCTCTGGGGCCTCTGGAGTCTCTCTCTTGGCCGGATGAGGTTTCCAGGGCCTCTAAGGCCTCTAGGGTCTTTCTCTAGTCTGGGTCTCTTGGGTCTCCAGGGCTTTTGGGGCTTCTGAGGTCTGTTTCTTGTCTGGACTGTGGTTTCTGGGGTCTCTGGGGCTTCTGGGGTCTTTTTCTTGGACACGCTGGGGTTTCTGGGACCTCTAGGGTCTCGCTCTGGGATCGCCAGTGGTCTCTGGGAACTTTGGGGTCTCTCTGGCTCGTCCTGGGGTTTTTGGGGCCTCTTGGGTCACTCGGTGGGCCGCACTGGGGTTTCTAGGGCCTCTGGGGTCTCTTGGGTCTCTTTCTGGGCTGGACAGGGGTCTCTGGGTCCTCTGGTGTTTCTCTGTGAGCTGGCCTGGCGTGTCTGTGTCCTCTTGGTTCTCTGGGGGTCTTTCTCTGGGCAAGGCTGCGGTCTGGGGTTCTAGGGTCTCTATAAGTAACGATAGGGGTCTCTGGTGTCTCTGGTATCTCTCTCTAGACCAGGGTACGGTCTCAGGGACTCTCAAGTCTCTCTCTGAGGCAGACTGGGGTCTCTGGGGTCTTTCTCTTGGATACGGTGGGGTCTCTGGGACCTCTGGGGTCTTGCTCTGGGACGGCCGGTGGTCTCTGGGGCCTCTGAGGCCTCTTGGGTCTCTCTGTGGGCCAGGCTGGGGTCTCTGGGTCCTCTGGAGTTTCTCTGTGAGCTGGCCTGGGGTGTCTGTGTTCTCTTGGTTCGCTGGGGTCTCTCTCTGCGCCGGGTTGGGGGTCCCTCGGTCTGTCTCTGGGCTGTGCTGCGGTCTATCGGGCCTCTGTGGTCTCTATAAGGACCTACTGGGGTCTCTGGGACATCTGAGGTCTCTCTCTGAACCACGCCAGCTTCTCTGAGGTCTTGGGGGTCTCTCTCTTGGTCAGGTTGTGGTCTCTGGGTCCCCTGCGGTCTCTCTCTGTGCCAGGCCGTGCTCTCTGGGGCCTCTAGGGTCTCTCTCTGGGCCCGGCTGGGGTTTCTTTGGTCCCTCAGGGGTCACTCTCTGGGCCGGGCTTGGGTTTCTCGGGTCTCTCTCTGGACCAGACTGGGGTCTCTGTGACCTCTGACATCTCTCTCTGGGCAAGGCTGTAGTCTCTGGGGTTCTGGGGTCTCTATAAGGAATGATTGGGGTCTGGGACCTCTAGGGTCTCTCTCTCGGCCACGCTGCCTCTCTGGTGTCTCTCTCTAGATGAGGGTGGGGTCTCAGGGACCTCTTAAGTCTCTCTCTGGGGCAGACTGGGGTCTCTGGGGCCTCTGGGGTCTTTCACTTGGACACACTGAGGTCTCTGAGACCTCTGGGGTCTCGCTCTGGGACGGCCGGTGGTCTCTTGGAACTCTGGGGACTCTCTGGGATGGCCTGGATTTTTGGGGGCCTCTGGGGTCACTCCATGGGCCGCACTGGTGTCTCTGGGGCCTCTAGGGTCTCTTGGTTCTCTCTCTGGGGCAGGCCAGGGTCTCTGGGACCTTGGGGTCTTTCTCTTGGACACGCTGAGGTCTCTGGGACCTCTGGGGTCTCGCTGTGGGATGGCCGGTTGTCTCTGGGACCTCTGGGGACTCTCTGGGACGGCCTGGGTTTTTTGGTGGCCTCTGGGGTCGCTCTATGGGCTGAGCTGGGGTCTCTGGGTCCTCTGCGGTCTCATTCTGTTCTGTGCCAGGGGTCTGGGGCCTCTGGGGTCTCTATAAGGACGACTGGGGTCTCTGGGCCCTCTGGGGTCACTCTCTGGGCAGGTCTGGGTTCTCTGGGTCCTCTAGAGTTTTTCTGTTAGCTCTCCTGGGGAGTCTGTGTCCTCTTGGTTCTCTGGGGTCTCTCTGTGGGCCAGCCTGGGTCTCTGGGTCCTCTGGGGTGTCTTTCTGACCTGTCCTGGGGTGTCTCGCAGCCAGGGTGTGGTCTCTGGGGTCTCTCTCAGGGCTGGAACGGCGTCTCTGTGACCTCTGAGGTCTCTCTCTGGACCTGGCTGGGTTCTCTGGGGTCTCTATACAGCTGAAACGGGGTCTCTGGGAGCTCCAGGGTCTGTGTGGGCCTAGTGTGGTCTCTGGGGCCTCTGCAGTCTCTCTCTTGGCTAGATGAGGTGTCTGGGGCCTCTAGGGTCTTTCTCTGGTCTGGGTCTCTTGGGTCTCTGGGGTTTTGGGGCTTCTGAGGTCTGTCTCTTGTCTGGCCTGTGGTTTCTGGGGTCTCTGGGGCTTCTGGGGTCTTTTTCTTGGACACGATGGGGTCTCTGGGACCTCTGGGTTCTCACTCTGGGCAAGGCTGTGGTCTCTGGGATCTCTGTGATTCTCGGGTCTCTCTCTGGACTGGACTGAGGTCTCTGGGACCTCTGGGGTCTCTCTCTGGGACGGCCAGTGGTCTCTGCGATCTCTGGGGTCTCTCTGGTTCGTTCTGGGGTCTCTTAGTTGTCTTTCTGGGCTGGGCTGTGGTCTCTGGGCTTCTGGGGTCTCTATTAAGGAACGATTGGGGTCTCTGGGACCTCTGAGGACTCTGTCTGGGCCACGCTTTCTTCTCTGGTGTTGCTGGTGTCTCTCTAGACCAGGGTGGGTTCTCGGGGACCTCTCGAGTCTCTCTCTGAGGCAGACTGGGGTCTCTAGAACCTCTGGGGTCTCGCTCTGGGACGGCCAGTGGTCTCTGCGATCTCTGGGGTCTCTCTGGTTCGTTCTGGGGTCTCTTAGTTGTCTTTCTGGGCCGGGCTGGGGTCTCTGGGGTCTCTTTCTGGGCCAGGCTGGGGCCTCTGGGTCCTATGTGGTTTCTCCGTGAGCTGGCCAGGGGTGTCTGGGTCCTCTTGGTTCTCTGGAGTCTCTTCTGTGCTGTGCTGGGATTTCGGGGCCTCTGGGGTCGCTCTGTCCGTCTAGCCAGGGTCTCTGGGGCCTCTGGGGCCTCACTCTAGGCCCAGCTGGCGTCTCTGGGCCATTTTAGGTCTCTGGAGCCTATGGGGTCTCTTTCTGGGCTGAATTGGGGTATCTGGGTCTTGTGGGGTCTCTCTCTGCTGGGTTGGGGTCTTTGGGACCTTTGGGACCTTTGGGACCTCTGGGGTTTCTCCTTGGGCCAGGCTGGAGTCTCTAGGGCCTCTGGAGTCTCTCTCTCGGCCAGATGAGGTTTATGGGGTCTCTTGGGTCTCTGGGGCTTTTGGGGCTTCTGGGGCCTCTGGGTTCTCTCTCTGGGTCTGGATAGAGTCTTTGGTGCCTCTGGGTTTTCTCATTGTTCAGAGTGGGGTCTCTGGGACCTCTGGGGTCTCTCTAAGAACCGACTGTGGTCTTTGGGCCAGGTTGAGTTCTTTGTGGTCTCTCTTTGGGGAACAGATCTTTATTTGATTATGGGAAACGCTAGACCGCCCCCGGGTGAATGCGAAAATGCTGGGCAGCTCCGCGGCTGGCCCGTCCGTCCTCCTTCCACTCTCCCAAACCCGGACCCTCCCAGAACTGAAGTGTGAGCTCATCCAAGTCTCTACATTGATCGGTGTCTACATGTGTCTTGTGCAAATGAACTGAGCAGGTGATGTTCATAAATTATAGATTAATTACATACTTTATTGATAAATGATTAATTGAATGTGTTAATGTGTACATAAAATTCTTTTATTACTTTAACTTATATTACTTGAATTCACTTATTCTCCGATAACTGAATAAATCTTTGTATACACTTTATTTTCATAATTTCATTATTACATCTCAGTGACTAGATACTCTTAGAACTTACTATTTGATCTCAAAAATGAGCTTTGCTGTGTTTAGAATCAGAGACAATAGATAAAAGATGACATACTTGGGTGATCTCTGTAGGACTGCAGCAGAGGCAAACTGCACAAATGGGTCACAATGAAGGGTCCTCGGGTCCTGTTCTCGTTCTCTGGTGCCAGTGGCCATGCCGTCTGAAGACAAGACTGTGTGTCACCCCAGATGCATGAAACAGTGGACACAGCCCATTCAAGGTCCACAGTGACCTCTGCCACTTACCCTGACAGGCTGCGGTGGTTGCCGAGGCCTTTCTCTGGCATCTCACTGAGTGGACATCAGTGGTTTGCATGTTTTTCTTCCATCAGACCAAGATTTCCTGAAAGATATCAGTGACAGGGTCTTGACCGCCGATGCAGAGCTGTGACTGTCCATCTGGGACGTCCTTGCTTCACCACCTTTCTCCCTCCGTAAACATGACCTTTCCTTGCGGAAACTCCGCCAAGCAGAGGATGACTTTCAGATTGGGTCATCAGAGGCCTCCACGTTCAAGGGCGTGTGTCTGGCCTGTGATCCTTCCTTCAGTTTATTCTGGAATAGAAGGAATGGCAATCACTGTAGATTGCTAGCTCGAGCTTGATGGGTTGACCAAGTGCACACTGGGCAACAAAAAATAAGCTCTCTGATTTACTTACTCGACATGGATCAAAAATGCCAAGACATTTTATTACAACAATTTCATCTGTGCCTTTCCTCCGTGCTTGTTTATAATCAATAACAAGTCTGCCCAGATGCTTATCAGACTCTTTCGTGAACTATCCAGGGTCCTTGCATGTCAGGACCTGAAAGAAACCACTTTCCTCAGGACCTTTCAGGCATTTCTGGCAAGACCCCGACTAATGGAAAAAGAAGTTTTCCTCCAGGTTTTGGCCCTTCACCAAAACGTTACAGCACCTCCCTATAAAGAGGCCTTCTGTAAGTGTGTGCAATTTACCTCCCTGGGCCATCTGAAAATCTGATTCTAAAATATCCATGTTCAGCTAAAGACGCTCACCACACACGGAACAACAGAAGCATTATCGACACAATACTCTGTCACCGTAGATGAATAAAACAGCAGACAGGGCCCACTTAAGGTCCACACTGACCTCTGCTGAAGACTACATGACATGATAGAGACATTCACGGAGCAGGTAACGATCGCGACCAAAAGCAAGGTTCACCCCCTCCTGGGGCTCCAGCCGGGGACGGGGGTGTGAGAACGGCAGGCGAGGAATCCGAGCACAGAGCGGAGCCGATGCTGCAGCTGGCACAGCCACCGCTGTGTGCACCAGATGCCTCTCTACGTCACTCGACGCCCGTCTCCCTCCGTTCCTACCTCGCCCCAAAGACACAGTCCAAGGGCCATCACCAGTGCTCCACACTACTCATCACAAGGGAATCTCAACTCCGAGCCACAGCGACACGGCACCTCACTCCCGGGAGCATGGCTTCCATTCCGAGACGAGGGGGAGAAACGGGGAACACAAGCCGGTGCGGCCGCGACGGAGAGCTGCCTGGGGATTCCTCCGGAAAGTAAAACTAGAATTACCTTACCATCTAGTAATCCTGGATGTTTATCCAGATGAGACAAAATCGCCACCCTGAAAAGACACACACCTTCATTCTAGCACTGCTCACAATAGTCGAGACATGACCACCACCTACATACTCGTCAACACTGAAGAACGTGGCATGTACATATGTGCACTGTACACGCACACTGGCCGTAAAAAATAAGGAAACCCTGCCATGGGCAAGAACAGGGACGGCCCTCGAGGGCATTATGCTAAATGAAATGAGTCAGACAAACACATGTTGTATGAGCTGACTCTGTACAAAACAGAACAGACCGGTGCTTCTGGGCGTGTGTGGGAGAAATGGGTGATTGTGATCAAGGGTCCAAACTCCCGGTCACAGTCAGCTCTGGGGACCCAACGTACAGCATGGGACCACAGTTAACGATAACTCTGCTGCATACCTGCACGTTTCTAAGCAAGTAGATATTAAACATTTTCCAGCACACACGCCAAAAAAAATAAGTCAGGTGACAGATGTGTTAACTAACCTTGCTGGGACTGTCACACGAAAACACGTGTATATAAAATCATCACGCCATACAGTGTCACACGTTAGTGTTAATACATTGTACATGAATACCGCCGATTCCGATGGAACGGCTTGGTGTCACATGACCACCTCTGGGCCAACAACTGGGGCTGCTGATTCCGAGGCCTGGAGAGCCCAGCCCTAGAACTGCCTCACGCGGACCAAGTGGACCAAGCAGGGCGAGGTGACCCAGCAGAGGGACATCGAGACGGGCAGGGGAATAATGAAAGGACACGGCTGGCACCCCCTCTCAGGGAGGGGGGCCTCCTTTCGGGACCATGGCAGGAGCATGACACGGCGTACACCCGCAGCCCGAGGACGCCTGTGCCAGCTGTCTGCGGGAAGGAGCGGAAAGTCCAGCCTGGCACACGGAGGGCCTCTGTCCCCCACGACTCAGTAACTCACATTCCAGCCCTTCGTGGCATCAACTAGCCCCAAACAGCTCCCACACACTGGGGTTCTCTGCAGACGCCGGCTCTCCGCTCACGCGCACAGACGAGACCAGGCCCGCGCAGCGGCTGCCTCCTCCCGCCGGCCATGAAAGCAGCACGTGGCATTCACGGGACTAAGTGCAGGACCGCACGCACTGCTCGGAACAGTGTTCGCTAGAAGGTGCACATTCATGCGGTCTGCATGAGACACTCTGGTCCCACTGCACACGGCAGACGCTCAGCCCTGAAGTCGGGATCACGTGCACCGGCCTCGCTTCCTGCCAGCCATGGAGCCGCCCAGCAAGAAAACGGGCTCTCCGCAGCCTCGCTCCGCAGCCTCGCTCCACAGCCCGCCCACAGGGTGTGTACCTGTGAGTCTGGCCAAGAAAGTTCTAGCAGCACTCTTCCAGTTTTGCCTAAAGCAGAGTCACAGGGACAAGGTCTTCCCCACAGACCCGCTCCGGGGACAGTCCCGGCCTCTGTGCACCCCGGCTCCT
>NW_006430726.1:6179498-6186707 GCF_000325575.1 Pteropus alecto
GGACACGCCACACCGTCCAACAGGGTATGCTCACCACACTCACCCAAGTGCTGCCGCTCAGGAGAAGCTGATCCCGGTGACGTGAACATGGGCCAGCAGGGACCACACGTGCCAGTGAAGACTGGGAATAAAGTGGCCTGTAGACGTCAGCTCTGCAGTATTTTCCCCTATGGCCAGAAAGAAGATGGACCTGAAACTCTGAAATGAATGAAATTTCCACATCATGCAATATTAGAACCCAGAATACAACACCATGAATGGCAGCTCCGCTGCCTGTGCTCAGAACCTCATCAACGGCATTCCAGCACAGGGGTCACACGCCACGGGGGACGGAGGCGGCCAGCAGCCCCTTCCAGCTCAGCGGTACCCAGGGGTGGGCTGCAGGTGGCCATATGCCCCACACGGCAGCCAGATCTCTAGGCAGGCGCTGTGCTCCCGAACCACGTACGTGAACTACTACCGTCCAGAGCAAGAGAAGATCCGGCCCTCGGACGTCGTGAACGAAGGTGCCTTTAAAACAATGGCTTGGATGCACCTTAACTCCCCCATGCGCTCTCCTGAATCAGTGCTTATGGGAGACCTCGATGACTGCGTGACATCCGGCCAGAAGGACACGATTGGGCAGGTTGTGCAGATACCAGGGAGCGGAACCACATGTGCAAAGGCCCCGGGGCAGGGGCAGCAAGGAGACCAGTGGGCAGTGGGTGCAGGGAGGGAGTGAGGGGGTGTGGGGGGGACGACAAGGAGAGAGGCCCGTGCGCCGGCCACAGTGAGGGCTCAGCAGTGCACTCTGAGTGACGCCCGGAGCCGCGGAAAAGTTCAGACCAGGAGCGACAGCGTCTGACTGAAGTTTCAAAGAGACCACTGTGCGCGCTTGGGACAGCCGCTCATCACTGCTCAGTCTGCCCGTGGTCTGCCCTCGGCCTCCGCATTCGGAAGAAATGACGACGCAGTTGTTGACAATCATCTCTGGAGACTGGGGCCCATTTCACAGCTTTCGTCCGACCAGGAGAATGGCCCCCCTCTCCGTGTCCCCACACAGCGCCCCACCCACCTCCAGGGCGCCTCGAGCTCAGGGACACTGATTACTCGTGCACACAGCTACGTCCCCAAGCTGCGAGCCCCTGGCCAGCCAAGCAATGAAGGACACATCTGCACGGCACTCACGCTGAGTCTTTATTCGCCAGAGTCCCACGGACAGAGACACACAGCTGGCGGGGGCACCCGGTCGCCGCTCTGCCCTGCACGCGGGGCTGACGGCACCATCGCGGTCAGCGGGGAGCTCTGCAAAGCCGCCTCAGGCACAGAGGGTGCCCTGGGAGGCCCCGCACCGTCAGAGCACACGCAGACCAGGCGACCCAGGCGTCGCGGAGCTGTGCCCCGGAGGCTTGGGCACCTGGGGCTCCCCGTGCCCCCCTCCTACCCTCCCACGGCGGCCCCCCAACCCTCCTCGAAACTTCGCGTCCGGCGCCAGGCACACAGGGCAGTGGGGGCCGGGGGTGAGCATCTGGCTTGAAGGAGAGGCGAGGGCATGTCTGCCATGACGGGAGCCTGGAACCTCGGGGTGCGGCTCCGGCCTGGGCGTGAGGGCCCGCGCGGCAGGACACCACACTAGGAGCGTGCCACCCGCCTCTCTGTGAAGAAGCTTCTCAGCAGCAGCACCTGGCTGGCGCTGACCACAAACAGCACGATGGTCTCGCCCACAGACCAGCAGGACACCCGGCTACGCAGGTCCTCGGCCCGGGCCCGGTCCTGGGCCTCCCGCAGCCGATAGTGCGTCTGGGACTCAATCACCGTCTTCAGCGCTTCGTGAATGGTCACACAGGCAGACTCCATCTGGGCGGGAAGAGAAGAGAGGTCACGTTGCTGACCCCGAGACAGAGTGGCACCCAGCACAGCAGATGCTGTCGGCAACATCCTAGGTCACATCTGCTGAACGCCACCTCGGGTCTGCGCGACGGGTCTGACTTAACCCTTGTAACGAGCCTAACCAGGCTCAAAGGGGGCAAGGAACTTGCCCAGAGTCACACAGGAGCGGGGGGCAGAGCTCACATCTCAGCCAGAGCCAAGCTTCCGAGCACGGCCTCGTGCCCTCACTCACGAAGGCACGCCACTGCCACGGGGAGGGCCGAGGCGGCTCAACTGGGAAGGAACCGGGGAAGATGTCGGAACCCGCATACACCGGACTCAAGACGTGCCGTTTCTACGAGACTCCCTACTGCTCCTTCCTGTCACTACCTATGGCTATGACACAGGCGCACTAAGCAAGTAAATTCATTGTATACTCCTGTCAGCCTGGTGACCCTCGGCGGACCGCTGCTGAATGTGGGGCTGCGGACTCCAAAGAGGGACTTGGAAAACGAAGACTACGGGCATTTCCGATCATGCCGCTCTCGCAGCCGAGACTCTGCTCACTGACGCATTCATCCTGACGTGCACTCATCACGTCTCCCGTCTCCCAGGCGTTGCGCGAGGCCCGGGGAACTGACAGGTGACTCAGAGTAGGACACGTCCTGGGTCTCGCAAAAGCTCGGTGAATGTGATAATCAGCATCACGCGAGAAAAGCCAAGGGCAGGGGGCCAGCAGAGCTTCAGAAACACCCCAGAGGAAGCGACCAGTCCTCCTAGGGAGATGGGGGTGGACACCCAGGAGTGACAGCTGAGCCCCCAGGGATGGGCAGGATGTCAGCAGGCAGAGGATGACGGGAGGGGCTCCAGGGAGCAGAGGCAGCAGGAGAGGCCCGGCCGGAGAGCAGAGACATGGGCAGGTGAAGCTCGCAGGAAAGGCTCTGGTAGCCATGACGCAGAGGGACTGGTGAGGACCAGCCCGGAGGCTGCGAACACTGTCGGGCGCCACACTTCTACGGGGAAGAAAAGCTGAGGGCCCCGATTAAGGGCGACAGGCTGGGGAAGATGAGGGGGGTGCGACAGACTCACGGGGCTGGCAGGTCATTCCTGACACGAGCGGGCTGGGTGGAGATGCCCACACGTGGACACGTGGACACGCGCCTTCTCCCCTCCCGCCAAAACCCAAGGTGAGCACTGCACTCCGTGGGAGGGGGCCCCGGCCCGGGCAGTCAGCGGTCCAGGTTGGCACTCCAGCCTTCCCGCGAGGTCCAGAATCACTGGAGGAGGAGGGGCAGGGAAGAGGAGTGGAACGGAGGGAGGAGACAGAAACCACGGTGCCAGCACCCCGGGCAGAGGGGACGTCACATGCGCCACGTGAGGCGTTGCTTTACAGGCCTGAACCAGATGCCACAGGCCAGAGTCCCACCCAGGGACACTGTAATAACCATAGAGTGACAAACGGTTAGTAAACTAGCTCATTGTGGTGACTGCTTCACACGGTGTATCAACGTCTGATCGCTACGCTGTACACCTGGATCTAACATAACGCCGTTTATCAACTGCACTGAAAAATTCTAAGACCCGAGACACCCTGGCTCCCTCTCGAGTTGGTGGCAGGGAGGGCACCTGTAGGCTGTTCGCCCCGGTATTGGTTCTGGTGCCGGGAGACGTGGCTGCCGGCCCAGCGCCGTGCTGGACGGGGTCTGGCGAGAGCAAGACAACAGCTACGCACGACGATGGCCGGCGGGGAGCAGAAGGCAGGCCTGTCCGCCTGGGCCCCGCACACCGTGCCCCTGCCCCCGGCCTGCTGACACACTCCTGGGCTGTAACCGCCTCTCTCACTTTTAAGCCAAACTCGGCCTGTGAAGACTTCCATGACTATGCTGGCAAAATGCAGGGACCCTCCCCTGAGGAGCCTTGCCTGTGTCGCAGCTCTGTTCAAGGGTCCTGGGCTCAGTGGTCACGGGCTCATATTGCACACGATGCCCCCGAGGGCAGGGACAGTGCCACTCCACCTCACGCTCACACCACCGGCAGTGTGGGGACCAAGCGCCCACCGGTGCAGACGAGAGCTTGACACACGCGAGAACAACCCGCTCAAGGCACAGGCAGCAGAGGGACGCGTGGAAGGAACCGACTCCCAAGAGATTCGGCAGGAGGTGGCGCAGGTCGCTCCTCCTGCCACGTGGGCCTTCCCACGCACGGCCGCGGGTCACCTGCCACGACTGAGCACTACAGGTGCCTCTGTACGGCAAGTGAGGAGGTGAAGCTTACTTTAAAGCACCGCACGTGGACAGCAGATACCGCACTGGAACACGCAGCACTGAGCCCCCTCTGCCCCCGGACGTGGAAGACTGAGCACGCAAGCCCACGGCGAAAGCCACCGGCGAATGGAACACGTGGCCACCCTGGAGGGCAGCCCGGGAGGCATGTGGCCTCGCAGTGGTCTCAGACGCTCTGGCTTTGCTCGTGGACCAGGTGCAGCCAAAATGGCCAGCCCTGTCCTGCGGGTCTCTCCGGGCCCTGCCACTCGGGCACCTGGCAACTACTCAGTGAACTCCCATCCTGAGCCACGCCCCACGCACCAGGGTGCTGGGGACACGCTGGGGACACAGGGAATAAGGCCAGGCCTCTGTGTGGGAGGAGGGAAGGCGGGGCTTAAGTAGCAGGAGAGAAGCCTGACGAAGGCAGCTGGGACCCAGTCATAATTGACCCGGAGAGGCACAGGGGCAGAGCTGAGCATCTGTTCTCCAAAGATGTCATCATTTCTCTACCGAGCATGGAGTTGTTGCCAGGTGTCTGCCAGCCCCGCCCCCCGTTCCCGTCACCTGGACGGCCACACAGCCCTTCTCGACCGTGGGGTGTGAGTGGAAGTGACATGTCTTGCTTCCGGCCAGGGTGTTTAGGAGCGGGGAGGGGGGGCTTTCTCACTCTCTCCTTCCTCTGGTGGCTAGAAGCAGAAGGCGCTCAAGGACAGCAAGGTGACAGGAGAGAGCTGGGATCCCTCAGCCACGCCACAGAGAGCCGCCGCCCCCACCTGACTCCACGTGCTCATTTCGCTGAGGAAGACACTGTCGTGCTAAGCCACTGATGTTTGGGTCTGCGTGTTACAGCAGCTTGTTACCCTAATCGGTACCTGTACAGAGCGGGACTTTGGCCTTGACGATGCAGACACGTCCCATCAGCAGCAGGGCACGTGCTATGGGCTCTCCGGACTGCTGCTGTGAGCCGGCCCGAAGCAGGGAGCAAGGGACACCAGAGGGAAGCCCAGCAGGGATCCAACCAAAGACTGGAGAGGACGGTCAGGAGGACACGGTGGCCTTTAGGACCGGACGTGACAACACAGGCAAAGCCGGTACACACTGCAGACTGGGAGCTGGGTAGATGGTGACTGCTCACGAGCCACAACGAGGACAGCAGAGGAGGAACAGGCCAGGGGTGTCTGCCAGGACCGTCCGTCAACGCCCACTCACCTGGGTGAGAGCTGTGACCCTGTTCCCCATGTCTGGGAGTATGGGGGGCTCGTCGCCCACTTGAAAGTCGAAATAGACGGTCTTGTGAGAGAAGGTGGAAAACTCGTTACTGAAACAAAACTGATACACGCCCTTGACCTCAGCCCGGTGCGTGAAGCTGTCATACTGCTTCTTGGTTTCCCGGTAGATGGTGTTCCCCAGGGGGTCCTCCACATAGCAGTCGACGTCGTAGTGACCTCCAGTGATGACCTGACAACCACAAAACACACAGTCTGCTGTTACCAGAGGCCAAGCACCAGCACCAACGGCCGGCCGGGCGCCGAGACTGACTTCACAGACATCTTCCCACTTGACTGAACTTCATAACCTTCTAAAGTGACACTGCCACTTCAGAGCATGACTCCGAGGCCAACAGGCGTTAAGTCTGTGGGCCATGAAAATACGGCTCGAAAGGGACAGGCTGAGGTCTGAGATCTGAGTCCCAGGCCACCTGACTCCGGAGGTTCTGCTCGGCAAGAGCATTAGGAGCCTCCCCCTGCCCGTTTACACGACAGGAAACTGAGGTCGGCGGTTACGCCACCCAGTGAACGGTCTACTAAGTGTCAAGGTTATCACGAGGGGACGGAGGAGAAGGCGAAGGCAGACAAGGCAGTCACAGACAGAGTCTGCCACCGTCCCAGCTGGGAGAGTCCCGGGATCACTGTAAGAAAGGCTAAGACCTACACAGGGCGAAACCACACAGGGGTCCATGGCTACACCCACGGGCCATTGAAGGACACAGTCCGCGGCCCCCAAAGTACAGAAGGTTCCCTGCCCAGGAGGAAGGTGCCTGGGGAGCAGGGTGCTTCCGGAGGCCAGCAGTGCCGGAGCCCATGTGAGTGCTCCTTGGCAGGGACTCCCAACCCAGCACTGGCCATATGGCCTCTCGGTCTCCGCAGCCTCACAGCGGGCATCTTCCTGGCTGATCAGACCTAGGCTGCGCCCACTCGACCCAGCCACAATTTGCACATTGTCCACAGAGGAGTGTAAATGGCCGAATGGAGGGCTGGGAGACCACCATGCACGCATGAGCCTCTCTGAGTGGCTTTCGCCACAGAGAGCCAGGGCCCTTCAATGGGACAGCCCCACTCCTGCTGCTGATGCCACACGGTCTCTGGAACGCCAGCGGCACTGTCCAGGTGCACATGGATTCCAGGTATGACTCCCACTCAGTCCCCCATCGCCAGATCTGCTGACCCTTAGGGGCAGCTCCCTCACCCAGGACGGGCTCCCCAAAACTGTGAGCCCCGAGGTCTCTCAAAGGAGCCAGGGGTACAGGTGCAGGGGGGGGGAGCTTTCTTGAGCCATATGGCAACAGCCACACCTTGCGGCCACGACACTGCTCCCGGTAAACACTGAGGGCTCCAGGCCTGCCCTGAGACGCCCTTTCCAAAGCGCCCGTTCTCATCGCTTCCGCGCTCACCCCGACAATGGCTTAAACGCTGGAGGGGGGCGGTTAAACCACAACCCCACTTCCTCTAGGAGCCATTTATTCAGGACGCACCGCGCCGAAGGACAGCGCAGTCCAAGAGCCGCGGGGCAGACAGCCCACGCCCCAGCTGAGCAGAGGCGGCACTCCTGAGTCCAGGGCTCGCGAGGCCGCCCCGGCCGTCCCCACGCCGGCCCCGAAACACACCTGCCAAGGGCGGAGCGAGCGCGCACCTGGTAGTCCAGGGAGAACCTGACGCCCTGCTCCACCTGCTCGTGGAAACACTGCTTGGCGTTGTCCGGCAGCTCGAAGGTGAGCTCGGCGCCCTGCGGCCGCTCGAGCCCAAGCAGTAGCAGCAGCAGCAGCAGCGGCGGCGGCGGGTGTGGGGCCGCGCGGCCCATGGCGCTCCGGTCCCCGCGG
>NW_006430726.1:6186876-6203129 GCF_000325575.1 Pteropus alecto
TGTCACCTTCCCCTTCTCCCCGCAGGCTTTCCGCACAATGCTTACTGCCCTTTTCTCCAATGAGTGACAAGAGATTTTAACTCGACGATTTCAAAAGAACCCCGTCCTCACCACTGTGCGGGAGCTGCTCCACGGGGTCACCCTCCCCGACCCGGCGGCCCCTGAGGACTGCCAGACGCCTCCCCCCGCCCTGACCTGACCGGACTCTACAGCTGTACAACACTGCACCTCCCCTGACTTCCCGTCCGCCCTTCACGGTTCCTCATTCTGCAGGTCCTGACGCTCAGCTGTGCTTCCTGTTGCGTGCATGTGGCCCTGTAACCTGGACTACAAGGTGTGCAATGCTGTGAATTTCATTGCATGTCCTGGGTGTAAGAAATGTCCCATTTCCTTACTTTTCCAAAACGAACTAAAATTGGTCTTAGTCCTCCCCTTGACAAAGGAGACTAAAGTCCATCTCAGTCAAGGGCTCTCCCGACCCGTTCCCTGACGGGTGACACAGGTGCAGTCCTGACGGCCACCTGGAGAAAGACTGCAGGCAGTGATGGCACGCGGGTGCCCAATGGCACGTCTTCGTGCGACACACAGGCTCGTGTTCCACCTAGGCTCACCGCTCCGAATGTAGCACCATACAGGATGCTCAGGCTGCCAGACCTGGGCTGACGGCTCAGAAAAATTCTACACGGGACCTTGCCATCTCCACGGCCACGTACTACTAGAGAGATTAGTGTGAACTAGCACCACCAACACTTAGCAAAGCACTTCGGCGGTGCAGCTTGAGTGAGGACTTAACGGCCTGCACAGAACCAGGGTCCTCTGTGACTCATGCTCTGGCGCGTTGTTTCGTGGCCTGTGATCACGTCCACCTCGCAGAGCTGATGATGGAAAGCGATGGACTGTCTGCCCTCAACCAGATCCACGGGCCCTAGATTTTCTCTACCAGGTGCGCTTTGCTCCCCTTCTCCTGCCCACCTAAAAAGTACACACACACACTATCAACACCCATCACAAATCTGGGTTGTCACCTGGGCTTCTGACCAACCAGCGAGATTGGAGGTTCCCACGCCCCCCGGCCTTGGGTCTGATTGCTTTGCTAGAGCGCCTCAGAAAAGGCAGAGAAACGTTATACTCGCTAGACTGCCAGTTTATTACCAAAGGATACAACTCAGGAACAGCCAGATGGAACAGACACCCCGGGCGAGGTCTGGGTAGGCTGTGGGCCTCCCGTGTGCTCTGGATGGCCACTCTGCCCGCGTCTGCCCGCGTCTGCATGCGTCCACCAACCCAGCAGCTGTCCAGACCCGTCCTTTGGGGTTTTCACGTGACTGATGAAGTCATCTGCCATCGGTGTGTGAACCCAACCTCCAGGCTCCTCTCCACCCTGATGTCAGGAGACCGGCTGGCTCCATCCTTAGGTGACTTGAGGCATTCCAAAAGTCACCTCATAACAAAAGACACCTTTGTCACTCTGAACACGGGGAAAATTCCAAGTGTTTTGGGAGCCATGTGCCAGAGACAGGGACGAAGACCAAATACACGTTTCCTACTACAAAACACAGCGTCACACTTGCACTCACGTTGGCCCTCGTATGCACTCCTTCCTTCCTTCATTCAGCAAATACTGAGCAAGTGTCCACCCATCCTCCAGCTGGCCCCGGGTGCTGGAGTGTGAAGGACTCCTGGTCCCTGCCCTCAAGGAAGTAAAGACCAGGCAAGGGGGGGGCTGCCAGGTAACCATGGTGCAAAGAGGCAGCTCCCTGCAGCTGTCAGTGCCCACCTCTACCTCGGGGGCAGGCATTGCACCTGGTTCTATAGGGGTCCAGGATGTCTAGAAATGAGAGCACATGTGTGCGGTGTCGTAAAGGACATTGCCCACCTGTCACTAAATAAATGACCCTGTCTGTGTCCAGACTTCGGGGATGCCGTAGAATGCTAGCAGACGCAGCCCACACATCTCCGGTGAGGGGCAGAGCCGGGACTGGTGTTACCACCGAGACACAGGCCACGGCGCTAACTAACGAGCGCGAGGCAGTGCTTTCATGCATGACTAAGCTAATGGACCCCCTGCCAGACGGCGAGGGGAGGCGGTTTTGCCGGTGTCACTGCATCAGAAGGCGGGCCAGGAGCCCGGGGCCCTGCTCAGCCCTGCCCGGCCCTGCCGCTGCAGGCAGGGATCTAAGCAGACCACCTGGCCCGCAGGGCAGTCCGAGGGAGGAGAGGGCACCAGCATCTTGGGTGCTGCCTGAAAGGCCAAGTCTCCCAGCGGTTCTCGCGCTGCCATGGCAACAGTCAGTTAAAAGGAGTGCGGGCACATGGCGAGGCGTCACCGCACTGATGCCCCAAGATCCGGACGGTCTGCGTGTATGAGCCATGGGGCACTCCCTCCCGGGCCCGGCCCCTGCCAGAGGGGTGCCCGCGTCCTCTGGGGTCCGGCACGTCTGCTTCACGGGAGCGGAGGTGGGCTCACACAGGGGGTCCCCGGACTGCTGGTGCTACAGGCTCCACCAGGTTCTCCCCGCGAGTCCGGCCTCCTACACACGTGCAGGACACGGGGCCCTGTGCCATCTCCACGGCCTCTCCACGGAGGGACGGTGCTGCGGGATTCAGTTACTAGGTCCCAGCAGCAGCACCCTGCCCTCCTGCTGCCCAGGGACAGCGGTCAGCTGAGGCTCTGACGCCTCCCTCTCCGGAAAGCACAGAGGGTGTGAGTGCTACGGTCACAGGGCCTGCTGAGGAAGGCGCCGACCCCAGGGCGGGGAACTGGACGGGGATCTCAGCCACCACTGAGAGCCGTGCAAGGTGTCACTCTCCAGGCTTCTGGTCCATCATCAGTACCAAGGGAAGAGCAGTAGCAACAGCACGAGACGCTACGGGGGCTGGCGACACCGCTGCTGAGCCATAAACAGCAGGTGTTCCTCACCTGTGCCCTATCCTGCCAGTCCAGGTAAACACCAGCACCCCTAACCCTGAGCTGGACAAGATCCGGGCGCTCGGGCCAGACCTCCGCAGGCCCTGTGCTCACTCCACGCCTGACGGAGCGATGTCAGGCTTCAGGAAAATCATAATTAAATCTACAGTCAACTCTTCCCAGATGGCATTAAACAGAGGAACCTGGAACAAGGAGCGACTCCTCTACGGGAGAAATATTTTTACACGAATCTTCTGGTGTTTGTCAGCGTTCAGAGTTAACAGGGAGGCGTAGGAGGTGCTGAATAGAAACCCAATTTGGACTGATTACCTGCAACGAAGGTAGCGCAGAAACCTGTCTGCAGTGGGAGGCGAAGCCTGCCGTCCCAGACAGGAGCTTTCGGAGGTTCGGAGGTGCAGCAGGCAGAGTGAGGAGGAGCGCGCGCCGGTGCTCCCGCAGCAGGGCTGAGCGAAGGGCCCAAGGGCCCCGAGGTCCCCGGACAGCACAGCCAGGGCCCCGCTCTGGGAGGAGGCGGGGCAGGCAGCCCAGAGGCGACCGGCAGCGGCCGCTCCCTAACCCTGACCCGCCGCAGCCCTTCCGTGCTTCGGGCGGCTACGGCTCACGGCTCGCGAAGCGCTTTTGCGCACTAAGCATCTGGAGTAAGAGGGGTTAATGCGTGTGGTGACCTAAGAGGCGGACTTATTACGGGATCCCTAAGCGGAGCGACGTGGATGCGCTGCAGAAATGCGGGGAGCTGCTACTTCATTCCGTGAGCGTCTGCAGAGTGCCTCCTGGGTTTCCTGTGGTACCTGTGCTGCGAAGGTGACGTCCTCACTCCGCCACGGAGCGCGTCGCGTCCGCTGCGGAAGATGGACGTCAAGGCCCGTCACACAGCAGTGCTATCAGCCCCACGGACGGAGACTCGATGGCTGTACGGGACGCCGGGAGGGAGAGACTCAGGAGAGCCGAGCGGGTCGGAGGCTGCAAAGGCACCCCTGGCAGAGAAGCCCCCATGAGCAAAGGCGCTGACACTTCCAGGGGGCGGGGGGGAGGCTGCAAGAACTACGGCTGTGTCACCAGCCTGCACCAAGGTCACATACAGCGCTCACCGACTCCTTCATCCACCATCCATGTGGGATCGGCCCTGACGGCCTCAGCCCCTGGTCACGATGCCCCTCTGCGGCTGCGGCTGCAGCGTTTGACCTTTTCCTGTCAGGAGATGTCCCAGCGCCCCGCCTGGGGGCCACACACTCTGTGCCCACCTCTGCAGGACAGCAGCCCTGCCTTCACCTGCTTCCAGTCGTCACCAGGACCAGAACGGTCACGCCTTCTTGCCCCGTTAGCACAAAGAGCCCAAAGGGCCCAAAGGGACCTGGCAGCAGCCACCATTTGAAATTTATCGCAACTCCCGTCACAGCCCTTGTGTAATCTTTCCTTCCACCCAGAGGTCAAGACCTCTAAACCCACAGAGTCCAAAGCTGTGAGACCAGGAGGCGGACAGTCCGTGCTCAGGGTCACTGAGGAATGTAACAGACCGTGAAACAGAAAACCACGGAGTCCCCTGAGCAGGCAGATGGCAACTCGGGAGTAGCAATGCTGAGGACAGGCCGCACAGGACAGCGTTCGAGGCAGGAAGACCGCTTCGCAGCAGGAAGTGGCTGAGGCGGGAAGGCTGTCACCGGTCCAGGAAGGAAATCACGGGAAGCCTAACCATGGAGTATCATTGGAACCTGGCACTTCCTTTGGCAGCAAAGTGAGCACCTGACATCCAGTCAGTGTCTCCGGTACATCAGGGGGCCTCCTGTAAGTTACAGGAGACATCTGTTGAGTTTTGCCTGTACTCACAGAGGTGAAACTATTATAGGACCATTCCAAAAATTACCCAGCCAAGCCTGCGGGCTGCACCAGGCGGGCTGTCAGCTACATCACCAGAGACACAGAAACATGGCCACTGCAAGAAGATGGCCAGGCAGGCAGACTTTCTGTATCGACCCCACTCAGCGTGGGGGCAAGGGTTCTCCCACCAGCCCTTGACCTCGGCTTATCCCCCGCCCCACAATGCTAGGTATTCACACACTTGCCCTAGACGGCAGGAAGCCGTTCCCACGCTTTTGTACTCCTGGTGCACACAACCACTCAGAGAATAAGCTCGGTATGTGCTGAACGGAAAACTTTGCAGGTGAGATCACTGAACCACTATCAATAATCAATAACAACAACAATGATGATAGGGAACATTGATCGAGCCCCCCCACCCCAGGGGCCAGGGCACTGTCAAGGGACTTGTATGCATTATCTTATCTAGTCCTTCCCAAAATACTCTGGAGTAGGTGTTATCATCTTCCCCATTTCACGGAGAAAGAAAATTTGACACAGAGAGCTAAGTAACTTGCTCGAAGCACCCTGCTGTTAAGTGGTGGTCCCATCTTTCAAAAACAAAGACGCAGTTGGATGCCATACACTCTAGACAACAAACGTGGCACCAATCTTAGGCAAGATTCCAGAGCCACTTGGGAGGTCGATGGCTACTGGGCACTGCCCGGGGATGGCTAGGAGCTAGCACGTGTTCGTCAAGAATGAGCCAGGCCGGGCTCACCTCACTTTTCTTGCAGCTACACATTCCACGAGTATATTCAGCCCTTTCTGCGTGCCAGGCCCTTGCTGCACACGGCCTCACGCATGAACTCGGCCGCATGAACCAGGCTGCACTCCGCGACAAACCCCGCCAAGCTCACGGCATTATGAACACAAGGAGGAATGACTTTTGCTCATGTTGCAGGCATGCCCCAAGCCCGCAGGGGGACCCGCTCGTCGCAGTCCGTCAGGAACCCCAGCTCCGGGTAACAGAGGGGCTGCTGTCGTGCATCGGCTGTTACAGGGAACGAAGTCCAGAGGGCCTTTCATCGGCAGTTTAGAACTCCAGCCCGGAAACAGCACGTCACTTCTGTTCACAACTCGTGGGCCAAAACTAACCACGTTAATTGAAAAGGAGCCAGGAAATGCAGCCTCGCAAGTGGGGGGAGGGGTCCCAGAAACATCCGGAGACCAACGCTAATGACAACTATATGATGGAAATAAAGTCCCAAGGGTGCCCAGGAGAAAGTTACGGGAGGAAGGAAGGCAAGAGTTACTGGAGCTGGAAGTTTTCCGGACTCCAGAGGCCATGTTCTTAACCAAAATCTAGAAAAATACACACCAAAATGTCCACGACAATTATCGCCGAGATGTAACGTATAGGATAGTCTCATTTTCTCCTTTATACTTTTCTCTTTTCCAAAATTTCTATAGTGAATCTATATTTACTTTTATAACCAGAAAAGGTTAAGTATTGATGAGAAAATAATATCTGCATAATAATCATCTCCCCTTGCCAAGGTGCCCCTCTCCCTGCCAGCTCCCTCCTACTGCTGACTCCTGCTCCTTTTCCCAGACTCTCAGAAAAAGCTCTGATGAAGTCCATGACACTAAACACCTGGCCTTACTGATAGTCAGGCCTTGCCCTCCTGAGATGTTAGCGTGGGGACAGAAGACTTACTCGATGACAGCATTTCAGGTGCAAGTCCCCCCCAGGCTGGACGGACAGCTGCCCTATCCGGCACGGAGAAGAGACTCACCCGGCACCCCCAAAACACCCTGCACCAACAGCTGCGGGCTGCACTGCACCCCCACGCCCCGACCTCCAGCCACACGCCCCTCTGCGCATTTCGCATGCCCCTCTTACTAGGCATTTATTTTCAAAGAATCGAAGATGTCATCACAGTGCCTCTGCCAGCCCTCCTCCCGCACACCCGCCACCTCCGATCACAGGCACGGGGTGTCAACTGCAGCTCCGGACGGCAGCAGTCCCTAAAAATTTAGAAACAGAATACTGAATGATCCCTTAATCCCATTTCTTGGTATTTATCTAAAAGAACTGAAAGCAAGATCTCAAAGAGACATTTGTACACCCATGTTCATGATAGTGGTATCCATGACAGCAAGACTGCAGTCGAGCTCACAGGAGCAGAGCAGACCAGGCGTGGCCTGGCGCGGTGGGCTGGGTGTGCGCTGGGCGGGGCAGGGGGGGCGTGGCTGCCCAGTGGGCACAGGGTTCCGGTCCCCGTGGTGGAACAAGAGATCTTCCAGAAGACAGCACACAACACCGTGTTGTACATGGAACAACTCGTTGAGTATAGATCTCATATTGTAAGTCTTTTCCCAAAATTAAAAAAATAATACGAGTGCAGATGGGGAACCGGCTGTGGGCACGGCTTCTCTTCCCCAGCAGTCTCAGACCTATGTCAGAGCCTGGGCAGGGTCACGGCAGTGCAGGGAGGAGCAGCGTATGATCTGCTGCCCTGCCCGGGCTGGCAGCGCCGTGGGCGTACACGTGCGTAAGGGTTTAGGGTCATCAGGCCGCATGCTGAAGATGTGCACACTGTAATACTCGAACGTACACATAAATGTGACACTTTAATAGAAACGTAAATTAAAGGGGAAAAGCGGCCCAGTGCTTGAAGAGCCTTGACCGATGAGCTGAAGCGTTTGGACTGTCCCCTGTGACCAGTGCGGGGAGCTGGGGTAGCCTGAGCAGGGGACGGCCCGAGTGGAGACTGTGCTGCCTCTGGAACCCTCTTAAAGTGTCTGACCCTACCTGCCGGCCATCAAGTGCACGCTCCCCCACCACCAGGAGTCTGGGACTAGAGGCTGGGACTGCCGCCGCTTATCACTGTCCCTGCTCCGGTGGCCGGAGGCCCCCCAGTCACAGGCAGGCCAGAGTTGAAGGCCCGCCCACGCGGAGTCAGGAAACGGGGGCCCAGAGAAGCTGCTGGCACAACAGCACTGTCCCCAGGTCCCCAGGCGCCAGCGCCCCCGGTATCCCCTGCTCTGAAGGGAAAGGTGAGGGGAGCTGTGAACAGATGTGAGACCAGCATTTTTAAATACACAAGCTGACCTCCTCTCTCCTGTAAGTGACTGGCCTTTCTGGAAGTAGGCTGCGCCATCAGCAGAGGGCTGCTGCCCAGAGGGAGAGGCCTCCCAGTGACAGCGACACGGGCGGGCCAGTCACGGGGAGACAGAGCAGCGGAGTTCACACCCTGAGCACTCGCAAATGCCTCATGACTGTGTGCAAATAAAAACCAGCTGGCTCGCAAGGGCTCTAACACCTGCAGGCCGGACGCTGCGGTGTACACTCGGGACGCACAGAAGTGGCACAGAAACAGAGCCCGAAGTCCCGCGCCGTGGCCGGCTGGGGTGGCACTGGGCATGCAGCAACGCCAGGCTGGGCCTAGGTGCGAGCTGTCGGCACTGGGAGCGGGGAGCAGGGGCTGGGGGCCTGCAGAGTGACCTGCTGTTGTCCCTGTGGAAGTTCCGGTCACAGGCAGATGGCCACCGGCTCCACGGCCCAGGGACGGGCCCCACTGTGTGGAAGCCATCGGGGACATCACAGACGTGATGCCTGTGGCCCGGCCTGTGTCGGGGCCGTCCTCCGAGCTCGCAGTCTCAGAGCTGCCCTCTGCCGCAGCATTGGCACTGGCTGCTCACCACACGTCTCTCCCCAGACTGAGAGTCTCGACGGCAGGAAGGGACTCCTGCTCATCTCTCCCGGCTGCCCGAGAGGACCCAGCTCGCAGCAGCTGCTCGGTGAGTGTTTCCTGGACAAAGGCCGGCTGGCCAAAGGGACGGACGAACGCATGAAGGGACCGCTGGAAGCGAGCAGGACTTCTCTGTCACACCCCCACTGCACAGAGGGGCCCGGCTCCAGCCTGAGGCCTCAGAGGACAGATCTCTCTGCTGTGAAACGTCAGTGACCCCGAGTATGACAAACCTCATCCCAGGCCCAACTAAAGCACCGTGCTTTACCGGAACCATCGCAAAAACAAAGCTTGGAGTGTCTGCCCTCTCACACCCGCAGGCTGCACGGCGCCGCTGGCTGTTTGCTTTTTCCTTTTTCTTGTGCAGCCTCAGCAGTTTTCTCTGATTGGACCAGGCAGAGTGATCCGAATGAGCGACATGGGGGTTCATTTTGGGGTCATTCCACTTTCCTGCCTCTGAAGGGGAAGACCTCGACTTTGCACATCCTGTCCGCCAGGGCCCAAGAACTCCCCAGCAAACGCTGGCTGAGCGCACGCTGTGTGGGGAGTTCGCTCTCTGCTCGGAGGCAGCACTTCTCAGGGTGCTGGGGCCCTGGTGGGGTGCAGGACACTGGATGGGTGGGGAGCCCAGCCGCGCTGGCGGCTTCTCTGGGCTGCTGCCTTCTGGCCCAGAAGTTAACAGCTGGAGCCTTTGGGTTGTTCCGAGACTCGGACATGCCTCTAACGATGCAGATGTTGGCCGCTGGCATTGTGATTCTGTTTCTGGTCATCAGAATCCATGGCCTTCTGGGGCCGTGGCAAGAGCACAGGATCCGTCCAGCGATATTACCTGTCGAGCTGCCCTATGGAGGGTCTGTGCGAAAGGCTAAGTATTTGGAGGTAAGTGGGCGCTCTACCTCCAGAAACTCACATTTTCCTTTGTGGCAGACAAATAAACACCTGACTTAGCCTGGAGGGAGGTGGGTGTGGCAGCAGATGTAGTACCACCCAGTCACCTGCCCAGCAGGCTGCCCAGCACAGGCCACATTTAACAGAGGCCCGGCTGTGCCTTTCACTGGCTGTGTGATCTGGGTGGGGACAGAGACCGCTATGAGCTTTGCTCTCCTCATCAGTAAAGGAGTTAAAGACTGAATAAAGCAAATTCTCGACAAACAATCTGTGAATGGTAAGGGGCCGATGCTGCCTGTGAACTCTGAGCCTCCAAGGTCGGTGACTCAGTGACTCTGGAAATGGGAGGGGTCCCTCCCCCAAACGCAAACCACACCAGGTCAACGAGAGGTTGTTTGGGGTGAGGGGTAGGAGGCAGGAGGGACTCAGATCTCCATCCAGGGCCAAGGGAATTTCCGGCGCTGGCTTTGCTGTGCCTGGACTCTTCCTGCATCCATAAAGATGAAGACATTCCTCCCCCAGGGTTGAATTTGGGGCTGCATGCCCGGCCCCCCAGGCTCCCTCCCCCTCCTGCCTCTCGCGGCAGCTCCGTGTGCTGCAGACGGGCCTGCGCTCCCCTCAGTGCTCTGGAATTGCTCACTCACAGCGAAATCCGCTGCCTCAGGGCTTTCCCGCCAGACGTAAGCCGCCTTTTCACGGTGCGATCAGGCAGCAGCTGGGGCAGAAAGGCAGGGGGGAGCTGGCATGCCCGCTGGGTCTCTGCGAACAGCGCCTCAGAGGCCTCCCCTGTCCCTGACCCCAGGCGGGAGCTCTGGGGCGGGCACCCGGGCCCGGGGAGGGCCTGTGCCGTGACAGGACGGCTGGCTCCACTGAGCGACCGGGGAAACCGAGTCCGCAGGCAGCAGTGGCTCTGCTTGTGCCCGTATGTAGGTTTAAGTGGGATCTCCTGGGCCGTGGCCCAGAACGAGGCCCTCGCCATCCACTGCGGAGGTCGCCTGTGACACCTGCCGGGAGAGTCGGCAGTCTGGGTGTGAAAGGTGAACAGTTCCACGCAGTGCAGCTGCGTCTGCGCCTCTCCTTGGGCACGTGATTCACAGCCGGGCTGGCGACATGGGCTGCGGGAGTCCACACGCAGATCTGGGGACTTCCGTTCAGCGCGCACATCTTTAATCTGGCCCCCTCCCAGCCTGGGATTCAGGGTGAGGAAAGCTGACGAAGCCCCGGACCCCGCCACCCGCCTGTGGTGGAAGGAGCAGGACCGGACCTGGAAAAGGTGGACGTGATCCCTTCTCCCAGCCACGTGTCCTCGGGCAGGTGACCTGTCTTCAAGTGCACAATGCTCGTGACCCCAAAACCTGACTCTCGGGACTATTTGGTAGTCAGCTGATATTTTGTAGGTGAAAAGGTCCATCCCCTCTCGGGGCCTGTCACGGCATCTGTAAACTGGGGTCTGACTCTGCCGCACACCCCAGGTCTACTCGGAGCAGTGCAGTGAAGAGCACGTCACCTTTGGGGTCTGATGAGCCTCAGTTCAAATTTTGAATCTGCTACCTACATCTGACCTGACGTGCCGCCTAGCCTCTGCGGACCCCCGTTCCAAACACTTGCCGGAGACAGTGCAGTGCTTTGCTCAGACTGTGGGTGTGATCATTAAATGAAGTGATTCAAAAGCAAATGAGGTCTACGGCCGTACCACCCTGAATGTGCCCGATCTCATCTGATCTCGGGAGCTAAGCAGGGTCAGTCCTGGTTAGTACTTGGATGGGAGACCGCCTAGGAAGACCAGGCGCTGTAGGTGGTTTTTTTTTTAAAAAAAAAAAAAGAAAAAGAAAAAGTACATTACAAAGTTATTGATATTTTAAAATTAAAGAGCTTTGCCCTAGGTAAGTGTGAGCTACACCCGTAATCATTAATATTCTTATGCTCCAAAGGGTAACACAAGGTGTTTTTCTGTCTTGCCACATGGATGTCTTTGGCCCCATTGAACAAACTGGAAACACATCGCAGGACAGGGAGGTGAGACTGTGAGAGCGAACCACACCCTTGGAGACTGGACTATGCAGACGGACGCTGTTTTGGTGGTTGTTCTGAGTCCAACCAAGTCTCACCAGGTGACCCCCAGGAGCATCCAGCACCCCTTGCCGCACGGGAGGACAGGGGTTCTCCGCCCCATTCTCCGTGGCCCCCCACTGTCCACCCAGCCCCTGCTTGGCTTCTTTCTGTCCCACGGACACAGACGAGTCTCTGGGATGTGACTGCTCCTTCAAGCGGCTACTGCCTGTCCCCCAGGGCCTCCTGTGTCCCTCTCCACACTCCGGAGTGGGGACCTCCAGGTCTGAGTCAGCTTCAGTAACTGCAAGCTCGTGAAAGAATCAGGGACCTCACTCTCCCTGGAGCAGGAAGGGCTCTGAGGGGACATCGCTCACCCACTCACCCCAGGTTCCACCTAACATAAAAGGAAGCCGAGGCACGATGATGGTTCCAGACCGATCTGGAGTCCAGGCTGGAAACCAGGCGCTCAGACGCCCCGCTGTGTCAGGGGCGCTGCAGCTGCACACCGGGCTCACCTGGGCAGTGACCACCACACCCGGACCAATGAAGTCTGGGTGTCTGGAGGCAGGACCCAGGCAACCGCCTCGGGTAGCCGAGGCTGCAGACCACTGAGGTAGAGCGAGGGGACCCGCGTGAGTACACCAGCCGCGAGGCTCACATCCTCTCTGCCCTTTTCCTGGAGACTGTGATGTCCTGGGCTGCACGTCTGGGTCATTCAAAGCTCCCAGGCGATTCTGACACGCAGCCCCGATGGAGAAAATCATGACCCCTGACCATAGCAAACAAAGTTCCCGTACAGCTGATGCAGCCCACTGCATGTGAATCCGTGTCCACATTCCAGGAAATGTGAGTGTTTGTTTTATGGGAATACTACCCTGCAAGTCTGTCCTCGTGCACAGGGGTAGTTATTCTAGCTTAGGTGTCACTCGATTACCATCCACTGCCATGTCAACAGGAATGTACTGAGTTTGCTTCAGTCAATTATGAGTTTAAAGGATTATTCTGAATCAACAACATAGTAAATCACCGTCTTTAATATAACAGAATGTTAAGCTCAGTTGCTGCCATGAAATGCCGTCTTAACCTAACAGTCCCGCAAAACTGAGCTTAGTGAGTATCTGTCATTTACTGAGGAAAATTTCTGGGATGAGACTTTCTCCTGCTCTCACTTGTTTTTAAGTAATTTTGCCTAAACTTCCAAAGCCCTTTAGCCTCTTCGTTTACCTCCCAACTCTTATGAGGAAGCCTCGGAAATAAGGCCCCCCCGACCACCCAACAGCTGTCCTCCTGGGGGAGGCCCCAAACCCAGTCACAGAGAAAATTTTCAATGAGCAAAATGAAGACCTCACTGAGCACAACACCGGAAGCCGGCCCGGGGTCCTCCCCAGTCCCCCCGGCGGGGAGCACACGGGGTCCGTCCTCAGTCCCTGCTGTCCTTGGCCATCCGGAGCGGGAGCAGGAGCGGGAGCAGACAGGGGGTCTCCGAGGCTGAGTGTCAGTCACCCACCCTTATCAGTTCTCCGTCCAACACTGAGCATCACGAAGCTGGCTGGAAAAGTGATAAGGGGGCGTGGCTGGCGGAAGCGGCTCTGATGACCCTCTGCAGGGTGTGAGCGAAGCGGACCCGGGACTTCCCAGCAGGACGCCCACCTCCCCACAAAGCCCCTCTCTGCCCTGCCGAGCCTCTCCTTTTGACATTTATGTGTCTGCACTAGAAACTGAGACATGCAGCCCTGGATATCTATGGAAAGTAGTGGGATCTTTGCATTTCTTAAAAAGTCAATTAAAATGTTAAATTAATTTGATGTCTAAAATTAATAAATAAACCAAAGTTAGCAAAGTTTTTACCTAACAGCTCCTGCAGGTCTGAGGCGCATTCTGCTCCTGCGGGCTCTGCTTCCGAGCCCACACCCACATGCCATTCATAAAGTCCCTGCTCTGAGTCTCCGCCCTCGGCCATGATTGGTCCTCCACAGGTGCTGGCCTTGGGCCAGGACCCATCAGCTGCAACTGTGCTCCAGCTGGACGTGTCCACTGTGCCGTGTGGCCTTGATAGGATTAGGCAGGGGTGGGGCCGGGGCCCTGAGGTGAGTGACCTCTCGTGCACCTGAGCCCTCCGCCCTGACCGGTCAGGCCGCACCCTCCCTTCCTGGCTGCTGACCTTCCACACTGACCCACGCAGAGTCTGCAAACCAAAGTGTACTATTGCCACGGCTTCAGCGGCAGAGACCTTCGCACGTCCTCCACGCCGGGATGAAACCAAAGGAAATTCAGGGTGGACTTCCACAGAGCAGAAGCAGCTCCGGGTCCCATCTGCCTGCCACGCACTCCCTGGCTCTGTGACCCCGAGGACATCACCGAACCTCGAGCCCTGGCCCCGATCTATAAACGGGTCGCAGCGCCCAGCTCCCAGCACTGCTGTGAGAACTCAGTGAGAAGAGAGATGGAAGGTGCTCATGCTGAGACCGGGGTTCGAATCCCACGTCTGCTACTCTCTGTTCCGCAGCCTTCAGGAGGGTCTCAGACTCTCGAGATCTTAGCTGCTTCTGCACCGTGGGAACGCTAAGAGCTACCTCACGTGTCGTTCTGAGGGTTCAAACAGATCTCTGTGCGCGGTCGACAGGACAGCCTCTGTAGCTCACTGGCCTGGATTTGAGCCCTGTGTAAGCACTCACTGTCCACACCTGCAGAGTGGCTGTGCCCACCCCAATAGTCCTGTCTCACAGGATTGTCACGAAGGTCAACGGAGGTGAGCTGTGAAAAGCTCTAAGCAGAGAATTTGATGGGTCGGAGCTGATATAAACAAGGGGATACAGTCAGGACGGTGACCCAGGACATGCCCAGCAGGTGGCCACTGTTTCTGCAACTGCTCCAAAGCCGTGTTGCCGGGGCCACCCGGACGGTCTCCCTGGGCCCAGCGGGTCAAGTCCTCTCAACGAGCGTCCGCCCCTGTGCCCGGTCAGGAAGGACTGACGACTCAGAGGGCTTGGAAACCTGTTCTCATTGGAGACCGGGAGGTCGTACGGCCCCAGCCCCGACTCGGAAGGTGAAGGCTCAACAGTCCACGGCTCCAAAAAGCGAACGGAGTCGGGGGCCCCGCCGGCACAGCAGCCCGGCCAGAGCTCGGGGAGGCGCGCACTCCGCAGTCTCGGTCCCGGGCCCGAGGGAGCATGGGAGGCCCTGGCCTCAGCAGGTCCGGGCTCACTCCGGGTCCCTGAGCTCGGCCTCTTCGGGAAGAGGGGGCTGTATGGGGACAATGTGCTTGTTCGTATCTGGTCCGCCCCCCTTCCCCCACACGGCAGATGGAGCCAGGCTGGGCCGGGGCCCGGACCGCGAGGAAGTCGCCCCCTGGGTCAGAGCGTGCTCACAGCGCAGAGCGGAACGCAGCTGTGTTTGGAGGAGGCCTGAGGCCTGCGCCCGGGGGACGGGAAACTGCTAACTGACCAACCGCGGGACCCGCACGGCCCCGTCGCCACGGCTCAAGGACCCGAACGGTGACAGAGGGAAACGCAACAGTTCTGTCCCCTACACGCCACAAGTCCCCCAGACCACCTGCCCTGGCTGAGTCGCGAGACGCGCACGGCCCGGGCACTACGACGGCACGCTGCACCGGCATGCAGCTCCGGGCGCCGCCGTGCCATCGGGCCCAAGAGGGGCCGCGGCGGCGCGTCCGGAGGGGCCTCTGCACGCTTCCATCCGAGCTGGGCCCTCCGCCCCGCGAGGCCACACGCAGGCACACCCCCACCCCACGGCCCACGGCCCAGAACAGAAACACTGCATCTTCATCACTTCCCTCCGGAACATGTTCGGAAACCACTGATGTACGTATCACTGAAGCTCTAAGTACGTGCCACCTAAAATTAACTTCCACCTACGTGTTATTCGACTTGAGTTTTCCCACTTCCAATACATGTGCTTAGGGACCATTCTACTCAAAGTATCACCATCTTTTTATAGAATAAAGAACAGATGCAGAGAGGTTAAGCGACTTGCCCAAGGCTTCACAGCTGGCTGGAACTTGATCCCAGATATTTGTCTCCATCCAGTTTCTCCTGTGTCCCCCCCCACCCCCCTCTACTGCACGAATGAGGGAGTGGGCACAACCTGTGACACCTTTAGAACACTTCACTGTTCACCAGCCAGAGACCGCGGGGGCAGCCGGAAGGAGAGCAGAGGGGTGGCTGGGGTGCAGCCCACGCCCGGGGCGTCTGGCTCCGCGGCTTATGTAACCCTCACCCTTCCAGTTCCCGGCCAGCTGGTCTGTCACATCCACTGTGCGTCTCACCTAATCCCCTCCTGCCGACTGACTGGCTCGCCATGGCCAGTCAGTACATTCCCTCGACCAGCCGCCCCGCCCCCACCGCTGGCACAGACGTCCTTGCCCCGTGGCTGACAGGCAACACAGGCTTTGGAAGGGACTGGACCAGAACAGGCAGAGGGAAAGACAGGGGCCTGGTGCAGAGCCCTTCCAGAGCCGTCTGCTCTGGCCACGACCTCTGTCCCCTCCCCGTCCCCACCGCGGGGGCTCACCACGCCCAGTTTAATGAGCTCAGGAATGCTGCCTGAGCAGCCGGGTGTTTGCTTTGGCCCTTCTGAACTGAAAGTCCTGTCACTGGCCTGCAGGACCGCTCAGAATGTCCACCCAGGGGCAGCGGGCGAGCTACACCCAGCAGGAAGGCTCAGGGCCAGCGTCTGCTGCCTTTAGGGCAGTAAACACGCACCAGGCCCGCCCTGCGGAGAGCCGTGAGCCCCACGCAGAAGCGGGGAGGCGCCCCTCTCTGAAGCTCGGGCGCCTGGGCTGTCAGCCTGCCCCGGCCACGGCAGGTTCTGAA
>NW_006430726.1:6206572-6234724 GCF_000325575.1 Pteropus alecto
CCACTACCTCTGTCCCCTCCCCGTCCCCACCGCGGGGGCTCACCACGCCCAGTTTAATGAGCTCAGGAATGCTGCCTGAGCAGCCGGGTGTTTGCTTTGGCCCCTCTGAACTGAAAGTCCTGTCACTGGCCTGCAGGACCGCTCAGAATGTCCACCCAGGGGCAGCGGGCGAGCTACACCCAGCAGGGCTCAGGGCCAGCGTCTGCTGCCTTTTGGAGGGCAGTAAACACGCACCAGGCCCGCCCTGCGGAGAGCCGTGAGCCCCACGCAGAAGCGGGGAGGCGCCCCTCTCTGAAGCTCGGGCGCCTGGGCTGTCAGCCTGCCCCGGCCACGGCAGGTTCTGAAAGGCCACGCACAGCAGCTGCTCCCCCGAAGCAAGGCTCAGGGCCAGCGTCTGCTGCCTTTTGGAGGACAGTAAACACGCACCAGGCCCGCCCTGCGGAGAGCCGTGAGCCCCACGCGGAAGCGGGGAGGCGCCCCTCTCTGAAGCTCGGGCGCCTGGGCTGTCAGCCTGCCCCGGCCACGGCAGGTTCTGAAAGGCCACGCACAGCAGCTGCTCCCCCGAAGCCGCACGCCCGTCCGAAGGCACGGGGAAGCACCAGCTGTGTGCCGGACTCTGGGCTGGGGCCCTGGGACAGAGCTGACACAGAGCTACAGGCTGTGGGGAACGTGGGCACACTGAGCAGTCGCCCCTGCACGAAGCAGGAGAGGGGAACAGGAGCATGGGAAGGAGGCTGTGATTCCCAGACCACACTGAGACCCGCCTGCGATGCCGCCCTAACTCAGGGCTGGTCTGCAGGAGACGAGGCCGAAAGGAGAGGCGGAGGATGGCCCAGCCCGAGGCGGTCTCGAAGGCCGCGCGGGAAGCCGTGAGGAGCGGCGAGGACGGGGGACAGCACCTCGCACGCCTGTCTGCCCTGCACTTAGTCTCCGTCTCCCCAGAGCGAACGGAAACTCGGGGGACAGGAAATCTCATTCCCCACTGCTTCTGGGTGCCCGCCCGAGAGCCAGACTCCCAGCCGCACTCAGATGTCCACGACGCCTGCACCCTGCCCGACCGCCAGGGGAAGGCGCCCTGCTCTGCCCCGCACAAGCACGAGCCCCTCGCCCCTCGCCCCGGCCACTGAAGCCATCGCTCCCTCCACCGGCCCTGCTACCTCGTGTGCAGGGCTCCGCCTGCAGTGCTGCGTGCTCTCGAGTACACGCCCCGTGGCTGGCACGGAGCCCTCCGCCTCGCAGCCTCTAACAGCTCCCTCCCCACAACCGAGGCGACTCTGAGCCTCCGGGCAGTCAGCAGGGGGAAGGCATCAGGTCACCCTCATCGACAAGATGCTGCGGCCACCGAATTCCATCCAACTGCACACGGGGCCTCTTCCCCACAGGGCTCTGTCACTGATCACTAAACGAACTCCTGCCACACACCAGAAGTGCCTTAGCACCACGTGATTTCAACACAGACCCGCAGGTACCGTTCCCGCGGCTCCAGCCTCAAGCCCACTGAGACGTTTCCTTCTGATCTGATACGATCTGTGTCTACCAAACAAAACAGACCATCAGAATACTCTAAAACTTGCTCAGTTCCATACAGACTCTCCCACCGGACGTGCTTCGTACGTGCTCTGACACAGCAAACAAGCAGGACACGCAAAGAGACGCTCCGTGCCGCCTCGGCGTGGGAACGACGGAGGATCCTCCCCCAGTGCCACCTGTCCCATCTGCCTGAGAACACAGGACCCCCCGACCCTAGGATGACTCGTCCCCTCCACTCATGGCCCCTCCAGGTCGCCCTGTGCCGAGCAAAAGCACTGACTTAGCCTCTGCCGCTCTGCTGTGGCCACGTTCTCAGCGGCCACGTTCTCAGTGGCAGCTTCGGAGCTGCCTCTGCCTCCAGAACACACCACTCGCATGAAGCACGCGACCAGCCCCACCCCACGTTTTTAAACCGCAACCTCCGGACACCCCTGAAATGCCGATGCTCTGCCTCCAAGGAGGACTCTGGCCCATTCATGAGCGTCAGTCCTTACCTGTGCGTTCGGAGGCCACGTGGGAATCAGGCTTCCGTCCTCTCTCCTGGTTCACACGTGTGCAAGGTCAAGGATGGCGAGCAGACGGACGCCGGCTCGCGGCATCTCATCGGAGAGGCAGCTCAAAGCTCACGGTGAGCTGGGCACGTCACTTGAAGGAGGAGACTGCCACCCCAGCCCCACGCGAGCCTGGAGAGGAAGGTCCACAAAATCTGCTGATTTCCTCGGAATCCAATGAAGTTCTCAGCCCGGCTGATGGCCGTTCATCCCCTTGATGACCGTCATGTGAGGACAGGTAGGCCAGACCCCAGACTCAAAGGCAAGGACGTAAAACCTGGGCTCTATCTCAGCAGATTCCTAGGAGAGAAGAGGTATGTTAACCACACTTTAATCTCTTTAAATTTATCTTTAACATCTACAAAGTGGCCACGAGCTGTTCCCAAGTCAACCCGGGCTCACCCAAAACATCTGTAGACTTGAGATCGCCCCAAACCATGTGCTCCAACAGTCACAGTGAATGTGAATTTTGGGGACACCGCTTTCAAATCCAGCTAGCCAGCCCTAAGCACACTCGCCCTGCCCGGCCCTTCCCGAGGAAACCACGGCGAAGGTGCTCACCCAGGGTTCCCGTCTCCTCTGCGCGTGACGCCCCTGTGTTCTCCCCAGGGAGCTGCGAGCATCATAAAACTGTACACCTCATTCCAGTTCCTCTGACCTGCATCTGGCCTCACTGTACCATCCCCCAGTCGCATGGTCAGACCAAATGGAGACCAAGATTCAAAACTGACAGCTAAACGGTCCTTAACCGAGCGATATGACTGAACGAAGTGGACTGGAAACCAAGAGAAAACCCCAAGAAGGAAGAAAGCAAAGCATCTTCCTGCAAAGAGAGCGTTACAGACGCAGCTCCTTTCCTTACGTACCAGGCTTCACAGATGAGCTTGGAATTTGTTAGTTTGCACCAAGATTTTAGGGAGGCACATAGTATGACCACCTCATAAACACACTGAGTGGTGAGAAATTATACTTCCAGGTGGACGGGAAACCAATGTGACAAACTCCAGCCACAGCCCATTGTCACTTGCAAGGTCAGAGCCACTAAGTAGACGTCAGCTGTAACTTAAATGAAGATGTGGAAAGCGGCTCATCCAATCTGCAAATGCCAAAGTCAAACACGCATGGGACAAGCTGGACGACGGTCAAGGTGCACGAGAACCCTGCACAGCAGCACAGCCTGGTGAGTGACAGGCCGGGAACTGAGTCTACATGGGATCAAATCCCAGCCCCACCACCTACTGCCCAGCTATCTTTGGCAGATGGCCTGAGCTCCAGCCGTCACTCAGATGAGTGTCTCCCTCACTAAACCCACAGGTGGGAGAGGGAAAGCGGGGGCCAGGCCCACGTGGTCCCGGCCTGCTCGGTGTCTGTTGAAACGGTGGGAGGTCGACAGGGAGGCCCTCTTTTGACAGGAAAGCATGGTGTCCACATGACTCTGGGTCTCTTGGGCCTCGTGTACAAAGAGAAGCATGACATCCCAAAGTCTGATGGTTTCCCAAATGTCCAGGAAACCCTCAGTGCAGAAGGCTGGCCGGCTGAGTGGCGGCAGCTCTCCCTGCCCATGGCTGGGAGCACGGCTGGGGCCAGTGTCTGGTGCCAGCCAGTACCTGTTCTCAGGCAGGTGTGCCTGTGGTATCACGTAGGGAGGGGAGCAGAGAAGAGGTGGGAACTTCTGCATGGGCAGACTCCCAGCCCAGCAAAGAGCAGAGCAGGATGTGGTCTGGGAGTGTCTGGGTCAAACCCTCAGGCACCATCGCCACCCCAGGAAATGAGAAATCCAGACAGAAGTGTCAGTGGGCAAGTTTAGGCAGCTGACACAAGAGCTGACATGCCAGCAGCCCAGGTCTAAGCCAGGCATGAGCCACTTTCAGAGACCCCTCCCTGTCAGTCCTAAAGCCCGGCACGCACTGGCTGCAAGACAAGATGAAGACTCCAGCCCGGCCATCTCCTAGTGTCAGGACCAGGCCAAGTCACTCAACATTCCTGAACCTCCAAGTGTGCCGCTCCACCACGGGACACCTGGCTTCTCGGGGCTGGGGTGGAGAAGGGATGAACTGGTCACGGTCGGGGGCTTAGAGCAGGGCCGGCCACACAGCAGATTGACAGCGAATGCCTTCCTCCTCCTCCTGCACCCCTGCTCCGTGTGCTGCAGGAGCCAGAGAGGGGGCACTTTGGGGGGTAGCTCTGAAAGCACCTGGGCTTTCGGGGCGAGCGGAGAAGCGCGAAGCTGGGGACCACAGCCCATCACTGTGGCCCAGAAGGGGCTGGACCACAGCAACCGAGTCCTCCAGCTCTGCCACTTGTCAGCCCCCAGCTCTGAAGCTGCCCAGGGCCACGAAGTCCCACGAGGGCTGGACGGCACCCTCAGCTGGCAGAGGTTTGCAGAGTCCCGGAGCCCAGCTGCTGACTGGGCCACTGGGGACTGGAGCTGAGCTTCTTTGGTCACTGGCACTTCGCTGGGGGCTTTTGTTTTCAGTCTTCTTTGGCTTCCTCGGTATTTCTCCGCATCACTGGCAAAGCGGATGCATGTGCCACACAAACCGTCTGAGCTGTCTGAATGTGCGTACATTCCAAGCAGAAGCTCCTGGAAGCCCTGAGCCCGGGTGCCCTGACTCCAGCTAGCTCAGGGCTCCGGGAGAGCACTCCTATGAAAGCGATGAGAGCCCTAGGCCCTCATCCCACAAAACTGCTTACACAAGATTTTCCTAAAATCGCAGGCACAAAATCCCGATAGTCCACAGACCCCACGCTAAGAACGGCGACGGCGTCTGACCCCTCAGGTTCCACGTCGGGGAGCTGAGACCCACATGTAAGCGACTTGGCCACGATCACACAGGGACTATGGACAGAATAGGGGCTAGTTCTCACCACGCCTCTCCATCTGTATCCAGGGAGCCCCCACCCCGGGACCAGAGGCGGGTCACCTGCCCACAGCCTCAGCTTTGCCTCTTCCTAGCTGCCACAGCCCTTCCTCACCACTAGGTGGCACTTCTGCCATGCGTTAGACGAGTTACAAACAGCCGGGAAAATCTACCCCTGCTGATGACAGATGGGGAAACTGAGGCCAAGAGAAAGCAAAGGCCTCCTAGAGTTGTCCTGAGAGATCACCTTTCTCCTACGACCTCAGAGTCTCCCCTCCAACCCCAAAAGGCATTCAGACCCGAATCGGTTTCCACAGCTGAGAGCTGGGCTTCCTGGAAGCCCTGGGGGCTGGAAGCAGGGACAGGGCTGTGTCCAGGCGTCCGGCTGAGCATCCAGCGGAGCGAGCAGGGCCTCCGAGCCCTCCCCACTCACTCCCCAGACAAGCCCCACTCCGCCTGTGTCTCAGGCTGGCTTCCACAGCGAAACTTCGGTTGGACAAAGATGCGACTTGCAAACCCCTGGCCCAGCGGGGCCCTGAGGGTGCAGACACTCTGAGCACCGAGACGGTTACTGATGATTCACAGGCGCCCTCACGCCTAAACCGTCACATTTGAAGTGCTGTTCAGAGCCAGGCCCTGTGCTGGGTGCTGCTAGAGAGTGAAAGATGCGGAAACACATAAATAAAGCACCTTGTGAGGGGTGATGAGACACGCCCCCATGACCCTGCGGGGCCCCTCCACTGGGCTCGGGGGGCTATATGGGGGTGGACCAGCCCACTTCAGCGGGTGAGCTCAGGCAGCCAGGTTCATAGACCTGAAGCTCTCACAGCAGGGGGAGGGGAAGGGGGAGGAGGAGGGAGGGGAAGAGCGAGATCCTGTTCCTGTTGCGGGGTGCAGATGGGAAGCCTCAATTAAGTAGAAAAATACAAAACCAAAATTGAGTATAAAATCTAACACTGACTTTAAACAAGAAATCATAACAAATCACATGGTTTAACGGTGGAACATTTTACCAACTTCACAAAACTCAGAAAAATAACAATATTTTTATTAACAGAATGTCTGATTTGTTTCCAAAATACTTTTAGTTTTGTCTGCATAATTTTTTATAGCCTCAGCACATGAAAATAAGTTGGTGATCTCAATTTTTTTTGGTAGAGAGAATGTAAAGACAAAGCAGCCTTTCCTCCACAAGTCGATCAAAAAAAGCTGTGTCGTTTTGATAATGTCACAACTTTTTATAAAGTCTAGTAAATTTCTAGGGTTGTTACCAATTTGGGAACATCTCTACTACGAATCTTTCGTATCTGAACTTTTAAGATTTCAAGGCATTTCAGGTTTTCCGTTGCGAGGATTTCTTAAATTCTCCCGAAATCAATGGCGCCCATCAGCCACTTAGCTACGGGTATTGCCTGTGGCGGTGCACACTGAAGGCAGCCGCTCACTCAGAACTACGGGACCAGCGGCTGGGGCAGTGCAGCGAGGGGGGTCGGAGGCCTGAGCTCCCACCCACGGAGGTGAGGCCCACGCTGTGGACACTTCCTGCCATTCCTGGGGTGGGGAGGATCCCATCTTTTCTTTCCTTTCAACTAAGGACATTTTCTTAAGTTTAGGTCAAATGTCCAGGGCGCAGGCCTGGACAGTAAGCGCTGAGCACAGAGCTGGGGAAGGTTGCAGAGCTGCGGAGTCCAGCACCGACCTGGGTGAGTTCCGCTCTCCCTCCCCTCCGGCGCTGCGAGTGTCCCCTGGGAGCACTGGCTCGGCAGAGAGCAGAGGACGTGCTGCTTGCTGCACAGAGCGGCGCCAGGAGACCTGGGTGGCTGCGTCGCGTCCAGCACCGTTGCTCATGTGGGTTCGGACGTCACGCCCCGCGAGGCGGCCGGCGGTCGCTACTATTATCCCTGTTTTACAGCGGAGGGAACCGAGGCCCGTGGCTCAGAGGACTCAGCCGTGAACAGGCTCAGAGGACCGCCGCTAAACGCCCTCTGGGCCAACACCAGCGGGGTCTAGAAGGTCCTGTCGGCTGTCACAGGACACCTGCCTGGGCGTCCGTCAGAGAGGGTCTGAGCCGACATCCACTGCAGATCCGCTGTCCCTGCCACCACCACCGCCACCCCGCCCTGCCCCAGAGGCCACAGGCGTTTCAGAATGCTGTGTCACAGCAATGCCCCATCTTTAAGTCTCTGCTAAACCTGAGGGCCTCCCCAGCTGGAAACCGCTGCAGTCACACAATGAGGACGTGCTTGCTTTAGGAAAACAGGCGGTGGCAAAATACTTCCAGTCATTTACCCTGAGACCATTCGCCACGCATGCAAATTTCCCAAGGCCCGGGGACAGAGCCACAGCATTGGCTCTAGCGAGGTCCGTCTGTGGCCTCCCAGCTGGAGCACAGTGACTGTCCGCAGTCCTGGGCTGGGGTCTCCTTCCGGAAGTGCATACACCGCCCTCTGCAGGATCTGAGTCTGACGCACGCAGCTGTCCAGGGACCTCATCCCAGAAGCTTCTAACCCCCCATGACAAGGGATGGGAAGAGGGAGTTGGTGCCTGAGTTCCTGATAATTGTAGACTCATTTCCTGGGGGAATGGCTCCAGCTTGGGGTCTGGGGTCCAATCACAGGGCAGGTGGAGTCCAGCACAGCCGGGAGCACTCGCACAGGATGCGGCGCCTGGAGCAGGCCACGCTGGGCTGCCTGGGCTTAAGCAGCCACCAACCTGCATGGTTAGTGGCCCAGATCACTTCTCAGTTTCGCTTCACTCGGTCACCCCGGCCTGGACCGCAGGCTCCTCGCCTGTAAGGCGTCCACGTCTGCGGGCTGCTGAGGGAGGGAGCGCCTGTGGAGCCCTCCGACCGGCACCGGGCCAGCACGCCACGCGAGCCTCTACCACTGCTAACCGTGACACTGGTTTTGTCACACGCAGAGCGCAGACCCTGCACACACTGCTGTTGCAGGGGACAACTCAGGTCGACTGTGCAGCAGTTACTATTTAACGATCACCAACAGGCTTTGCTACGGGCACGATTCGGATGAGCTCCCGTGCCGAAGGAGCTGTGGCTGTCTGTCCCCCAGCCCTATCCCACCGTGCACATGACCAGGATGCAGGCTTTCCACCTCTCTTTAAGAACTGCTAAGTCACAGTTACAGGCAAACGCCCTCATGCTGACCCCAAGGAACTCTGAACATCAGGGTTGGGGTGGGGAGTGGGCACAGTTCCGACTGCTCTGGGGGTCCCCCTAAATAAATCAACACTGGTCAGGCCTCTACCAGGTCCATGCTGAGTCAGTCCCCTGAAATAGGAGGCATCGCTCCCACAGACCCTTCCCCGCATTTTCTGGGGGGTGGGGCAGCTGACCCCAGAGGGACCGCAGATAGTGCTGGGTACTTGGAGGATTCACAGAGCCCGCGGGAGCCAGGCCTTCCATGGGGATGCGTCCGCAGGGAGCCCCGGCCGAGTCTTCCTCTGCAATGGGGAGATCGCCCAGGAAAGGCGCACCCTGCACAGGGGACCAGGCAGGAAGCAGGTGATGTGCAAGGGGCTGGGAAGGGGCTGCCCGCTGCCCCCCTCACCCACTGTGAGATGCGAGGGCTGACATGCCAGAGGCCACCCCCAGGGGGCTGCACATCAGCCAACGCACAGATGAAGGAGCACGATGGACGTGTACCTCCTGAAACGTTCTCGACATCCATCTTTTAAATCTTTGAATGTCTATTTCCAGTTCCAAAGCAACGCATCTCGTCGCTGCTTTTTAAACATAAGATGTGCAGAGGAGCACTCGCTCGAACCAAAACCAAACGCCCTTGCGGACCCCAGCCCTGCCCTTGGTCTGGAAAGCAGTGAGGCAGCTGCCCTCCCCCCGCCCCCAGGAACAGCGATCAAACCCTCGCTCCCTTCCAGGCCCTGGCTGGCACTCGGAGAAGCACACCTGGACCTGTGCAGGTCAGCACCAGGGAGCAGCCCGCATCATCTCTGAACGAGCATGTTAAATAAAAAACAAATCATCGGGTTTTGAATGTAAATACAGACAATGAGCACCGTCTGAGAACCACTGACCCCTCCGGGAGCGCAGGCAGGAAGTGCCAAGAGCACACTGGGAACTGGCTCCCCACGTGGCCTCAGCACCTGCCTCTGCTCTCAGAGCTCCCGGAAGTGCTCAGAATGGAGCTGACGGGTCCACATCTTACTGATGACCCAGCCCACAGCCAGCTGGACGACACGCCCAGACCGCACAGGACCCTGCAGGATGGAACAGGACACCCGACCTTTGCCGACAGGCATGCGAAATGCCATTGCTGCCGACTGAGTCAGGGCTGGGTGTTTCGGGCAGTCGCCCGTCTAGCGCACGACACCTTGTGAGACACCCACACTGCCCTCGTTTAGAGACGGGGAACTGAGGCTCAGGAGTCAGCACACTGGCCTGAGACCGCCCGAGTGGGGGCCAAGCCCACGCTCTGCCCACACTGCCCAGGGACAGAAGGCCCGTGTGCCGTCTCTGTTCCTCACCGCACCTGGCAGACGAGGAGACCGAGGCCCGCAGAGGGCCTCCCATCCCGAAAAGCCCTCGCGTCGCCTCCTGAGGCCAGCGTGGGAGCTGCTGAGACACCCAGAGAAGGCCACGCTGCATCGCACTCCGTCCTGGCGCAGAGCTGCGGACGCCCACTTCCCACTCACCAGTCTGGGCAATGGGGGCGGGGGCGGGGGGCAGGGAAGGAAATGTTTTAGAAAGTCTTCAGTCAGGGAACTTCACAGAATAATTACATGGTGAGGACACCGAATTACAGAAAGCAGCCCGGCAGCTGCGGCGGCCACACCCCACTGCCTGTCTCCCCGGGCACAGCCGGCTCACGGCCTCCAGGGGGATGGGCGCTCGCCCTCTGGATCCTAAATACACGCACACAGAAAGACACAGCTGCAAGTGTCCCTAGAGACCACTGACCCCAAGCCTCACACCTCCCAGGAAAACTGACGCCCCAGAGAAGTTTTTTGATCGAAGTCACACACGACAGGCGCAGGCCTCCAGCCCCAGGCCTCCAGGCCCACCCAGCCTCTCCGAAGCCAAGAGACAGACAGAGCCCCTGCTAGGGCTTCTAGAGTCCAAAATAAGACCATGCTCAGCTCTTTGCACTGTCACCATGGTTACAGGGAACAAGGGCCACGGCAGAGCCCAGCGCGTCAGTGAAGGGTGAGAGACACACTTCCCCAGTGGCACGCTCCGCACGGACAGACCGCTCTAAGCCGGTGGCACGCTGGCCCCGGGGGCAGGGCAGGTGCTGGAACCGAGAGCAGGCACAGGTATTATTCACAGGCTGCCCCGTCCCTGCCCCTGCCCCCATCACCCAAACAGAATGTGACAATGGCCGGCTCACATGGACTATTCCAGCTCTGTTCCCGGGCTGCAGGGAAGGTGACAGCCGTGTTCTCCCCAAGACCACAGAATGGCAGCAGCTGGCCCTTGGCAGGATGGGTCAGACCCAAGCAAGCACTGAGCAGGGCTGAAGACCTGAGCCTCCCGTGAGGCCTTGGCTGATCACCCGGGGGACTTCCTGTGTTCTCAGGGCCTGAGCCGGCTGGTTCCCGTCCTTACCGTGGCAGCTGTTTGCACAGCTGGCCGCAGTGGCACTCCTCAGCGGCCCTGCAGCCCCTCCCACCTAGAGGGGGTGCTGTCTCCCCTCCCGTGGAATCTGGGCTGTCCCGTGGACGGGGGTTGGCCAGGATGACCTGTGGCTAGGACATGACCACTGAAGTCGTCTGTCTCTGCCCGGCAGTCTGCCTGCTGCCAGCATCTGTGGATGACAGGCGGACCTACTGGCATGTCCATGGGCATAATCACCGCAGGCCCAACATGAGCCAGGCTCTGGCCTCGGCCCACTCAGCTGGCTCCCTCAGCAGTCCATGCGGCTTACTCTCCACTTCCAGTCCTGGTCCTCTGAGAAGCAGAGGCCGAGACAGGATTCATCGTGCGAGGCTTCCATTAGGGGAAACATCTTTATGAAAGGAACGAGGACGGAGCAGGTGAATGCAGTCTGATGGTGACGAAGGCCCGACCCCCTGGGAGGAGCAGAGAGAGAGCAGAAGGGGAGCTCCCTGGAGCTCCGTGCAGGCCAGGGGAGTCGGGGGTAAGTCTGGGAGCCACAGTTCGCTGACCGGGGGTCCTGGTCTCCCAGGAGACATCAGTGGGAGACGTAACCTTCACGCAAAAGCAGCACTGGGTTTCAAAGCGCAGAAACTGAGGCCCTCGGTCAGCTGTGCTCTCTGTAGCAGGAAATCTGCAAGACACATGTCACAGCCACAATGGGCCTCTGTTCAAATGCCGTGTAAGAGCGGGGCCGCCTCCAGCACCCGTCATGCTCCCCTGACTGCGCTTGTCACCCACAGATTACAAAATTACTTGCTTACTTATTAATCTTCCCATCTCTCGCCACTAAAAAATAAGCTTCGTGGCACGGACACGTTTGTCTGTCCTACCCCCAAGACATCGAATAGAGTCTGTTGCTCAAAAAACTGTTGAAAGAACAAATTAACAGGAAGAAAGGAAGGAAGGAAGGAAGGAAATTTCCTGACAGGTACTGATGGGCCACTTTCCATTTGGGTAATTCCCACATTATGGGTTAAAGGTTTGTGCCCCCAAATTCCTACGTTGCAGCCCCAGTCCCAGATGTGACAGCATTTGGAGGCGTGGCCATCAGGAGGTAGCTACGGTTAGCCGAGGTCTGAAGGGTGGGGCCCCCATGAGGAGGACACTGCCCTTGTGGGAAGAGGCACCTGAGCGCTTGCTCACCCTCTCTCCCCCTACAGAGGAAGGCCAGGTGAGTGCAAAGCAGGAAGGCACATCTGAATCCTGAGTCCTCGCTAGAAACCACATCAGCCAGCGCCCTGATCCTGGACCCCCAGCCTCCACTGTGAGAAGGAAACATTTACTGTCTAAACCGCCAGTCTGCAGTATTCCATTACGGCCACCGGAGCTAAGACAGCTCAAGTCCAGTGTTGGGTCACACCATGGGGCATCAGTAAATTTTTCAGAACACTCTGAACAGTGCCCGGGAATAAACGTTTTATTCTCCATAACTTGTGTGCCAACAGGAAGTGGGGTTGCCTTTCTGGAGGCTGCTGTTAGTTGACAAAGAGACAGGAAGTTGCTGTGGCTGGTGATGGCAGGTACATGTGACGAAGGGAGTGGGGGACAGTATTCTTAGGGCAAACCCTAGTATCCCACGCACTTAAGTTTCCTCCGAGGAAACTCCCGTGTCACCCTGGACCCTGTCACGCACCACCGCCCGGGAGGCATGACGGCACACAAAAGCGGGCTGGCCCCGATCCCTCGTCACCCGAGCTGGGGGCAGCCCTCGTCGCCTGGCGGCCATGCAGCTGCAGATGCCCCTCCCAGCACCACCAGGACCTGACCGTGCCCCGAACATGCTGCCAGACAGCGGAGGGAGGGAGCAAGCGTAAGCCTGGGAAGCCGCACGCCGCCCCAGCACGGCCCAGGCGGCTTAGGAAGTCAGGCTGCATCTCCTGACCTTCCTGCCCTGCTGTGCACAGAGCCCAGGCACTGCCCCTGGTGGCAGGAACAGCTGCGGCTGAAGCTGTGCCGTGACGCCCTGCTGGCACTCACTGGTGGGCTCAAAGTGCCGCAGACTCTCCCAGCCTCGCCTCCACCAGAAGCTCACAACCCGAGGTCATGTCCACCTGCAAACTGAGGGCGGGAGTCAGGGCTCCGCCTGCTGGCCCATGGGACACCCCCAGGACCCACTCCGCCCGTCCCTTCCCACGGCCACAGTGACAGCGGCGGCTCCTCCCTTCGGCTGCAGTGACAGTCCCCCACAGGCCACCGTCTCTCGAACCCTTCCAGACGTGGACGCTTCGCGGGAACACGCTCTGCGTCGGTCCCGCCCTCCCACGCACCCATGTGCCAGGGAGCAGCGTCGGCCCTCGGCCCTCGGCCCTCGGCCCTCGGCCCACGTGCCAGGGAGCAGCGTCGGCCCTCGGCCCTCCCCGCTCTGGGCGCCCTCTCATTTTGTCTGTTTTATTCCGTCCCCTCTGGGCGCCCTCTCATTTTGTCTGTTTTATTCCGTTTTCTCAAATGCTGCTCGTGCTCTCATGATCTGCTCACGGGCGGCAACTCCTGGTTTTTAAACGCTGCCCTGCTTTGGCACCTCCTGTATCCACAGGCCTCGAACAGAGCCCGGCACACAGCGAGCACTCAGTACTCCGCAGCCTGACCGCCGACGCGGCGCTCTGCCCTGGCTTCCGGGAATGACTGATGCCGAGGCCAGCAGACAAGGCCCCGGGGGCCCAGCAGCCTGAGGGTGAATCCGCCTCCTAGTGTCAAGTTCCGAGGGCAGCACAAGCTCCCGGATGAGAATCTGCAAACTAACTCTGCCCCAAGAACACCCGTCAGCCAGCGCAAGGCAGCCACTGTGTACGGCTCCGGGCCCCAGCACGGGGAGGGACCCAGCCCACTGGTCGCACAGCACTGCTCGGGGCAGACAGGGAGTGGGCACGGATGAGGGGCGGAGACATGGACACTGTCTGTGTCCTGTGCTGCCCACGTGGGCACCGACAGGCAAGTGGATTTCATCGGCCCTGGATTTTGCCTCTGACTAAACAAAGGCTGAGCTCACTAAGACGCCAGGCTCTAAATTTAGCACCAAACTGTGGGAAACTAGTGCGCTGGCCCCGCTGCCCATGGCACAGTGGGCTGCGAAGGGCCACCCCGTCTGCCCCACCTGCACCGTGGCCGTCCTGACGCCCGGCCCCTCACCCAGGGCCCCCAGGCAGCAAGGAATGGAGCCTCAAAGACCCTCCTCGAACAGGCTGCTGTCCCTGGGGACGGAGATGGGGCAAGTCAGACCCCCAACGGAGTGCCCCGTGTCTGAGGCCTGAAGGGTACCCCCGCCAGGCCCACGCCCACACTCTGCAGCCCCCGCTCCGCCCGGCCCAGGTCGGTGCTCTAGGCTGTACAGGTCCTGGGCTGGGCACTCACCGCTCCTCCCTCCAAGCTGTTCCTGCAAGGTGAGCACTGCGTCACAGCACGGCGCCTGAATCGCAGAATGCAAGTAGTCTCCCCGAGTCCTCGGGTCAGCTCCCCGAACCCTCACAAAATGCTGCGACGTGGGCATCGGGATGAACCCGTTCTGCACGCTGGAAAACCGAAGCTTCCAGAAGCGAACACGTCTGCCTCACGACACACAGCTGGGTCCGCACAGAACCCCACCCCGCTGCTCTTAAGGGCTCCACTCCTCGCCCATGCCCCCGTGCTGAGGAAACCCCTAACCCCCAGACACAGCACCTGGAGCCTGAACTCGGCCCGGCTGCTGCTGCCTCTGGCCTCCCACAGCCTGCGCAGGGCAGCCTGGGTTGGGCCGAGCCGGGCTGTCTGCGTGACCCCTGCTCGCAGTGCCTGAGCATGTTAATGAGCCTCTCTGGGACTCAGCTTCACCGGCTTTTACAGACGGAGGCTTTGGAATGTGTCGCCTTGAAGTCCATTTTCCAGAATTCTCTCTTCTGTGGACTCTCCTTAGGGTGGGCCATGGGAAACCTAGTGAGGGCTCTGGGGTTGGATGTGCAGCGGGCAGCGCTATGCAACAGTGTAGCCCGCACAGGCTGTCGCTTATCTGTGGGCTCAGTGCTTGCTGTGGGGCCTGTGACTGCCCCATCTCCCCTGCAGCCCCTCCAGCTTCCTCCACTTCCAGGCCAGGTCTGTGTGTCCTGCTGCAGGAGACGGCGCCAGCTTCTCCCCAGGGACATTCACACCATCCGAGCTGGACGCTGCTCCCAGTGCTTGTGGCTTCCAGCTGGGATGACCACCTCCTTCTGGCTTGCCTGGAAGTTCCCACTTTTAAAAGTGAAAGTCGTCATTTTGGGAACCCCTTGGTCCCAGGAAAACAGGATATAGTTGGCCATCCGGTTCCAGCTCGTGCTTATGTGTTCCAGATGGTTCTCACTCTCCCCCACTGTCCACCCGGCTCCCTTCCCAAATGCCTGCTCTGTGGAACTCAAGGCCCAAGACAGATGCAAAGAAACAGCCTCACAGAGACAGCCTCATCAGCTCCATGCTGTCACGGTCAAACCCGGTGAGGCAGACAGGCAAGCAGGCAGATGGATGGATGATGGATAGATGATGAGTGCAGAGACAGAAGATGATGGATGGATAGACAGATGCTGGATAGAGACAGAGAGAGGGGGAGATAGGCAGACAGACGGATGGGCAGAGATGATGTTGGATGGAAGAGTGAATGGCTAAGTGGGTAGATGGGTGGGCAGATGGATAAATAAGCAGGTAGATGGACGGTGGATGGAAGACAGTGGATAAATGGGTAGATGGTAGGTGGGTGGGTGGACAGATAGATGGGCAGACAGACAGATGTCAGGAGATACAGTTTGCCTCACAGAGCTGTGAGCATTAAATGAGACGTGCACATGTACAGTGCCTGGCACAGAGGACGGAGTCCGTGCACGTCACCTGTTGCAGCTGGTACTTAACACGGGTCTCCAAGTGCCCGTGTGTAAAATGGCAACGGCAACAGGTACTCACTCCTCTGACCTTCAGAACCACAGACGTGGTCAGAATCAACCTAGGGAGATGGCAGTGCTCTCTGGCGGGGTGTCTTCGGAAGGAAGTCTGGGAAGCCGGCCGCGGTGCTGGCCACGTTCTGTGCTGCCGTAGATGGTGGTCACACAAGCGTGCGCGTGTGTGAAGCCTCACTGAGCTGTACTCATAACATGAGCACCCTTCACTGCGATACGTTATAATCTGGCGAAACGAACTTTTTAACATGATGGGAGAACCATAAAAGCCATCTAATGTTCCTCTGCCGCCAGTGTGTCACCTTGTGGAACTGCTGTAGTCCAGTTACCACATCCATGAAGACGGGTAAACCTTGCCAGGGGTCAGGGAACCGTTGGTCCACATGACCCCCTCACCCCCCAAATTCTCTAGATCTGTTTCAAACAAACAAGAAAAAGCAGCAGCTACAGAGAAGGTCTGTTAAGACGTGAGGTACGATGCGCCCGAAGGATCAGGGCTCCCCTCATGGGTGCCTGGGCTGCCTCTTCTTTTGGACAAGGACGCCTGTGGGTTTGTCCCCAGCAGAAATACCTAGGAAGGCAGTTCAGAGAGGCGGTGTGGCCAGAGATGAACGGCTGCCATCGGAGCTGCGAGGGAAGGTGTGTGCCCACCACCTGAGGACCGTGCGCCAAGGTGGGCACCCAGGGCTCCCGTGCACCACCTCACTGTGCCCAGCCACGGAGGCTGCGCGCCCCTAAGTGTGAGACACGTGTATGAGCCTGGAGAGGCTGTGTGTCTTTTCACTCATTTGCACTTTCTAATTTTTTACTACATACAACAAAAAAAATACAGAAATTTTAAAATGCAAAGGGATTGTCAAAGAAACGATTTTCTCTCTGTGGGAAGGGACAGCTATGTTCTAAATTCAGGAATGGTTTGAGCATAACCCTGAACCGTCCTCCATTAGTGCCAAGTCAGGCCATCGGGGCACCTGCTGTCTCGTGCAGGGACCGCGACCGTCCCCATCGCCACATTTGCTGTCAACTCTGATTTAATGGAAAACAGGCAGGGAGACCAGTCAGGAGGCAACTGCCACAGTGAAAAGTAAACCGCCACTAGACCCCGCCGCCATAGCAACAGCACAGCAAAGCGATTTCGCCGGGAACTCCTGAGAGAAAAGGCAGCACAGAAGTCAGGGGAAGTTACAGCCCCACTCGGACTGCGGGCACCTAACCTCTTCTCCGCCCCGGTCCCACACGTGTATCAGCAGTCCCCAGCCAGCGGTGACGCCGCCCTGGCTCCGCTAGTCCAGAAACCACATGTGAACTGGGGAGGGTGGCCCCCAGAACAGCACCTCAAGCCTCACTGAGCATCCCCTGAATATGTTAAAATTCAGTCTTACTCAAAGGCAGGTCTGGGGTGAGGCAGATACTGCGTTTCTAACAAGCTCTTCCCCATTAGCTGAAAAAAATTCCACCTAGGACTTGAATTAGCCCATGTGGGTCCACTGCTCATCTTTAAAAAGATCACTGAACTCCAAAGCATGGTTCCTCTGGACTGCCCAGGCCTGGGTCATGTGTCCCACAACTGCAGCCAAAATATCAGTCACCATGATTAACAACACCATCAAAACAACAGAGTTCGAGGCATTCTGCCACAGAAACGGGACTGTTTTTATCAGAGGAAGGACACAGAGAACTGGGCTGGATATTCAGAAACTGACGCAGACCGAGCCCACTACGTTCGCTCCTCGAGTCCCCAACATGTGCACACACGCGTGCGCATGCATACACACGCGATTCCTTCCCACGCATATCACGTTTCAAATGCCCAGCAAACACAAAGCAATGGCCCCACACCATCGAATACACATAAACACTGGTGCCTTTCTCCCAACGCGGTCCGGATGTGGCTAAGGGTCACGCGACCTTTGCCTGAATGATACATTTCTCCAGCCCCGAAGCACACCCAATATACAATGGTAGAGGGATCATGGTACACGTACACACACACACACACACACTCGCTCGCTCGCTGAGCCTCCCATCGACAGTTAACCCCCAGGGCTCCATGACTTGGCCGTGCGGTGAATTTCTTGGCTGACACTATGGAAGCCCTGAATTTTGCACACTGAGAAGAGCTCCCTTGTCCACCATCCTCCACTACCAGGCATCAGTGGGGCTTGAGGGGAGACTCCCTTCTGAGCACATACTGCCCCAGAAGCCTGTTTCCTGCCAGCGTAAGGAAAGGGTCCTGGGGGCTGACCTTGGTTTGAGCCATCTGAGACCCGGCTTCGCCAGTCTGGGGTGTTAGGTCACATCGACGCCTTCAAAATAATGCTCCTCTGCCAGAGAAGTTGTTTTCTGGTGTCTCCTTTGAGCTGGAATTCCCACAACATAAATCATGCCAAGTCACGGTCTTTGAATCTAAACACCTCTGTTGTCATTTCCGTCACTTAAAAATAATCCAGAAAATCTGGACTGAACTGACTTCTGGTGAATAGACTTGATGCATTCCCGTATTGGTTCTGAATTTCTTCTGAAATTTTTAAAGAACGGCTTGGTTTAAGTACGCCTGGAAACCGTACGATGAAAACGTTTTCTGAGACGACAACCCTACTTCCTTCGCCGCCACACGCAGGCGGAGGAGGCCCACTCTCCCGAAGTTCAGCGAGGCCAAGATCTGCTTTGGTACCATAGAAGACGAATGAGAGGCACAATCGTAATTACACTGCCAGCCATTTCTCTCCTCGTAAGTCGAAGTTAGCTAGCACTCTGTGTGAAAACCCAATAAAGCGCCAACGTATCAAGTCTGAGGTGCAGTCTCTAACACTGGAGCTGAAACTTCATCCACGTCCCAAAGAAACCGGTTTCCCTACCCACCCTGAGTCACAGGTGAGGACTGCACAGAAGGAACAAGCTCCTACGTGCAGACTCCCCTCACATCTGCTAGACGGATGTCCTCTCGTTTGATAGAGCATGTGGGACTCGCCTGGTCCTCTGACCAGCCCAGAGCACTGTGTTGATCAGGGCTCCCAGTGGATTAAGCACGAAGGGGCCCACGAAAGGCCAGTGCACCGTCCCCTGGGCTGCTGGGAAGGCCGAGCCCTGACTGCGAGCTTCCTGGGTCAACCGCTGAGCCACCCCACTGAACTGTCTCCTCTCTGAACCCTGATCACCGCCCTGCTGTGTGGCTGCTCCTCCCCGAGAGTCGGCTGCCTTGGCGGCACCTGCGCCAGCAAAAGGGACGCCACCCGGAGCCTGTTCCTCGCCCTGCTCTTCCGCACTAAAGCCTCAGGTAGATGAGTCTGATGAGCAGAGACGAGGTCACGTGTCCTGGACACCAAGCAAACTGAAGAAGATCTGAAGGTTCTCCTTCAGCAAGAAGATGGCACTTGTGATACTGGACACTCTCTACATGCAGCAGCGTGGCTACAAAGGTTCTACCGCGTTTTTCACCCAGGAAATTCACGTCTGGAAATGTAAAATGGGTAAGTGCCAAAATCCCACATCTCCAGAAATTATAGGGTCACCTCCCAGAAGCACAGAAATTATCTCACAGATAAATGCAACTGGGACCAAGAAATCTCTCTCTAGCTTCTTCCCCCAAATCTTATTAAGTGAGCTTCACACAAACCATTGTGAACAAGTTTGCTTCCGAAGGGTCCTCTGCTCACTACAAGATGATCATGAGGCCTCTCCAGGCAGAGCGCGAGGCTTTTCCTGGCGTTCGGGCCTTCTGGCACGGCACACTGCTTATGCTCAGCGTGGCCCGTCGCCTGCCTCGGGCACTGCCCCCTCTGCTTAGATGCTGTGTCAAGGCTACTTTCCTCGTGCCTTGTCCCCTTTCGAGCGTCAGGAGATACAGTTAAACCTCAGCTCTGACTCCAGTATTTGACTTGGTGAACTGATCTTTCTTCAGCATCTGGACTGATCTTCTAATGCATTCGCCGAGATGGTGGCAGACGACAGATGGTTTCCTAGGAGCCGGGTCACCACGGAGGCTGCTGGAGGAGGGAACGCCACCTTCCAGTCTCCTCCGCCTGACCACCAGCACCACCCACTGAAAGGATATTAGATTACGGTCAGTAGCGGAGGACAGCCCTCAACCCGACCGCAGAGATGAGCTCAGTAGGAAAAAAACAACGTTCTCTGAAAAAGAGTGGATCTTCTCATACCATGATCCCTGAGGCTGTTCTGGAGCTTTCTAATCCAAACCGATGGGCAGGCTGAGAGAGGACAGACCAGATTCTGACGCCTGCCTCCCTCCCCAACCCCAGGATCCCAGACGCAAGCCAAGCCGGGGAGCTCCGCCGGCCTCACCGTGTGCCCGGGCCACACACCTCCATTCCTCTTGCACGTCTGCAACGGTAACACGAGCAGTGAACGCAGCAGCATGCGCTTCCCGCCTCCTCGTTTTAGCCGGTCTGGCCTCTTCCTCCAGAATCGCAAAATACGAGGCTTCCAGCACTCTCATTTCATCAGTTTCCTGCACGGCTGTCTTTACTACATCCGGTGAGGAAGTGGCTACCTAAACCTCTCCCTCCCCTCTGCCCTTCTCCACGTCCCGATCTGGCCACGGCACTGGTCAGAGCCCTCCCTGGCTATTCCGTGAACATGAGCAATCCCCTGATGCTGTGTCTCCTGTCCCATCGACGACATGCCCCCTTCACCTGCGCCGCCCGGGAACGCGTGCGCCCCGCAGCTCCTCTCCCTCCCTTACGTCCACTTCTGCCAGCTGTCCCCCTGCCCCCTGTGATCGAACACGGACAGCACCATGCTCAGAACAAACACTGAGCTGCCTTTGCTTTGTCTGCAGGATGCAGCTAAATGCTCGCGTTCAGTAAGCACTGTTCACGTGCTTGTGATTCTGGGACTTCACTGCCGAGCCAAGGAGCAGAAGAGGAAGACTCGCTCTTTCACAGCTGTCTGCTTCTCCTGAAACTTAGAATTATGGTCTGTTTTCTAGTATAGATATTTCCTTTTACCACATACTGCATAATGTCACCTATTCCGTCAAGTCTGTTGTCCCCCAAGGACCTCTTTCGCAGCGCACAGCACACAGCGTCCCTCTGGCTGTCCCTTCGCTGATTTTCTGGACGACTTCCTCGGCCCCCTGAAACCCCAGCCTTTGCGTTCCCTCCCCGGATCCCCACCCCCTCGCTTTGCTGCAGCACATTCTCAGACTTCCCCTGTGCGAGGTCACACTGCAGACCCTGCACATCTGAAAATGCCTCGTTCCCACCTTCCTGTTGCAGTTTGGCTGGGTATAGAATTCTAGGTTCAAATGTTTTCCCTCAGCCCAAACAAGAAATCGCAACAGGCTGAATGCAGAAGCGGATATGAGCCTCCAGCTTTCTTCTAAGCCAGCCATTAAAAAGATTTCGAAAAATGTGATTTGACACTAAAATGTCTTGTATGTTAACACGTAATGGGTTTATTGAAATAATCCTGGGGTGGGGGGAGGGGAAGGTTAAATCATTTCCTTCCGTTTTCCCCGTTTCTGAAATTCCAGTTGTTCCGACGCTGACCTTCTTCAACCGATTCTCTCACCTCTTTCATTTGGCTTCTTTTTCAACTTCCCAAAAAACTTCCCAAAATTTATCTGCCAGCCTTTTGAGCATTCTCACTTTTCAGTGCTTTATTTTCCCCCTAACCATTACTTTTTCATGACACCCTGTTCTTGGTTAACGAATGTATCTTCTAGAGTCTCTGTGGATATTAATCTGAGGTGTGGCTTTTTGAAAGTTTCCCTTTGCTCCCCCAAAATTAATCTGTTTTTTCAGGGTCATTTCTTCTGTTTATTTTGTCTCTTTCACGCTGGAGAATTTCTTCAAACGTTCGATGACCCTTGATTTCCCTTCATATGCAAAACCGAAGCAGGAAGAAAAGCTGAGAACTCTGTGCATTCAGGTGGCCCTGTCCGCTGAGGGTGACAAGCAGGGGACCAGCTGGCGATCTACAAGGGGGACTTACTTCTACATACCAGCTGGGATGTTCCTGGCTCAGGGCCACTCATTTTTAAGGAGAGCTCTCCTGCACACTTTCCCCCTCTGAAAGACAGACTCCCAGATGTGTGCGTGTGGTCTGGGAGCTGAGAAGTGGAAGATCAATGCCCGTTAAGTAAAGATGCTCAGATGCTCGCCCGCGGAAGCCAAGCCCCTGCCACGGCCCCTCCCCACTCTGTTCCCCACGAGCCTCTCTGCACCCCGAGCTCCAAGACAGCTTCTACCAGGAGGTGGTGCTCTAGCATGACCATCCCTTCACAAGATCCTCCGCTCCATCAAAAACCAAAGCCTCTACTTAAAGTGGCTTGTTGACAGTATAATGACTTCCATGAAAAGAAAAAGTAACTATTCTCCCTCTCTGTATTATTTTCTTCTCTTTATCCTTTTCCTCCTACTCCTCCTCCTCCTCCTCCTCCTCCTCTTTCCGTGTCCGTTCGTCTCCAAGACATAAGCTGGCCAGGAGCACCCGCTGGCATTTGGTTCCTTCTTCCTCGGGCCTTCTGAGATTGTTAAAAACAATAAACTCGCAGCTACAGCCAATGGTGGCTCCTGCATCTCCATGACCCAGCAGGGGGCATCATTTAGCATGGAAACAGCTACATCATAATCACCAAAACCAAGGATTTCAGTATGTACCAAGTACGCTTCTGCCATATGCTTTGGAAAGACAAGTTCTTTCTCAGAAGAAAGAGTAGTTTAGGAAATGTGAGTGTTTGAAATGCCCGCAGAGCACTATAGCTTTTTGAGGTTTTCAGCTTCCTCACATGAGTGTCTGACAACTGACTTCTCCTGCGTGGGGACGAGTTTAGAATGTGATCTCTTGTGTTCAGAACGTGCCAACCCCACCCCTCCGGGCTGTAGACAGGCCTGTGGAGCTTGGGGCCTGGGCCCAGATCTGATGTCTGCCCAGGTGTTTATTTCTGCTGATAACCCTCCTGCACTGAGATCTCAAAGGCCTGTGGTCTGGCTGAAGTTGCTTCTTACATCCGATTCGACCCTTACGCTCACAGTGAGTCAAATTCAAATTACAGCAGAATGCATCAGGAACTCTGCCTCTGGAATCTGGCAGCCCCCGCTCTGCCTTTCGCCGAATGTCGCTATCTCGGATGGCTCAGGTCCATAGCCCCTTCGGGTAAAGGCCTTGGTGACTGCAGTTCCTGGTTCCATCTGGGGGGTCTCTGGGAAATCCCTCTAATATCACAGATTATCATGTTACCCAAAGACTGAAAAAAGATGCTCCTGCCAGGAGACATTTAAAAAGTGGGAGTTTGGGAAATCTGAAACATGAGGCTATTAGACCATATTCAGTGCTTAAAAGTCAGAATGGACCAGCAGCTCACTGCGAAAAGGCTCCATGTGAAATATGAGGGGCCGGGAGGCCAGGCAGGAAGCCCGGCTTGGAACTACAAAGGTCTCTTTCAAAGCTTTGGGAAGATGGCACTAAATGCCAGCGAGCGAGCATGCCAGCCTCCCCTGGCGAGGGCCGACTGTGAGCCAGGCCCTGCTTCACGTGGGGCTCTGTAGTAACAGGCAGCTGAGCCAGCTGCTCTCGTGGACCCTGAATTCTGACGCGAGACAGGAAGGAAGGGGAGGGACGACATCAGCTGGTAATAGTTAAAATAAGGTGACCGAACAGCGGTGGCTGGGGCTTCGTCAAGCACGGTCAGGGATGGCCTGTCTACAAGGTGAGACCTGAGTGACAAGGAGACAGTCGCACCAAGTCCACATCTTCTGGCCACACGCAGGCAATGGCACATGACTCTATGTGTTGTCACCATTTTCCAAAGGAAGAGATGAGGACATAGAAGTCCAAAATAACTTAGTCGCCAGCTAGTAGAGAGTAAAACCGACCCCGTGCCCTGACCTGCACAGCCAGCTCCGTGTGCGACAGACAAGCAGCAGCAGAAACCACCATCTGGACGCACCCCGAAGTTGCTCAGGCGGCAGCCATGGGTGGGAATGGGTAAACCGACCACGGGTTTTCTGAGAGAAACTCTTCAAAGGACACAGAGCTACGGCCACGACACGCGGAGACATACATTGGCACCGCGCAACCCTAGGACGGCCATCGACACCGGTGGCAGTGACTGCTGGCTCCTGACAGCCCCGTGTGATGACCTGCAGAGTCGGCGTCACAGGCCCAGGTGGAGTCTGAATTATCAGCTAAGACTTCGATGTTCTGAAAAGTCTAAGGCAAAGGGCCTCCAGCCCTGGGCAGACGGGAACACCGCACCTCCCGAGGCCAGGGTCAGAGGACCGCACCCCGGCTGGCGAAGGCACAGCAGGACGCCGCTCCGCCTCCCGTGACTGCTGGGGCGCCTCCCCCCGCTCCGCGCCGAGCCTCCCACTGGCGTCCTCTGTGACTGGGGTTTTAAATGTTTCGTTCTGGTGTCCACTGGGGAAACCTAATTAAAAGCAAGTCTCCCAACCCAAAAAACCTCCCCACAACGGGAGAAGAGAAGGGACACATTGTGATTGAATGAGCACCAAAGCAGACTGCGATGTGCGGTCAGAGGCTGCGACGGCGGGCGGGGACCTCGCCCGTTTACACAGCCCAGCAGACACGGCTCGTTCTACAGACGTGTCCTCAGACAAGTCAGAACAAATCTTCAGGCAAAAAGACCCGCCCCGCACAGTTCGTCCCGCATTCATGCGGTAGCTGGGTGACCACTCCTGTCAGCTAGCTGGCTTTATTCGAAGAAAAAATAAACTTCTCAAGTCTTAATGACAGGAGGTCGTTCCACAAGGAGGAAGCTCGTGCCCTCCTGCAGAAACTGGGGATGGGACAGCATCTCCCTCAGGGGCTGCCATAGAACCATAGAAGAGACGGTGTCCAGGTCTGAAAGCCCACAGAGGCCTGCTGAGCTTTAAAAAAGATGCGCATACGTCACAAAGAGACAGGGCGACAACCCACAAGCCGCAAACTCTAAGCAGATGCTCCAAGGAAGGGAAGTGGGGGGTCCGCTCTCATTTTCCACAGAATTCAGCCTCTCACCTTCAGTTTCTATTTGCCCTTACACGGGCACGAAGAAACTATTGGCAACACTGTTTTAAAATAGTTCTTGTAAAAAAATTAACCGTGAAATGCTTCTAAGGGGGAAAAAGGTACAATTTCTCAAGGAAGAACCCTGAGGGGAACGAAGCTGCAACTCTCGGTGACGTCGTCACTCCACGCTACGTGGTCTGCCCTTATTTTTTATTTTTCAAACCTGCAGCCCCTGGTCTTCCTAGGTGGTCTGCCATCCAAGTACTAACCAGGCCCGACCCTGCTTGGCTTGAGATCAGACGGGATCAGGCGTGTTCAGGGCGGCGTGGCCACTGACCATGGTCTGCCCATTTTTAAGGAGCTTCAAAAGTCAGCGATGGCGCAGCCAGCAGCAGTGGCTATGGCAGCAGAAGTCAGTTCTCATCTGCGTGGTGATGAACTGTTTGGAGCTGGTGCCGGGCAGGAAGCCGCGTTCCCGGTGTGGAGTCCTTTGTTTCCGCGTATTCTGGGCGGGAACGGCCTGACGCCTGACGGGAATGTGTGGCATCCAGGGTGTAAAGGGAGGCAGACAGGACAGGTCTGAGCCACCGTGAGTCGGGACTCAGAGGAGCGCTGAAAACCCGGAGCGCGGGCTCTCCCCTCCGGTGGCCCGTGGCTCTCGCCGACGACCGAGGGACGGGGGCTGCACATGCGGCATCCCCTCCCACCCCTCCACCAGCCCAGCAGGGTGCACGTCCTGCACCTACTTCACACATGACATGGACGCTTACGAAAGTAAAGGTGACATGTCCAACGTCACTGGGTTGGTGGCAAAATCAGGGAGGGTCCAAGCTCTCAGTCTCACAGCGAGCGGCGCTGGCGGTGCCCATCTGAGACGGAGTTCAGAGAAGAAATGGTTCTCCTGGAGGAGGGCATGGCAGGTCTCGTGGTTAGAGAAGGGACAAGAATAAGCATCGGTGGCGGACTTAGGTTCCGGCGAGACAGAGACAGAGACAAGGCAGAGAGAGAAAGCTGCGGCACGGAGGACGCTTCGCCAGGACGCTGGTCACGGTGGGGAGAGGGGTGGTCTGTCTGTCTCATCCCTGCTCCGCCCCTGGGCCTCGGGGTACCCCTGGCGCACAGAGGCCCTCGACAGAGAGGCGCTGAATGGCTGTTCGATGACTTCTTGCAACAGCGCATGTGGAGGGAAGGACACAGTGAGAACTCAACCAAGTGGGTTCAGGGGCTCGGTACAAATCAAAATGGCATGCGTCTACGACTTCGGCCGGCATCCAGGCTACCAAATTAGCCCGTCGCAGATTCATGGCACTGACAAGACAGGCCTGCTGGGTCAGAGACAAAGGTCCTGTGACTCACAGTGACACCAATCGCCGGAGTGCCTGCATCTCTTTGTCCCACGGGGTGATGTAAAGAGATCTAGGTGACACAGAGAGCAGTGTCCCTCTAGAGTAATAACCTAGGACTTGTGAGCCCAGACTTTACAAAGCCTGTAGGTGCCACTCCTTCGCCCTCTCAAGAGCCACCATGACACAAGCCCCGACGCCTGCTGCAAACCAGGCTGGAGCAAGAGGGGGCCCGGCATGTCCCCGCTGCTCCAGCCACCCTGGCTGACGGGCGGGCACTGGGGGCGTCTGAGACAGGCGGAGCTGTCGAGAAAGCAGCTGATGCAGAAACGGCCTCGGTGCTTCTCAGACCTCGTGTCACGCCTGCCCTATGTCTGCACCCTGAATCCCGCCCCATCGGCCCATTCCTGCCCGGAATTCGCACAGAAACGAAGGACACCATGCCAGGAATGCAGCTTCCTGCCTGGCAGCAGCTCCAGACAGCTCATCACCACGCAGCTGAGGACACTACCTTCTGCCCACAGCACCAGGCTGCCCCTGTGCCACGCTGGGCCACCTGAGTTCATGCTGTGGCTGGGCGGACATGCGGTGTGTGGGCGAGTGTCTGAAACAGGCCACGCTGAGCCCATTCTCCCACGGCCTCCCTCCTACCGAACAGGCCTCACCACACCTGCCCCCGAGAGGCCCAGACTGCTGAGCCATCGAGCCTAGAGCTGGCACCTCTCTCTGCCAGCGTCTAATGTGACGCTGGAGGCCAGCCAGGGAGCCTTGCCTCATGCACCCTTTGGAACCATCCTGGTGTGCCAGCCTCCCCTCCACGCTGGCTTGCTGGCCTCCCGGTGTCCACCATCTCCCCCTCTCCCTCCCCAGCCTTCCCACTGTGCCCTGGGCCCCCCACCCTGCTCCTCCTCCCAAGAACGCCCTTCCCCAGCGCCCTGCAGGGGGCGCTGCTAGTCCCTGCACACACCTGACCTGCGGCCCCTCCCACACCATCAGCTGCAGGGCACAGTCACCCCAGCCCTGCCCCAGACCTCCGCCCTCAGTGGTCTAAGCCACCCACGGTGCGCCCCATCACAGGCCAGTGACTAGTGCAGGAATTAGCACATGGCCCAACTCTGGCCAACAAGGTGTGAGTGGCGGTCTGCTCAGGGACCTCCAGCAAAGGGCTCCTTGCTCCCCGGAAGGAGAGACCGAAAGGAATGGCTTCTCTCTGCCACCGAGCACCGGTGGGCATGAGTGTGGTTCCTGAAACCGCCGCCACCGTCCTGCAATCACGGGGGCCAGCCGTGCCCAGAGGAGGCTGAGGCAGAGAGATGAAAGGAACCTCGATGACGCTACTACATCACCGAGCCCTACCAACCCCAAAGCTCCCCTCCCTCTGGACGCCTATCCAGTGACATTACACGAGGCATTACTGCGTGTCATCCACAGTCAGAGACGCTAGCTGAGGCCGCCCTGGACCCCCACCTCCAGAGCCCCCTCCCCACACTCAGGCTCCTGTGTGGATGCAGAGGGCCAGAGGCCCCCTAGATGTCCTACTGCCAGGACCTGCCCGCCAGGTCCAACATGCTGGCACCCGCCACAGAGCTGGCGTGACCCCCACCCTGACATCGGCCTGCGCCCCAAACCGGTGACGGCTGCGGAGCCTGCACCCAGACGCCTTCGCGGCATGACACGGCCCAGAACTTCTCTGCACCTCGCTTCCAACCGCACTGCACCTCCTCTGGCTCGGGCGCGCCGCTCATCCACTCGCTTCAGAGCTTCCTGCGCCCCCTGCCGTGTGCCTGGCAGGAAGGTGAGGCGGGCGGCCGAGCCGGCAGCGAGCCCAGGCCGTGGTGAGGGCCCGGGGCTGCAGCACGCGGCACCCGGCGCTACGACACACAACCACACGTGCAGCGCAGACCCGAGGGGAGGGCCTTGGGGAAGCAGAGGAAGGCGTCACAGGAGAGGTGACGCTGGCGCTCTGGGGCTGGGTGAGCTGGGGGGAGGACATCGGCACTCCCTTGGCCGACCATGTGGTCTGAGCCCCATGCCTGTGCACTGGCTGTTCTCCCGGCCTCGAGTAACTTTCCCTTACCCTGTCGGCCTGGGAACCCCGCGAAAACCTCAAGTCACAGAGAATGTCCAAAAACCCATTCGCGACCCCTGAGGCAGGGCTGTGTCCCCCACTCTGCTCCCACCCCGCTGCAGTCACTTCCTGGTAAGGCCCTGCTCCTTCCTGACCTGTCTGCTCCGTCCTCCAGACTCTGAGGAGAGAACCATGTCTCACTCACCCTCCCGCACCCAGCCTGGCCCTGCTGCTGGCGCACAGCGGACACCTGATAAACGTGGCTTTCTCCCCAAGCCCCTGTGCCCTCCCAGCCGTGTTTT
>NW_006430726.1:6234943-6235211 GCF_000325575.1 Pteropus alecto
TCCCACCCTTAAGGAGCTTCTCATCAGGGCCTCCACGTACGGTGGTGTAGCTGTTTACTGTGCGAAGACACAACCAAGGAGGCAGGTGGAGACCGAAAGCCGCCAGCTCGCCACGTGCCAAACCCCCACCTGTGCACAGTGCTGCCTCCACTGCAGGGCACCTTCTCCACCTGTGTAGGAGCTGCCTGCAGCCCAGCCCCGGCCCTGCCCGCCCGTGGCGGGGCCTTCGCCTGTCACAGGGCTCCCCGGGCACCAGGGCCCGACCGCA
>NW_006430726.1:6235224-6237637 GCF_000325575.1 Pteropus alecto
GGAGGAGAACACACCTATGCCACAGCCCCACGGCACTGTGTGCCTGCCCTGCCTTCTAGAAACTACACAGACAGGGTCTGGCCTACAGTGTGCATTGTATTAGTTTTAAGTCACAAGGGAAAGTAACTCTTACCACAAATCATAAGCACCACTTATGTGAGTCAGTACAAAAAGGGTCCACTGAGCACGGCGAAGTCAGATTAAAGGCCAGCACACGGAATGCCCACCGCAAGGACCTACAGTTACAGAAGCCACATCACCAGCGTCACTCTGGACTTCCAGGTAGCCAACGGTCAAGGGCAATTATGCAGTTACTCGGTCAGTTACACAATTCTTCAGTCAACCCACCGGACGCCCTGCTCCCTGCCAGGCACTGTGCTGCCATGGGCGGGAGGCCGTGGTGTCAAGACAGACGTGGCTCTTGTCCTCATGACGCTTACATTTTAGTGGGGAAAAATAGATTTTTAAAAATACACGTAAACAGACAAGTAAAATGAAGACAAGTTCTAATACGTGGAGCGAAAGTAGCGAAGGGCTGGGGGAGAGAATGAGGGATGCGAGGAGCCCGACTCACAGTTACAACGGGGTGGTCAGCGAAGGCCCCTGAGGGACGAGCAATGAGCTGAGGCCAGTACGACGAAGGGAGAGGAAAGAGGCCAGAGGACGGGGGCGGCGTGGGCGAAGGCCCCGTGTCGGGAACGAGGCTGGCCACTGGCTCTGAGCCGCACGTTCCACGGCACTGCCCACCTCGTCGCTCTCCAGCCTGGGAATCTGCGCGTGGCTTCCGCCGCTGAGCGCGCCGGGCGTGCTGCCCACGGGAAGCATGAAGCCGCACGCCAGTCTGCAAAGCGCAGTGCCCTGCGGCAGACTCAGCCAAGCCATGCCCCAGGTGCCGGACCGATTCAGATTTGAAGCCCAGACCCCCACAGGCTGGCGTGAGATGTGCGGCCACCACTCCCATCAGTCTAAGCCAGTGGCCACTCTTTGCCCCGCTGGATCCCCACTGGCCCACTATTACAGGCCCAGAGCCCTGGGATTCCCCTCCACAGGGTCATGGAACATCTGTAAATAACGCGTGGCACCTGGGGGCCCCCTGCCAGTCTCTGCGTTCCCGTGTCAAACCGTGAATGCTCAAGCCAGTAATACCCAAACCAGCCGCGCAGAGAAACCAGCAGAATCTGCTGCGACTTTCCGTCCTTCCCTCATGCAGCCAACGGTTCCAGGGCACCTACTGTGCATCGAGCCCCGTGCGTCCACACTGACGGGGTGCAGAAAGGGCGGAGGCTCCGTCCGGGCTGCCTGCTCCTCTGGACCCGGTGCCCCCACCCCCTGCAGGGGCAGCGATCAGCATCTGCCCAGCAGCTGCCGAGCAGAGCACGGGGTCAATGAGACGAGGTCTGCCCTGAGGTCTACCCTCGGGGGCTCCGCGTCTCGTCAGGAAGCCATCAAACACATCGGCCCCCGGGAACGAAGGAACCCACGTGCCCTGCGGCCACCAAAGGGCAGCACAGGGCCTCTGAGCACAGACGCTCAGCCCTCTGCACTGGCGGCGAAGGCCAGGCTTAGTCTTGGCTTAATACTCCCACACCGGTCACTACAGAGAAATATGACAAAGAAACGCAGAGCCACTGCTCTGCACTCCCAGGTCCGCCCCAGGGGGACACGACAGGGCCGATGCGCTCCGTCTGGGCTCCGGCACAGGAGCAGGCTGGTCCTGCCTGGGCAGGAAGAGGCTCCCCCCGTGACGACAGGGGCACAGGGTGCTGGGGGACGGCGTGAGCGTGCCCGTAACGGCTCACCACCTGCTCTCAGAGCCGTGGGACGTCTCCTGACCTACCGTGTTTCCTGGTTTTCGGGGTGTAAACATTTTCACCACAGCCAGCGTAGCTACCAACCCCATGCCTCTGAAAAGGAAGCTGGAAAGGCAGGTGCAGCCAGCCGGCTCCCCAAAACTCACACGTGAAACACCCGGTGTGACGCCTGGGGTGCCTGCGGGTAGGGATCCGGGCATGAGGCTGGAGCCCCTACAATGGTGAGAGCCCCGTGCCCCTCTACCGTGAGTGGACAGAGAGAAGTCAGAGCCCACTCCCAGAAAAGGGGGCTGCACCAGACCCCACGCCAGCACATGGGCTCCCAGCTCCACAGCGATGAGGAAGAAATGTCTACTGTTTACAAGCCGCCCGGTCTTGGGCGCTGGTGTGAGTAGCCGGAACGGACCGAGACAGCTCTGACTGGCAGGTGAGAGGACCCCGCTTGACTGGGTGAATCCTCTGGATTCACTTGTTTGTTACGAAGTTCAGTCTGGCCCCACCTACGACCTGAAGCAGTGCTGGGGACCCGTCCGCGGCGTGCCCAAGCCTGAGTTCGAGGAGCGCGCTAAGCGTGAGGCTCAGGCGGGCGCCGGGGCGGGGCG
>NW_006430726.1:6237695-6244560 GCF_000325575.1 Pteropus alecto
GCAAGGGACTACCTGCTTTGGTCGCCTCACTTTCAACAAGAAATTCCCTCACTGATTTTTCTTTTTTGACTTAAAATGCTGAAGTCAGCCTAACAAGAACACGTTGGTGTTTAAATCCTGAGTTCCATTTCTTAAAAGCCTCCTGTTTTGGACTCTGCAACAAACCTACCCCCAGAGAATCAATATGGGGCCTGGGAACAACTATTCCTCATATAGAAACTCAGTAAAACCACTCCTCCAGAACACTCTAGAACTCTCGAACTGTACCATTATGACAGGTCATTCTGAGCAGCTGAAGATTTGCCAACTCTTTTGAGCACCAGAAGTTTTTAAGTGAAAACGTTTCTCAAGTCTTTATAATTCCCTGTCTTATTTCTTTATCGCAACTTTTTATTACAAAAAGTAGAAAATACAGATGAGAAAAAAAATACAGAGTCGAAATAGGAAACACAGCACATATGCCTACCTCCCCACCCACTCCCCGAAAATGATTCAAAAGATCCGATTAGCTGGGCCGGATTCCAATGGAGGGGTTGGCAAATCTTTGACTTATTTTCCAAATTCTTCCATGTTTATAAGTCAATTCTAGTCTTCTATGTGTAACAAAATTTAATCCAGAGGGAGAATATTACAGAGGCAAGAATGTCAAGTTGAAGTCCCAGAGACCTGGGTTCCGGTTCTAGCCAGACATGAACTCTCTGTGTGACCTTGAGCACATCACTTTCTCAGCCAAAAGATGAGGAGGCAGACTGGTACTGCTTAGTGTCCCACCAGCTCTGAATCGGGCCGGGTCCAGCAGCAGAGAGAGAGAACGTCCAAACTGGCTGGTCTGGGAGAGGAGTGTGATGAGGGGAGCATCTCTGAAGGTCTGGGCTGGGCGTGGGGAGACCACCAGAGACAACGCCCTGCCAACTGAAGGCCAGCCCCTCCTGAGGAGCGAGAGGTGCAGCAGTCCCTGGGACCTGGAGACAAGGCTGGGTGGAGGGCGCCCCCGACAGAAGGCACACAGCATCGACCTCACTCTGTCCCCCGGAAGGCGTTTCTCTTGGGCCAAACGCAACCAGAAACCCTTGATGGGGCTGAGAGCAAGGACTGGCAGCAGCCTCCTGGGGCGCAGGGCAGGCTGGAGAACAGAGGAAGCAAACTCGTCACACTTGTGGTTGGACCCCTGCATTGTCCTGTGCTCTGTGCTCCTGGAGGACTGGTCTCCACTCTTAACTGTCACCACATGCTTGGCTCACTCACGTGTGAAGTGTCTGCTCTCAGCCCTCCATGGGCAACAAGGCCTGACAACCGAGTGCAGTGGAAGGCAGGGGACAGTGTCAATGCACGAGTGATGGACGAGATCCCTGGGGGCTTGACCCTGGTCAGATCAGAGCTTTGGAACACAAGGACACGTGGTTTTCCTGGTGGCTACTCAGAGCCCTTTGTTGGCTCCCTGGTCCCCTACTGAGCTCTGGAAGTCAGCAATTCCCTGCGCCACGGGTCAGTGCATTGTGTCAGGAGGCAACACCAGCTCTTCCCAGCCCTGGTGCTCATGACCTTACAAATAGCTGTAGCCTCCCTGAATGGAGACCACATCAGAGATTTGTTTCTGGAAAATATCACTTACTATGAACAGAGAATGTGTCTCTCTCCCAGGGCCCATGTAACAATCACAGAATTGATCATATAAAGGACACAACAAAAATAACAATAAATTTCAAATTGTAGAAACAGTACAGACCACATTCTCCAAGTCCAAAGTACTAGAACTACAAATAAGCCAACGCAAGGGGGAAAAACCTACTTGGAAATTTGGAAAGCACTCAAACTTTGATAAGCATCCACCAAAAGAATAAAAGTTAACTTTAGAATATTTTAAAACAGTGATAATCATAAATTTACATAGCAATCATACTGGATGGGGGAATCAGCCCTTAAAAGAAAAGGCAAAGTGTCAAACACTTACTAAAGAAGAATAAAAATAAATTAAGCACTCACAAAGTCGGGGTACAAGAGAACACACCTGAGAAAGAGGGAGAGTCCAATAAAGATGTGTGTGCATGTTAATGAGCTAGAAAAAGTAGAATTAGCAAGTAAATTTAGAGTCTTAATTGCATAATGAAAATCCTTTCAGGAAAAGACAGATAATGTAAAAACACAAAATCAGCACCTAAAAAGAAGTAACACAGAGAAAAATTAGAAAATTTGTAAGAGAATGTTTGGTTCAGGTCCACGAAATACATTGGAAAATACGAACAAATTATCTTGGAAATTTAAATTGCGAAGGTTGACTCAAGAAGAGATAAACTAAATAAATGAATGAAAAAACCCACCATGTAAAAATCCACCAAGAAAGACAAAAATGCTTAACGCTGGGGAAATGTACTCCAACTGTCTAACTGGCAAGTCCAAACGGATACATTAAATTTTTAGAAACAAAAAGAATTCAGGATAGTAGAGGTTTACAAAATAAATATGTAAATAGCAATGACTTTCTTTCACACACCAATGTCCCATTTGTTAAAAATGAGGAAAAAAATTCATTTCCAATAGCGACCACGAAATGTAAAATATCCCAAAATAACCAAAAAAATGTGCAAGACATATATAAAATATACATGAAATTCTACTACAAGATTGTAAAGGACAAAGAATTGGAGCAATGTACTTTTTTGAGTAAGACAAAACATTCTACAATTATTTCTTTCTTAATATTTTCAATGTAATTCCAAGCAAAACTCATTAAGACTTTTCTGGAACTTGACGAAACGAGTAATGAATTAACACTGAAGAATAAACCCAAAATTTAGGAACACTGTAACGACGAAAAGCGATGCGGGTGTTCCAAGTGGAAGGTAAAGCGGCAGAAAGGAAACCCTGTGTCACTGACGTTAGAAGACAGAACAACAGGACAAAAAGGAGCATCTGGAAACACCCCCAAGAACAGACGGGAGTCTGCTAGGTGCTAACGGCGCTGCTCCGCATCAGTGATAGAGTCTGGGTTACTCAAGCAAGTGATATTAGGACAACTTGCCGGCCACTTGGGAAAATTTCATATTAAGCCAAATGCCAACCTCGCTCTCAAAAATAAACTCCAAATGAATTAAAATCGTGGATGTAAAAAAAAAACACCGATAAAAATAGAAAAGACAATATGGGTGAATATGTTTCCATCTAGAAGGAGCTGGCACAGGAGAAGGGTGTCTAAAATCAGAAACCATAGAGAAAAATATTTGTCTATACCCAAACTTAAAAACTTCTTAGAACCCATATGAAGACACACACAATATATAAACAGGATTAAAGACAAGCAAGAAACTGGAGATTATTTGCAACACGAATAACAGTCGATTAATATTCCTCATATATAGACTGTGATAAACAGGCAAGAAAAATATAAACATATCTGAAAAAATATATTAACAAACCCTCAAAGCAAAGCCTCCATTTCAAAAAAAAAAAATCACAAAAGGAATAAGAATCATTACAAACATTAAAAAATGTCTCACTTCACAAGCAATGAAAGAAATTAAAATTAATACAAGGAAGGGATATCATTTTTGTCTTTTCAAGATGGGCAGATATTTCAGAGATCAATAATATCAACTCAGGACTGACGAGTGGATGGAGAAACAGCCTGTCTCACCCACTGTCGATACCAGGTAAATAGCAAAAGCAATCTCTGGGAATCTATTACTATGTACCGATGTTTCAAATGTACAATCCTTTAACCTAGAAATACCACTTTCAGAAACTCAGCCTGAAGAGAAGGAAACATATATACAAAAATATTAATTGCAGCATTATTTTCAAAAATCTATGAATTGAAAACAACCTAAATGTCAAATCATAAAGATTCTGGTAATTAAGTTTTCAGTAATATGAAAAAATGTCTCCATATACTGTTGAGAGAGAGATTGAGATTATAAAATAGCCTGTATTACAGAAGACAATTTTGGTAACTACAATACCAGAAAAGAGAATAGACAGCAAAAACTATACGTAGAAAAAGTTCTCTTTTTACATTCTACGTGACCTCGATCTTTTACAAAGAGCCTGCATTACACTCACAGTCAGATGAAACGAAGCGGCCCTTTACCTTGGCTAGGAAGTGCAGGTGTGAACCCCTCGTGTGTGCATGAGTGCCTGGGCAAAGCTGACCAACTGAGCCCAGAGATGGAGCAGGAAACCCTCACAGGCAAAGTCTCCATTTCCAAAAATGCTTGACCCCAGAAACTTAATTTTTTTTTTTTTTTGTAAGTGACATGGAAGCTATTTTTTTCTCTTGGAATATGTTGCCAAATAGAGTAAAGGATCTAGAAATGTCACACACACGCACACACACGCACCCAGAGGTCCTCACCTACCAGGGCCTAAGGACCAGGACACCCGTCTCAACAAAGCCTGTGTTGAGACCTGGCCCAAACCAACCCCAGGAGAAAGCCCCCATAAAGACTTTAGCAGCAGGGGTTTGGCCTGGGTGATGTCCCTGTCATTTGCTAGCCACTTCTAAACGCAGAGATCAAACCTACCAAAATACTCCTTATTTCTCCTCCTATTCTCTTCTCGACAGGGACCTCAGCCCAGGGAGCTGGACGGTGGGAAACCCAGACAGCAAGGCACTCTGGGCCGAGCGCTGGGTGCGTGGTCAGGACACCCCACATCCCTCTAAGACTCTGGGCACACTGCTTCCACTCTCTGGGCCTCAGTTTCTCCATCTGTCAAGTGGGGTTCGCCCTGTCCAAAAGCCTCGCTGGGAGGCTAGAATGAAACAAGGCAGAGCCCAGGCACACTGGTGATGCTCCTGTGGACACCCTGTTCACCTGTGGGCAGGTCAGCCTCGGGCCTGGTGCACAGCACACCGACAGCCAGGTGTGCCCACCACTGCCAGCTGCTACTCCTTGGTGCCCCCTCCCCAGCCCAAGCTGGAGCCAGCCTGGTAAACGAGGCGTCCTTATCTAACTCCCCTGAGTGCCTTCCGAGGGCCCTGAACTCCGGCTGGAGACCCGGGGAATGACCATAGGTCTCTGCCCACAGAGACGGGAGAGCAAGCAGTGGGCGCACAGCTTAGATGGGGGTCACCAGTGTCCGGCCGCCATCTCCTCTCTGTGAGGCAGGTACCTGAGCCCAGCCTATCCCGGTCCACCAGGCATTCCCGGAGTTCCCACCAGGAACTCCAAGACCAGCAAGAGGAGGCCAGTCAGCCTCCCAGGCCAGTAATAGGGGGTCGCGAGGGGATTTTCTCAGACCAAGCTTTGGACCAGCAGTTCTCAGCCCTAGCTGTGCATAGGGACCATCTGGGGAGCTCTTGAGAACCCTGGTGCCCAAGTGCGCCCCTCAGAGGCGCTGGCTGAACGAGCCTGCGTGCAGCCCACGCACGCAGATGTTACGAATCTCTCCGAATGGTCCAGAAGTGCCCAGGGCTGAGGCCCGCCGGACTGGGTGCGCTTCTTTTCCTGGTATACACCTCCCGCTGGACCCCCTCCCCAGGCCCAGGGGAGCATGCTTCTGTTCCTGCTTCAGGAAGGGACCTACAGAGAGGGAGCCCCACAGGGAAGGAGCCCTGTGCTGGCCTAAACTCCATGAAGCAGGGACTGTGCTTTATGTGTCACTGTGTCCCCAGTGGCCCAGCCCAAGGCCTGGCACAGACAAGGAACTCTGTGAACACTGGTGGGGTGAGGGGTGTGGGAAGGAAGGAGGGAACCCCACCTTTCCCACCTCCTGATTGCCCTAAACCCTCCAAAGCGTGGGCTGCAGACCAGCAGTGTTGCGTGACCTGGACTTTGGTTGAAAATGCAGACTCTCAACCCCACCTCAGAGTGAGAATCTGCATTCTGACAGGACCCCAAGTGGCTGGTGTCCGTGACCTTACCACTGGTTCTGCCACACTAATGGGTCCACAGCCCATGAAAGTCCACAACGCACCATGGGCTTTGGTGGATGCTCGTGAAACGCTCCGGGTGATTCCGAGCTCAGAGGCGTCTGTGTGGGCCCAGATGCAGTCTGGCCAGCCTCAGAGATCCTGCCCCCATCTAGGACAAAAGCCAACCCCCGGAACCCACGGACCCCCCATGCCGCTCTGCACAGACCCTAGGACGGATCCAGTTCAAATTCCACCCGTCACTTCCTAGCGGAGAGACTGTGAGCAAGTCACTCGACCCCCGCATTCATCAGTGTTCCCCATCAGTACAAAGGCGTGACTGGGGGGGCAGGGGGGGTACTGGGAGGCCGCATGCGGATTCAGTAACGCATCTACAGCACGCAGTGTTCCCGGCCTCTGTGTCGGGCTCTGGTAACCGAGTTTCGCTGACAGAATCTGGATTAAGAGCCGCACTCCTGCTCCACAGAGGGTGAGGGGAGGAAAGCAGGCACTGTGGCGTCCCTCTTGGGAAAATCAAGGCTAAGTGAAGAGGCTTAGCCACCTGCCCTCTTTGTTTCCATTATTCTGAAGGTCTGCCTCGCTGGGTCCTCAGAGTCCCCAGCCCAGTGTGTGAGCACGAAGACGAAAGACTGAGGTTCACACTGTCAGCCCCTGTCTCTGAATGTCGCCCTCCCAATCTGCAGGCCAGCACCATCGTGCCCAGGACAGGGGGTGTCCTGAATGGATTCCCCTGGGCCCACCCACGGTGCACGAGGGGGGGGAGGGGGGGAGGGAGGGAGAGTGTGAGTGTGAGAGTGTGAGTGTGAGAGTGTGAGAGAGAGAGAGAGTGTGTGTGTGTGTGTCATCCTAAGGAGAGTATCATCAGAATCTCCCAGGAAGGAGAAGTAGATAAAAATAATAATAATATAAATGGCCATTTTATTTAAAATTTAATATTGGTAATGAGAACTATTATATTATTATTAAGATCTGGATTATATTAAGATCTCAACATGTGCC
>NW_006430726.1:6244634-6249314 GCF_000325575.1 Pteropus alecto
GCAGCATGCGGGCGCTGTGACGTTCTCGGATAAATGCCGTGTAACTGTGTAGGCGAACGGGAGCTAAAAATAAGAACGGAAAATCTATCATTAAGGTATCATTGCGCCAGCGCAGCTATTTGAAGGCTCCCATGGTCCCCGGCGCCTGCGTTTGAAGCCCGCCTTCAGGCTCTGGGGGGTATTTGCAGAAAACTCCCGGCAGCGGCTCGCCAGCCAGACCTCAGGGCGCTGGGGGTGGCGCCGGTAATTATGGCAACACTCAAAATAAAATAGCGCTCCTCTCCCCCACCCCATCGCATCCCCTGTATCGTCCCTACGCCGCTGGGGAAGCCACCGCGAGTGCGGCTGGATGCCGAAATAAATGTGACACAGCCAAGTATGCAAAGATTAGGACCGAACGCTCATTTAGATCTTCTCCGCCATTCGCGCTCCTCCATCTACCTCGGGTTAGAAATATAAAGCCCCAGGAGGGAGCCTTGGAAGGAGAAAACGACAACTGGGACTTTACCCCCGGTCTACAGCGCTCCGCGATGGGGCGCAAAGACGGAACCACCCCCCCACGGCGAACCTCTGGGGTGCCACTGGGTTAAACGAGAACTGATCTGATTTGCTTAACACCTCAAGGGGCTAAGAGACCAGGGGCGCGCGGGGTTTGTGTCTGTGCCTGTGTATGTGGGTCCGGGAGGGGGAGGCGGCGCCAAGGTGCAGCCTGCGCAGCCCTGCGCCTCGCAGGCTGCGTGCGTGTGTCCCTGTCCGCGCTGCTGGAACGGGCTCTTCGAGGGATCCGCGTCACATGACTCCGCCTGCCCCTCGCCAGCGAGCAGCTCACCGCTCCCTCAGTTTCCCGGGCACCGGGGGAGGGTAGCGCGGCATCTCCTGGGCCCCGGGCTCTGCGGCGGCGGAGAGCGGTCCATCTGGGCTCCAGGAGCCGGGGCCGGGCGCCAGACCCCGGAGTGCAGCTATCTGGGGGGAGGGGAGAGGGGCGAGCGAGCGCCAGAGAGAGGCGGCGCGCACGGACAGGGGGCCGCCGGGGCCGCGCGGAGAAGATGTAAGCGCGCGGGGTCTAGCTGGCCTCCGAGCACCATGCAGAAGGGGATCCGGCTGAACGATGGCCACGTCGCGTCCCTGGGGCTGCTGGCGCGCAAGGACGGCACGCGCAAAGGCTACCTGAGCAAACGGAGTTCGGACAACACAAAATGGCAAACCAAGTGGTTCGCACTGCTGCAGAACCTGCTCTTCTACTTCGAGAGCGACTCGAGCTCGCGGCCCTCTGGGCTCTACCTGCTGGAGGGCTGCGTCTGCGACCGCGCGCCCTCCCCCAAGCCTGCGCTCTCAGCCAAGGAGCCGCTGGAGAAACAGGTGAGGCCGCCGCCGCGCCCGACATCTCGGCGCCCCTGCCGCGGCCCCGGCGGGAGGGGGGCTCAGGGCCCTCGGCCTGCGATGGGACCCGAACTTTGGTCCCCCTACTGTCGGCGCCCTCGGCTCGAGGGCTGGCCCGAGCGGGCGGGGTGACCGCACGGTGGGCAGAGGGGGCAGGGACTGCGGGCAGAGAATCGGTGCAGGCTGCGGCTGCCCTTCTCCGGCGAGCTCCATGGGTGGCAGCGACAGAGGGGCCGAGGACGTAGGAAGGGAGATGGGAGCCGGGGCGCAGACGGGAATGGTGAATGTGGACCCACATCCAGCCCCAAGTGGTGCTCCCCACCCACTCTCCCGCCTCTCAGCCCCGGAGAGCCCCGACCTGTGTCCAGACCTGAGAGATGTCATTCCCTTCAGGAGGGAGGGGAAGGGTGAGGGAGACATCCACGCCAATGCCACCGCTTGGCCGCAGCCCCGAGCAGAGAGGAGCCTGCGCTAGCTCCGCCACGTTGGGGGGGTGTAGGCCTGCAAGGGTCGGTTCAGTGCCATGGGGCTGTTGGGCGCACAGCCGGCCCCAGGACTGAGAAACAAACCAATGGGTTTCCACCCCACTGACAAGCCAGACCTGCCACAGCGACTGTGGAAGCAGCGGGACAAGTGGGTGCCTCTCTCCTCCCCTGCCTCCCCTCCCCCCTCCTTGAGCCTCCCCCACCTCCACCTGGCTCCGTTGGCTTCCAGGCTAAAGGGCCAGGCCTGGGCCTGCCTGGGGCAGATGGGAGTGCGCCTTGGGCTGCAGGGAGGGCAAAACACCTGCAGCCCCCCCCCATGGGAACAACCAGACAGCAAGAGCAATTTTTAAGCTTGATGCCCTCTCCAAAGGCATCTGGTCCATCCCTCTGCCTCTGGGAAGGTAATGTGAAAGACAGCGGATCCTAAAACATCACCGCCGGGAGGGACCTGAGACCCAGGGGGCTCAGCCAGCTGGTTATTGCCTAGACGAGGACACTGGGGCCCAGAGAGTGGAACTTACTTGCCCAGTGTCATGTCAGGAGTTGAGGCTACCTCAGGGTTCTGAGAAAAAACTGTGATCTAGGAAGCCTTTGCTACACGCACACTGGGGGGCACACTGGGGGACGGGGGGTGGGGGAGGAATGAACTGGCTGAGATAAGCATAACTTGAAGTTGGCCCCCAACTGTGAAGACAGATCTGAGCTCTGTCTCCGCAACTCACCTCTTCCTTCCCTGCCCTCGGCCTACGGGGGCTAGAAAGTGTGGACAGGAATATTTGAGGGTGGGTTTCTGAGGATGACAGGCCTCTTGGCAGGTAAGGGCCCCCAGACAGCAAAGCAGAGAGCAGGCAGCTGCTCAGGCTGGAGGCACACATGGGGGCCGCGGGCCCTCCAAGACAGCAGGACTCCGGCAGGGCCAGACACGCGCTCTCCGCCTTTGACAGCCCAGCCCTCCCAGCCTTCCAGAACACTGCCAACCCCGCCAGCCAGAGTCCATATGCACTGCCAGCAGCCCACAGCCCCAGCGGGAGCCCACCTGCATTCCTGGGCAGGCCGGGCCAGACGCACGGAGGAGGCTGTCGCTGCTGAGCTCACAGTGTTCTTGGCCCCTTAGAAGCCTGAGAGTATATCTCAGCTCTGTGACGTCCTGTCTGTGTGACCTCAGCTAACAAACCTTCTCAGAGCCTCCGTTGTAATCCACAAAATGGTGATCAAACACCTACCATTCTGGGTGACTACAATTAAATACTGTACGTGAAAGCGTGCTCACAGCACATTACAGTGCACTCTAGATAAATCTCAGGTGAATCTGAATCACATCCACCTGGACAAAGAATAAAGGCCTACCACAAAACGTTAAAGCTGAAAGGAACCCCAGGGAGCTGTGCAGGCCCCCCTCCCACGTCGCACACAAAGGAACTGAAGACCAGAGAGGGGAAGGGAGTGACCCAACATCAGTGAGTACGTCAGTGGCAGAATCAGACCCAGAATTCATCCCACGTCTAAAAATTCCTGAAAATGAGATCCAACATTGATTTGGGATCATTCGGCTCGTGGCTCAGGCACTGACCGTGCTGGCAGTGGGGTCGGGGAGGGACAGCAGTTCCACCAGCCAGAGGCTCAGTGTGTTCACAGGGACGGCCGTCCCAGCATGACAGAACAGAACAGGGTGGAGCGTAGTGCGTGACGTCTGGCACCGCCCAGCTCAGGTGCAGGATTCTGTTAAAGACGCTTCACCTTCTAAACGCGCACAGATTTTCATTCGATGCCAGAGTGAAAGCCGGCTAGCGTGGAAAAGTAAATTCATTTCCTTTGGCCTGTGTGTCTACAAAAATTTATGTTTTTCTTTTCTAAATCTCTGAGTAAAAGAGGTGGCCCAGCAGCTGTTCCGTGTTTGCCCTTGAGCTGGGAGTCCCATTGCCCCCACAAAGCCCCAGCTCTAAGCCACTCTGTGACGGGGTCTGGCTTACATCTAGGCCCCCAAGAAGCCCTGACTCAAAACCTGCTGGCACGTAGCACAGCGCGCACGCCAGAAGACCTCCAAAAGGCTGACCATTTGACTGGACAGGCTAGTATTTGGTGAAAATGTTATTTTAGCAGGATGCCATTTTTATCCAGGTCTAAGCAGACAGCTTCTAGGAGAACCAGGGCCGGTTTCTGAAAAAAGAGAAACCAACTCTTGGCTGGGGGCTCCGCAAAGGCAGGGATGGAGCACGTGCCAGGTGTGCAGGAAATGCTGAGCTGAACTTGCTGGTGCTTCACATGTTAATTCCACGTTTTATGTTCTGAGGGCTGACTAGGCACCAGTCCAGACCCTGTGCTGCTCTACAGGCCTAAGAAGCTGGATTGTCACAGTGTCAGCCCCTAAATATGGGGACACTTCACACTGTGAAGTTGCTCTAAGAGTGAGATACGCAGGCAGGCACCTTGCACTAGGCCCACCGTAACCCGACACACGCTCTGTTCCTGCTGCTTCTACACTCGGCAAACTCGTCTCATACAGCCCCGGTGTCCTGGAGCTCAGGTCTGGGACACTGGACCCCATTAAGTCAGACTGGCACAGCCATGTTCCCGTGTCCACTGGTGGCTGCAAGGCCCCTCCCCGGCCTAGGCCCTGCTTGCTCAGTGTTGACTTCCCATTCTCCGACCCTACAGCTACAAACTGGAGGCCTAGCTCCGTGGACTCAGAGTCTGGGCTAAGCTACCCTCGAAGGTGACCCTTGGTGTCCCTTGCCCTGCTTTGGCATGGGAAAACCCCGAACTTGCTTTTCCTGCTGTCATTCCGAGCCCCCTGAAATAAAGCTTCCAGTCCCAG
>NW_006430726.1:6249379-6250153 GCF_000325575.1 Pteropus alecto
CACCCCCTTCACCCCCCAACCAGGAGGGGTCACACCGTGGCCCCTAGGCTCTTACTGATTCACGTAGGACAGAAGGAACACAGACAGGTCCCTGAGGCAGAGCCTGGGGACTGGTGTCCATGGAGACCAGGGAAGCTGGGGGGCCCAAGGTGCTTGGAAGCAAGAGGAAGCCCACTCCCGGTCCTCACCACAGGATGCATGACCAGGGCCCTGGCGGGTTCAGACCAGTAAGCGCCCTAAGGTTGTGAGTGAGCCCGGTTCACGGCGAGGGCCGGCACCACCCGGCGATTTGGTGGCTGCAATAAGATGCTCTTTCTCACCCCGGAGCTCCTGGCCTCAGGGGCTCGCCCGTCTGCTGCCACCGCAGGTCACCCTCTCGGTCAATCCGAAAACACGCTTGGAGGGCACGGGTCGCGCCAAAAGCAACGCCCCTGAGACACGGAACCCTGGGGCGCCAGCAAATCAGGCTCCGGACGCTGCCGCCAGGGAAAGGCCAGCCAGCTGCCCCCGGCCCTGCCCGTTTCTACAGAGCTCAGGACTCGCACCTGCCGGCCACGGCCGTCTGCTTGGTGGCGGTGGGGAACACGCTGTGTGGACACGCGCCGCACTCAGGTCTCACTACTGTGCAGTCGTGCAGCAAACGCTGCGGCCACCTGCGCCGGTCCCGCGCGGGCAGAGGGCAGGGAGCCGTGGCCCTGCAGTGGAGGCCGCGGTGGAGGGGGGCCTGACGGTCCCCTCACCGCCTCCGGCCCAGAGTCCAGGGTTCCCCCCACA
>NW_006430726.1:6250451-6272090 GCF_000325575.1 Pteropus alecto
TCGCGCCATCTCGCGAGATCCGAGACAGCGTCCCACGTGCTCCGTGCGCGCGGCGGCCACGTGAGCAGACTTCCCAGAGACACGTGGGGCGAGCGGCCGGCCACGCCCCGTCCTCCGCGCGGCTACCGCTGACACCCCAGTCGGTTTCCCCGTCAGATGTCACCGTTATTGACGCTTTAAGCAGTTTGACCCTCACCGAACGTCACCGCTAAGTGCCCTTCGGCGCTGGCACGGAGCGGATGCGGGCGGAGCGCTGCAGAACCCAAGGCCAAAAGTGCTCACGCACAGTCGGCGCACTTCGCTGCGTGCCTGCGGTGTGCCGGGCCCCAGAGGGCGCCCCCTGCCCCCCTCAATCATCCCGACAGCCCCGTGAGGTCGCCGCTGTCGACCCACTTTTGACGGTGACAAAACCGAGGCTCCGAGCTGTTCCCTCGCGTGTTCAGGGTTACAGAGCGTGTGCCAGGCATGGCTGGCCTGGGCCCCCAGGTCGGCCTGACTCCAAAACCGGAGCTTTGAGGGCCGTTTGAGCTGATCGTCCTCCGCCGAGAGACGTGGAGAAAAAGCAGCAACAACAGGGAAAATATGTCACCATCGCTCCAGTGACTTCTGCTCGGGTGGCAACCCTGCAACTCAGACCCCTTGAACGTGGGGGCAGCTCACCAGAGGCAGGCATCCGCGACCCGCCACCCTGGGGCCTGTCCCCCTGGACTCCGTGGGAGCCTGGATCCGTGCCCGAGTGCACGCAGCCAAGAATGGGGCTCAGCCCCCGATGTTTACGCTGGGACGCTGGGGACACACAGATTTGAGAGGCGCGCAGAACATTGCCAATGCCCAGATGCCTCCGTGAGGGCGACTGTCGTGCAGGGAGCATCTGGGAGCCGTGGACACCCCTACTGCCCGCCCCCCACTCAGAACCGCGCAGCCTTGTTCCCAGCTCATTCACTGAAGCGTTTCTTACTCGGCCTCTGAGGAGGCAGCGCTAGGGAAACGCGGTGGGTCTCTCCTGGAACCGCACAGAAGGGCTGTGGATGCTGGTTCTGCCACCTCCTCCCTGGGGAAGGTCTGCCCTCTGAGCCTCCGTTTCCCCATCCGTGGGATGGAGACCGCAATAGAACCTGGCCCACAGCCCTGCTCTGAGTAGTAAACTGGGCGCCGTTTCTAAATTCCCAGCACAGTACAGGGGGTCTTAGCGATTCACTGTAGCTGCTGCCGAGTCAGCTTTCAGCTGTATGGCCAGCTCTTCCGCAGGGAACCCGCGGGTCGCCTGGGTCTCTGGCAGGTCTGAAGCAAGTCACCAGGGAGTGGGAGCCCTGATTCTGGTCGTAAAGAGAGGGCGGTGAATCCCAAGTCGGAGAAGCTGTTGGTCTCTGACATAGCCTGAGCAAGGTGCCCCTCAGGGACGGGGATGACCGCTGCAGGAGCCTGTGCCATCCCTGCTGGCCACAGCGCCACCAGCCTGTCAGTCTTGCCTTCTCAGTCTCTCTCAGACCACCCGCCTATGGCCACCTCTTCCTCCCCCACTCTAGTCCAGGCCGCTGGCATCTCTCATCTGGGCCTAGGCGGTGACCTCTTAACCGGCGCACTAGTCAGGACCGGGTTATGTTGCAGTGACAGCTGTGCCTCACCCCGGGGCCAGGAGTGTCAAGTTCGCACCCTGTAACAGCTCCGAGTGCTATGCCCACGCCTTCCCATCCAGCCGCCATTCAAGTGAAGCGCCTTTTCAGACGGCAGCCTGCCAAGTCCTGTTCACGCCTATTCTCTCCTGTAAGCACCACGTTGCCCCTGCACCTGCTGTGGAACATCGGGGACATAGACTCCTCACGGGGCGTATGACGATGCTCAGACGCATGCAGCTCATCTGTCAACCTCGTGTCTGTTTCTTCCAGGCCCCGTTCTCACTGCTAGGAAATGTCGGTCAGAACCCGAACCTGGCCTCCCCGTTGCAGGTCCTTAAGGGCAATGGGCATCAGGCCCATTGTTAAGTTCGGCAAGGTACAAGTTAGAGACCGCGTCTTACTAACCCAGCAGGGCTAATGCAACCTCTTTCCCATGAAAAATGCGATAATTCTTTTCGAAAGGGTCCGTCCTACCTGAGTTATTCTGTTTTCAAATTGGAAAATCCAACTCAGAGCTTAATAGAAAAGCCTTTCAAAATTAATTTTGGAAGAGCGAATGAATAACTGTCATTTTTTATTACAAACAGAAGCCAAAGGACAGCCGTGTCCAGATTTTATTCGGCAACTCCCAGCGCCGTGCTTAGTGGGAGGGGGAGGGGCAGGCTTGTGAGTTGTGGTGATAGGTTGGAAGATGTGCAGGCAGGACCAGTGTGACATCTGTGATCTGGAGCAGTACACTCTAAAACTCAGACCAGTTGGCAGCAGAGGCTCGGAGGGCTGCATGACACAGGCCGTGGGTCGAGCACCGCCTAGTTCAAGGCTGATTCTCAGGCCCAGAGCTTTTACCGGCCTCTTAAGTTCTGAGACTGTGGCCGTTCCCCCCACCTCCTTCGCCCAGTCCCAGTGGGGCAGGCAGGGAGTATGGGTGAGTGAGTGTAAGGTATCCAGGAGGTCGGTCCCGGCAGCGGGCCTCAGCTCTGGGCTGGGTGGTGGGCCAGACCGGTGCGTGACTCAGGCCCCATGGGAGACAAGCTGGGAGCTGGACGGGGGCCTGAGACAGGCCCTCAGCTTGAGGACAGAGCAGAGTCCCGGGGCAGTAAGCAGGCCCTGGGGAAGTCTCACCCTCGAGAACCCAGAGGCAGAGGTTGGACGGAATGGGGCCACTCACTCCAGGGCAGAGGGTCCCGGAGTGGGGTCCAGCTCCCGTGTGAGGCCCCATCAGGTGAGGGCTGCTGTGGGAGCACCTGCGAGGCCAGTGGAGACCCACAGGTCCATCAAGCAGACCCAAGGGGGAAACCCGGTCCCTCGTGAGGGCCGTGTGCCAGGCAGGAGGGTGGTGCAGTCAAAACGGGACCTCTCCCTGCCAGGGCTGGAGGACAGGGTGCCTCTCACAGGACCCTGTGGCTGAGAGGTGGAAAAGGGACTGGGGTGTCCAGGAGGGTATAAGGAGGAGTCTGGACGGATGGCCCTCCTTAGGGGAGGAGAGGAGAGATGGGCTCCAGGCCAGGGCGTGTGTGCTCAGCAGGTGTGTGTCCCCAGCATGGCCCCTGTGGACCGGGACATCAGGCAGCATCGGGTAGAGAGGATGGCTGAGGCACAGTGTCAGCTGGGACCACAGCCCCAGGGGCGGGGCGGGAGAGAGGAGCCAGGACCCAGCGAGGGAGAAGCTGGCCCTCGGCAACCCCAGCTGCCCCGCCCTTGAGGGGGCACGAGCAGGGCCCAGTGGGTCTGGACTCTGGACAAGCAGGATGAATGAGAGGGAGTAAGACCGGGGCAGGGAGGCCAGAGACGGGCCGGCTCACGGTCCAGGTGGGACACGCTGGTGCTTTGAGGCAGGGAGTGGCAGCGAGGACGGGAACACACAGGGTCTAGAGATGCTGAGGAGCATGGAACTTGGTGGCCACTCGCTGTCAGGAGTGAGAGAAATCAGACTCAAAGACGATGCAAAGAAGGCCAGAAATTGCCGACTCGTGATGAGCCTCGATCTTAGCACAGCTGTCACTACTGGGTTCATGAGCCTCTCCCTTACACCAGTGGCGAGATCATGTGCGAGCACGTGTGTGTGTGTGTGCACACGCACGTGCACATGTGCGGTTTTTCGTTTGTGGTTCTTTTTAAAACAACAGAACTTCACTCACCGGCCTGTAGGCCAGTGGTCCGCGGGCCCACGCTCACTCTGGAGGCTTCGGGGGGCAGCTTCCTGCCTCTTCCATCTGGACCGCGGCCAGCAACCCTGGGCGTCACCCGACCTGCACACACCTCTCTGCCCTCGCTGCCTCCCTCTTCACGTGGCTTCCTCCCCTGCGTGTCTGTGTCCACCGTTCCCGCTTCTAGTTAATGCAGTCTGACGTCATGGCAACTTGATCCCATCCGCAAACAGGCTGCTTTCAAATGCTCGCAGATGCAATCAGACGCGGATCCGCGGGGCGCTGTGTGTGCCCGCAGGTGAACGCACCGCGCCCTCTCCTGGTACGCTGCCGCTTAGGTTGACCAGTCCGTCACATGGACCTTGCGAGCGACTCGGCCGCTTTACTGACCACGACTGAGCACCTCTTCTGAATCAGGAGCGTTCGCGGTGTCATCCGTTTTAAACGACCCTGTGGAGGGGGCTGTATCGTCCCCATCCTGTGAAAAAGAAAATGCAGAAGCGAAGAGACATGTGGGAGACCCCAAGCCTGAATAAAACGTGATGAATTTGAAACCAGGTCCCAAAGAGGACTCCCCGGAACCCTGGTTTGATGGAATGTTGCTACGGCTTCCAAAAAACAAAACTGAAGGGGTCCAGGAAAGGCTCCTCCGCTGCAGGACTGCTCAGTGCCTTTACGACGGGGGTGGGCCTGCCGCTGTCCCTGAGGAGCCACAGACGTGCTTCAGGAAGAGCCCGCGCCCCACCTCCGCCAGCCACTGTCACCGCCCATGCTTGAGAGGCCAACTCAGTGTCACCTGCTTGTGGCTTTTGCTATCAATTAATCAATAAGCCAGGCTCTCGTGTCCTGCTAACGCCTTCAGCCTGCAGTCACCCGTTCACAAATGAAGGCTCCATGCGCCCAGGCCAGGCTCGGGGCCAGGCTCGAGACCCTTCCTGGCCAGGAATCAGTTATCCGAAGGAACAGGAGCCACAGGAGCCCTTCAGAGCAGCTTAAGCGGAAGGGAGGATGCTCTGGGAGGAGTCACATGGTGACAGGGTCCCAGGGAGAAGACGGGCATCTGTCTCCTGGGCCAGCAACCGGCTCTGTGCCCCGCCTGGCTGCCTGGCGCTCGCTCCTGCCCCAGGGGCTCCGCCTGGTGTCACCGACAGAGCCTCGCTTCTGGGTTTGCACCCCGAGCCTCACCTGCCGACAGGCTCCTTCGGGGCGGGACCTGCTTTTTCCATCTGAGGGTCAGTGAGGGTTTGTCCTCCCGGCTGCTCTGCCCTCTAGCTGTGTGGCCTTCGGCAGGGGGCTCTGCCTCTCTGAGCCTTAGGTTCCCACACTGGAAAACAGGTAACGACACCTGTCCCAGCTGGCGAACATAGGAACACATGAGCTCAGGGCAGACGAGCATTCGTGTGTCCATCATTTCTCGGGAGATGGGGGAGGGGGTGTCGGGAACCCACCTGCGGCTCCGTGTCCCACCCACTTCCTTCCCGTGGGGGAGCAGTGCCCACGGAGCCTTCCGAAGACAGTTGCTTGAGGCTGTGGCTGACATTTCATTCTACACCCCAGTTATCTGTTTCCTAGGAAACCAGTGAGAGACGGTGACTGCAACAACCCACATACACACACGCGCGCGCACACCCTGGCTGCCACCCAGACTGACAATTAACAGAAATGCCATAAATGTCAGCAAAGCTAAATATAGTTTCTGCGCCCCACCTGGACGGCTGCTCCCTGCCACCCGACACCTGGGAACACAGGGACGAGGATGGTGCCCTCCCTGACACAGCGCCACACTGCGGCACCTTCCGAACGGGCAGGCTCCAGGGCCCCAACCTGCACCCCGCCACCTGCCTCTCCTCTAGTCCCACCAGGACCAGACCCAGGGCGCCTCCTCAGACTCCACCCCCAGCACATGGCCTGTGCACCCCTGTGTCGCCAACGCCTTTCCCAGCTCCCCCGCCGCCTGAGGGCGGCCCCCTCCGCCCCATTCTGCAGCCCGCAGTGACGCGCGTGCACAGCAATGCACGGTCTGCAGGTCCGTCCCCCACACCTGCCGCCCTTTACCCAGCCGATGTCCCCCAGTGTTCGGCGCCCCCACCCACCTTTTTTTTGTTTTTGCTCAAACCAGAGTCTGAGAATTGTCATTCTGGCTCTCTCCTCCACCTGTCCCTCCACTCAGCCCACCGCCCTGCCCTGTCCCCCGACCCGGCTTGGTCCGGGCACCCCCATTCCCACTGCATGGCCCCTCCCACCCTCTAGATGGCCATGCGGCCCCCACATTCTTTCATCCAAGGGAAATAAAACCGGGACCAGCGCCCTGGCCTCTGGGGAGCCCTCTGCCCCCTGGGGCTGGAGCCGCGTGTGGTCCTCTCTGCGCCCACAGCCCCTTGTGCACCTCACTGCAGCGAGGGTCACTGCACCCACTGATCCAGCGGCTCTACCTGTGTTCACGCGCATCACGATATTACAGATACTCGCCCACCGGTGGCTCCCCTGCACCCTGGGAGGTCAGGGGACAGGCCCTGTGGGTGACCAGCTCTAAGTCACTCAGCTGCACCCCACACAGAGGTGGCTTCCACTGGGCTGTCCTAGGGACTGTGTCTGTCTGCTCCACGCTCTGACCCCGGGACCTAGAAGAAAACACAGTACATTTTGGCGGCGTAAACTAAACGCGGGCTTCTCTGGACTGGTATCCAGGTCCCGAGGCGCACGCTCCCCCGGCGTGTTCCCCCTGCCTGCCTTCTAGCTCACCCGACGGTGGAAAACTGGCTTTTTGCGATTCGTTGGCATGTAGGGCCTTGCGGGTTCGTACGACACCCTGAGCCTCCATTAAGAGTCTGGAAGTGCTAGCTAGAATGGCCTTCCGGTGGTCGGGAACGACGAGTCCTCGCCCGGCTGGCGTGGCGACAATGCTCCGCCGACGGCGAGACGCAGGAGGGGCGGCCGGGCCCGCACGCAGCCCACTGACCGAGGCGTCTTCTTGGCGCAGCATTATTTCACGGTGAACTTCAGCCACGAGAACCAGAAAGCCTTGGAGCTGAGGACAGAGGATGCAAAGGACTGTGACGAGTGGGTGGCCGCCATCGCTCATGCCAGGTACGTCTCCCCACAGTCCCGGCAGAAGGGCTGGGCCCAAGGGGCCATCCTGAGCAAACCCAAACCGCAGGAGGCACGGCAGAGGGGGAGGGGAGGGAGCCATGGAAGACCGGCAGGGTCCCCCAGAGAGGCCCGGAGTGCGGAGTCGTGAGAGGCTGTGGGGAGCAGTGTCACAGCCCCCCAGCGGCCCCACCCGGGCTGGCTTTCATTCCAGTGGGGTCTGAGCACGTTCGGTGGGACTGAGGGTCACGTGGCTAAGGGCCGCCAGGGTTCCGCCCAGACGCGTGGGCACCGGGAGCCGGGCCTGACTTCCCCCCTGGGCCACTCTCTCGCCTGTGGACTGACAATCCACACCTCTGTGGGCTCTGACGCGGGACGGTAGCCCTGCTCCCCCGCCCTCGCCCCCAGCAGTGTGTGCCCCGCTCATGAGGAGGACCAGCGGGGCCGGGTGGGGGGAAGGCCGAAGCAGGGCATGCGCTGCAGAGAATGCAGGCTCCAGGCCGGACTGAGTTTTCAGGGTCCTGCGGAAATAATGGGCTTGTGGGCCAGCGTGTGGCCCCGGAGCCGACAGTCCCCTGGCAGAGCCGACTACTGTCCAGGGAAGGGACACCCAGACTCACCTCTCCGGGCAGATCTTTCTGGCTCAGTGGACAACGGTGTGCTTCTCTGTCCTCCTCCCTGCAGCATCTGAGCTCTGGGGGACGGGCACCCCCTGAGATGATGCCCAGGGCCTGATAAAGGTGGAGACAAACGCTCGGCGGGGTGGCTTGGGGAGCGCCTCCCGAGTGCGGTGGGGGCGAGCCCCGATTCCGGGGCGATCTCTGGGTGCGGGCCTCAGCGTCTCACGCACCGTGCTCATCCGTCCACAGCTACCGGACGCTGGCCACTGAGCACGAATCGCTCATGCAGAAGCACCTGCACCTGCTGCAGATCGTGGAGACGGAGAAGACCGTGGCCAAGCAGCTGCGGCAGCAGATCGAGGACGGGGAGGTCGAGATCGAGCGACTGAAGGCAGAGGTGACCCAGGCCCCACGCCCAGCACCGCAGACCCCAGCTCCCCGCAGGAGGGGGGCACGTGACGGGCCGGGGGGCCTCCTCCCAGCCGCGGCTATGCCGGCTTAGGGAGTTAAAGTCGGCGATGCTGGCGGATGGGGGAGGCCGGCAGCCAGATCTGGGTGCAGACCCCACCTCTGCACCCTGGAACTGCAACCGGAGCAACCCCCCCAATCTCTCCGTGCTTCCGCTTCTCCCAGGCTCTTTACCCTCAACCCCCAAGGCCGTGAGGATTGGGCGAGGTGCTTATGGGCACGTTCCCAGCACACCGACCAAGCAGTCCACATGACCAGCCCGAAACGCGGGGGACACAGGGTCCCAGGCGTGTCACTGGCGTGTGGGCTCCTGGCTCAGCGCCAGGTAGTCTCTCTCCTCCGCCCGGCAGGACGGGAGCTCCTCAGGGCCTCGCGGGGCAGAGGTCGCCGGGCCAAGCCTTCGAGAGCTTTGCTGCTCCCGAGCGCTGCCTGGCACTCATGCCCAGGCTCCCGCCCCACCAGCCAGGCTCCTGCCGGCGCCCCAGGGCTGTGAGCAGGCACCTCTGGCCTTCGGACGTGCGGCGCTCCTGTTTGGGGTGCCCTTGTCACTCCCACGTGTCCCTGCCTGGGGCGACCTTCCTGGGCTCAACGGCCACATCAGAGCGGCCCCACTGGCCCGGGGGGAACTCCCTGAGGGCAGAGCTGGCCTTACCGCTCTCTCCCTGCTGCCCAGCACATAGTAGGTGCTCGGTCAGGGCTTAGGGAATGAATGGGCGTCAGACACCAGATGTGGACGCCTCTACCCTTAAGATCGGCTTGCGGTGCGAGGCCTGAGTGAGCGCTGTGATAGGCCCAGGACCGAACCTAGGCCAGGAAGTGGGTCGGCCTCCAGATGGCCAAAGCCGGTGTGGGTTTGTATTGTGCGTGACCTTAAAATGTTTCAGGGGTTCATGGGGCAGAGAGGGGTAGTGAGAGCAGGTGATGAGAGCGTGTGTGCGTGTGCATGCGTGTTTGTGTGTGCGTGCATGTGCATGTGTGTGTGCGTGCGTGTGCATGTGTGTCCTTTATGTGCATGTGCGTGTGTGTGCATGTGTTTGTGCGTGCATGTGCATGTGTGTGTGCGCGTGTGTGCTTTATGTTCTTTATGTGCATGTGTGTGTGTGCGTGTGTGCACACACGTGCATTAGAGCAGCAGCAGGAGTCCATCCACGGGAATGTGGGGCAAATTGCCTCCGACCAAGTGCGTCACCCTCCGGGCAAAGGTTTTCTCAAAGGAGACTCCGAAAGAGAGGCCAGCGAGGTTGAGCCTCCGGGCTGTAGGCTCTCCCACTCTGCAGGGCGCAGGGCACCCGTTTGCTGTGGGGGCTCCAGGAATGTGGGGACAGACCCCATTTCCCAGGAAGCAGGCAGGAGGCACCGAGAGGCCCAGGAAGGGACGAGTGGCCCCGTGACAAACGCAGAGGTCTTAGAAGTCAGAACTGGGAGGGATCTGAAGATGCTGAAGTCCCCAGAGGGACGGACTTATCCAAGGTCACCTCCAGCGCTGGAGTCTGGGCTCCGACTGCGGCTGTGCCCCCACTGACGGTCATCTGAGAGCCAAGCAGGTCCCCAGAGGGACGGACTTTTCCAAGGTCACCTCCAGCGCTGGAGTCTGGGCTCAGACTGCGGCCTGTGCCCCCACTGACGGTCATCTGAGAGCCAAGCAGCGCACCTCAGGCCCCACCCCCTTTCTCCTGAGGATCCCCCGGGGTTCAGTTTCTCCTGCCACCTCTGGCTCTCAGATGCTGCTCCCCCGACTGGCTGTGTCCACTCCACCCTCACTGCCCTTTACCCCTGGGCGGTCACCACGTGCACACGTCAGAAAGAGCTACGACATGCAGCCATGACAAACAAGCCCGATGTTCTAGCGGCTTCGAACAGCAATGGCTGCTTCCTCAGCCTCGCGGGGCGTCCACAGTGGGTTCCGCCCCACGAAGTTCTCAGCGTTGGGGACACGGGCTGCTGGCGCCCACCAGGAAGAAAATCACCAGTCACATCAGGGGAGAGGAACATGGCTGCTGATGTGCGACATCTCTGCTCACTTCCCATGGGACAAGCAAGTCCCATGACCACGCCCCAGCTCCGGGACCTGGGGAAGGCAGTCCTGCCACCAAGTGTCTGCGAAAGCCCCAGTGACTTCCCGCTGTGGCTTCTCCTCCTGTCCCCGAGCGCCTGACACAGGCCACCTCGTGTATGTAACAACCTTCCTCAAAGGCGTGGACGGGAGCAGAGAGCAGGCTCCCACCACGGGGACAGAAAGCGGCTTAAAGACGACAGGAAGACCCCGGCCTCACGACGCCCCGCCTTCCTGCCGCCAGGGTCCCTGTGCCACGAGGTCGGCGGTGGCGGTCATGACGTCTCTACAAGCCCCTCGCCCCGCCCCCGGTGACATGCTGGCACTGCCCAGACCGCCTGGCAGGAGCCACTCGCTCCGCTTTCCAGAACGCGCAGGCTGGTCATTCACCCCGTGGGGGCTGAGAGCCAGCAGGAGCAGGTGGGCTGGTGCCGTGGGAACGGGCAGCGCTGCCCCCTGGGATTTTCCTCCCCATGCTTCGGCATCGGCCTCTGCCCAGGACCAGCCGCACACCTGGCGGGGCCCAGTGCGGGATGAAAACGCGGGGCCCCAGGAGAGTCGAGGCAGCAACAGCAGAGCGTCGAGCAGCGCCGGGCCCCGCTACGCCTGGGCTCTGCCCGTCCCAGAACCCGGGTCTCTTCACCTTCCCTGCTCCCCAGCCCTGGGGCCCCCGCCCCAAGCCCCTCGCCCTGGAGGGAGCAGGTCAAGCCGAACAAAAGCCCACCCGAGACTCTGTTCTCTTCCCCCACCTCTGACCGACCCCCACGGCCTCGCCTTCCATAACGAAACACTCCGAAGACTGTCTGACAGCGAACCAATCAGTTAACGAATAAGTTAACCAATAAATGAACTAATCAATTAGGCAATTCGTCAATTAACCAATTAATAGCTGAAGCAACAAATCAATAAGCTAATGAAGTGGAAACCGAGGAGAGGGCCCCAGTGGGGGTCAACCCGGAGAGCGGCGGGCAGGCCCCAGCAGGCGAGAGGTTGCAGGGGCTGCGGCACGTCACTGCCCGGTGACCCTGCGGGACACGCTCGCCGTCGGGGTTCACCTCCAGCCGTGGAATCGGTTTTGCAAACAGACTTTGACATGGACCCCAGCGCAGACACCAGGGCGCTGAGAGGCCTGATCCGGGAGACATGGAATAAGGTGCTGGGACCCTTCCCCAGGCAGAGCGTCCCCAGCAGCCCTCGCCAGGCTGAGGTCTGCTTCCCACCTTGCCTGCCACTCCCCATCCCTGCCGCCACCCCACACACGCACCCTGTGGGGCCCCGTGACCCGGCGCACACAGCCCATCCCTGAGCCACCGCTTCTGTGGGCGTCCGGCCCCCTTCGTAGGCTGGAAGCTCCCCACGGGAGGGACGTGACTTCTCCGCTCCAGCTCTGTGTCACCAGTGCCGAGGACAGTACCCAGCATGGCAGGCCCTCCAGGATGTGCTGACGGGGTGGGCGCAAAGGCAGGCCAAGATGGGCGCCAATCGAGAAGAAGGAGAGAGGACCAAGTTACACGGCGAGATGTGCAGAGACCTTTGGCAAAACCTTGGCTGCTGACAGAAAGGAAACGTGGCTTAGTTCCCCCGTCAGCTACTGCGCTGGCTGAGGGGACTCGGGGGAGGGGAGCAGGCCGGGCCAGGAGCCCTTGCGCAGGGTCCGAGGAGGCTGCGGGTGGCGGGTGGGCCGGCGCTGACTCAGACCCAGCGACTCGGGGCTGAGAGCCCACGTCCCCACGGCCACCACTGACAAGGGCCAACTGAGCCGGTGCTGGACGTCAACCCAGAAAACCAGAGGCCAGAGCAAATCCACCCACAAGTCCCTGCCTCCGTGAGCTGGCCGGGCCCCCACCGCCATCCGCAGACGGGTCCTCGCGTGGTGGCCTGTGGCCCTAGTCCCGCAGGTCCCCACGACTCTGCGGAGCTTCACCCACCCGGCCTGGTCCTTGGGCGAAGGCCCCGAGGCTGCCTGTGCGCACAGCAGAGCGTCTGGCCTAGTTGTGTCTATTTTTTGCCCCGGCCCCTGCTGAGCCCGGAGTCCTGGATTTAAATACGGACGACTCACACACACGCCCACCCAACTAGGGGGAAAGGGTGCCCTGGGCAGATTCCGAAGCTGGCACAGAAAGCAGGCGGACAGGGAGGCGACGCTATCGGGCCGGCGTGGGGTGCGGACCAGGCGTGCGGGTCACCGAGGCTCCGGGAGTGCGTGTGTGCATGTGTCCCCTAGCCCTTCTGGGGTCAGACCAGACAACCAGCCCTTATATCGATGTGCAGAGGTTCTCAGAGAATCGGGCAGGGGCGGGAAGCGCCCCAGCCGCACCCAGAATTTCTCGATTCGATATTTTCAGCAGCTCTTCAAGCCTCGCTGGGTAATTTTAGCAACTGGGAGTGGGGAGCGGGTAACTGTTCCATTTTGCTTTCAAAGTGCTGTTTTCGCTCAACTGTGAGAGCCCATTCATCCTGCGAAAAAAAGGCCTTGAGGGGACAGAGCCACGTGCTCCGGGGAGGGAGCGGCGGCTCTGCGACAGTGTCCCCGTGCTGCTATCTTTAGACGTGTGGGGCCGAGTGACGGCGGTGTCTTCCTGTGGTTGACGGTCTTGTTGCTCTGGTTATTATGATTATTATTTTAATCACTTGTTAACGTGGCCACGTGTATGTGCTGCATGCCAGGCCGGGAGCAAGTTAATGAACAGGAAGGGGCCCGGGCCCGGCCCCCCACTCCCCACCCCGGAGCTCTCGGCAAAGACGGGGAGGACACGGGCGATGCGGCATTCAAACACTGAAGGGCAGAGTCCGCGGCACCGGTGAAGGTGACAGCGAAGACTGGCAGACCCGGGCTGGTGGGGAGGGGCCTCGCCCGGAGGACGTAGCGCCGGCCTGTCCCCCTGAGGAGTCCCAGGCCCCCCCACCCCGTGCCGACCTCTCCTGAGCCCCAGATCAGGCAGACAGAGATTTTTAGGGCAGCTCAAGTGTTCGTCCCCAGGGCCGCCCCAAAGAGGGCTCCAGGTCGGGGACACTGGCGGCTGTGGCTGGCGGGACCGCGCCCCAGACGCCGGCGCCCTCCCCCAGCAGACTGGGTGGGCTTCTAGGGTGGCTGGTTAGAAAAAACAAAGCGACTCCCAAGTGTCCATCGGGAGATGAACAGAGAGCAAAACACGATCTATACCGACAGCGGCGCATCCCTCGGCCTCGCAGAGGGGGGGCATCCCGACGCCGGCCACGCCATGGACGGGCCTGGAGGACACTGTGCTCAGTGAGACAAGCCCGTCAGAGAAAGACAAGTACTGTAGGGCTCCCTCCGATGAGGTCCCTGGAGGAGTCTGATTCACAGACGCAGACGGCGGACGGTGGGCGCCGGGGGAGGGGTGCAGTTAGGGTTTACCCAGAACGGTTTCACATGGGACGATGACAAAGCGCTGGCGATTTGAACTGCGCAGGTAAAGCCAGCTTCAAATGGCAAACTCCATGCTACGCACATTTCACCACAGTATAAACGGAAAATTCAAGGTGGCGATGTTTGAGGGACGGGGGGAGGATCCCAGACCAAGGTCAGGCTCCCAGGCCGGACGCGTGAAGGGCCTGGCCCGCGGTCACTCACAGACGTCCAGCTGGGCGAGCTCCCACGGCGGGGGCGGCCTGAGCCGCGGTGCCCTCAGCTCTCGGGGGAGTGGCAGGTCCCTGCCACCACGCAGTGCCTGCTGCCGCGGCCGCACGGGACAGCCAACCTGTGTTTCTGCTGCAGATTGCGTCCCTGCTCAAGGACCACGAGCGTGTCCAGTCCACCCAGACCACCGCCCCCAACGACGAGGACAGCGACATCAAGAAAATCAAGAAGGTCTGTATGGTCCTTCCCGGCTGCACGACGGCCCCAGCCCTGCTCAGAGCCACCTGACCCAGCCCCCATCCCGCTACCCCCCGGCGCCCTCACTCAGCCCCGGACAGAGCCGGCGGCCGTGACCCCTGAGCAGTGCCATCAAGCCACCACTTCCGGCTGTCCCCGTGGTGGGGGGATGGAGCCCGGGTCGTAGGTAAGAAAGCTGAGGCTCCTGGAGAGGAAGGCAGGAAGCAAGGCGCGGGACTCAGCCCAGAGCTTCCCCCATGACACCAGACGGCCTCCGCCGGACTCCCAGGCCCCCTCGCCGTCACATAAACACTTCCTCGCAACTGCCCCCGCCCCCAGCCCCCAGTGGACCTCAGCAGAGGACCCCACAGTACTTCGCACTGGTTTCGCCCTGTTAGAGTCCAGAGGGTTGGCCGTCTCAGACGGTGCCGGGTCCGCCCACCGCAGGGCACCGACCCCGTGGGGTGCGGGGAAAGCACACGCTCGGTGTCTGCCGCTCGCCAGACTGAGGCAGGGGAGCCTGACTCCCCCGAAGGAAACAAGTGAAACCAGACAACCCCCTGCCGAGAGGCAAAGGGACCCCGAATGCCACCCAGACCAGACACAGGCCAAGTGCAGCCTCCTAGCGTGCTTGGGGTTCAGAGCCCGCGCGTCGTTTGTCACTGGCTACCAGTGCTTTGACCGCCGGACATTTCACATAGGAATCCGGGGTTCCGGTTTCTCAAGCGCAGGGTTAGCGAGCACTCGTTCGTTTAGCGCTTTCCCCTGGGGAACACTATTCCCCAACCGCCCCTGACCACACGCCCTGAGGTTTTCTCATCACGTGTCACACGGGGGGAACTCATGCACAGACAGGCCAAGGGACTTGCCCGGGCCACACAGCTGGCTGTTTGCAGAGTGACGGGTAAACCCTGGACATCAGGCTCCAGAGCCCACGTCCTTGGTCCCGGGAAAAGCAGGAGGTCCCGCAGCTCCAGGCCCCGCCCACACAGGGGCGCAGGCAGGAGGCGTGGCTCGGGGGGCCCCGCCCCGCGGACTGCATGCGCCTATGGCACCCGCCAGGCGCCCGCGAGCACTGGGATGTCCCCCGGCCCGAGACAAGCCCCACCAGGCAGGGACGCCCTGGCCGTCCTTCTCTGCTGTGGCCCCGCTGGGCCCCATTTTGAGAAGCCATCCCGGTGGGAACACGTTACGTACCAGCTGAACCCCGCCTCCTCCCCTCTAGTCACCCCACTGCAGCCTCAGAGCAAAGTGTGAGGGGCTCAGGCCTGGCCTCTCCTCTCCCGCGAACACCCTCAGCCAACAGGTCCCACCCGCACGTGTGATCCAGCCCCCAGGCTCCCGTCCAGGCTCCACCCAGCGCCGTGCAGACCTGAGCTCAGGCCGGCTCAGCACAGGGCGGGCAGGGACCGAGGCAGTGCCTTGGTTGGGAGCATGTGCCTCTTGGGTCCAATTCTCCTCTCCCAAGTTCCTGCCAAAAGGAGGCGGGACCAGGCACCCGACTCCCAGAAAAGCCAGTGGAGCCCCAGAGTCGCTCCCCACCCCTCCACACCCCGCGCCAGGCAGGAAGGTGAGCCTGGGCCTAGAGGAACTGCTTGGCCAACCTCTGTCCAATGTGATAATCGCCCTCTCCCCGGACGAGCTGCAAATGAGACCCCTGGGCTCTCAGGCCGGTGAGGGGACAGGGAGAGGCGTGACCCGTGCCCAGCACAGCCCAGCGCCCTCTGTCCTCGCCCGTCTCCCAGCACGAGGCTGCAGCCCACAGAGCAGGCTCGGGGCGGGGTCCTTGTTAGCACGCAGGGGCCCGGCGCGGCCCGGGGGTCTGCACGTCCAACCAGATGGCGCCCACGGACCACACCGTGGTCCCGCATCATCTCAGCCCCGCCGTGCAGGCGGGAGGCTGGGCTCGGAGGGACCGGGCCTGGTCCTCGTCTGCGCTCTCGTCCTTGCGCCCAGCGCGGACATGACGCGGCGCTCCCGCCCCCGGGGTGCGAGGAGCCGGGCCTGACCGTGTCCCCGCCTGTCCCCGCCGCGCGCCCAGGTGCAGAGCTTCCTGCGCGGCTGGCTGTGCCGGCGCAAGTGGAAGACCATCATCCAGGACTATATCCGCTCGCCGCACGCCGACAGCATGCGCAAGCGCAACCAGGTGGTGTTCAGCATGCTGGAGGCCGAGGCCGAGTACGTGCAGCAGCTGCACATCCTGGTCAACAACTTCCTGCGCCCGCTGCGCATGGCCGCCAGCTCCAAGAAGCCCCCCATCACGCACGACGACGTCAGCAGCATCTTCCTCAACAGGTGAGGCGTGCGCGCGTGCGGCGTGGAGCGGGGCGCCGACGCGAGGCCGGCCGGAGGGAGGTGCCGAGGTCGGTGGCTGGAAGCCGAGACCCCCTGCCACACGGCGTTTGTCTAAGTGCAGTCTCGCCGCCCAGGGGACAGCTGGCCCAGTGTGGGGACATTCCTGATGGTGAAAAGGTGACGGAGGGGGGGGGCGGTGCCGTGGGGCGGAGGCCAGGGCCGCGGCTCAGCACCTAGGACAGCACCCCCGGCACAGAGAACTATTCCACCCAAAACGTCGGTGGCCGAGGTGGAAATGGTAAGAGTTATAAACCGAGCGACAAAAGGCTAAATACGCCCCATTCCTTCACCCCGACACCTCACACTGACAGGAAGGCCAGGTTCGCCTTTACATTCTTAGGCCGCTCCGGTCCCGCCTGGCCGCTGGAGCCACGCACCTCGTACAGGCAGCGGCTTTGCCCAGACGGTGACACGGGCGTCACCACGGGGCTGGCCATACCTGGGGAGGCGGAGTCCCTGCTTAGGAAATGGTTTGAATAAATGAGCTCCCTGCTGGGTGATAAAGGCTGCGGAGCTAGATAAAGGCAACACCCCCAAAGCAGGTAAAGCGGGTGCTATTTACCTCTGACTCTCACCTAGGAATGAAGGTCAATCCTTGTCCCCTACGCGTTCGTTCAACCGCTTTTCTTTCAAAACGGTCACCGTTCAGTCACTTCACTCATTCCATCCGGCCCTCATGGAGCCTGTGCGCAGGGCTGTCCGGGGGCCAGGGTCCCCTCTCCGGTGCCCCCCCTTCTCTGCCGGTGTGGTGGCAAGTTCGAGGGGCCTGTGGGACACCCAGGAGGGGCGTGGATCAGACGTGGGTCCGATGGAGAGATGGAGCTCGAGCGGCTGACAGTCATGGGTCAGGACAGGGCTGACACCAAGGACGGGGCTTCAAATCTAGCGTGGAGGGGGCACTTCCCGGCTCGCCCTGTGGCCGGCATCACTCTGTCACCAAAACCAGACAAGACACTGCGAGAAAACAACAGACCAAGATCGCTCGTGATCATAGGTGCAAAACATTGTCAAATGGAGCCCATAAAAGTAAAAAGGTTAAGACGTCACGACCAGGCGGGGTGGCCCCAGGAACCCAAGGCGCTGCCTCAGCATTAAAAGCCAGTCCATGTGTTTCTGTATTTTCTTACTGTATCAAGTAAGAAAAGGCTCGGTGCATGCAAAGCAGAGGCTCCTGCTTCTCTGCTCCGGGCGGGGGGTCGGGGGTGGGGCGAGTGGGGAGACAGGATGCCTGCCTGGGGGTCACGCCCACGTCGCTGTGGTCCCTGGGGAAGGCCGTACTATCTTACCCTCCGGGCTCCTTAGGAGCACAAGGAGCAGCTGGAACTATTTTTTCGTTAACCTGCTAACAACCCCACCCCCCCAGCACCGGGCAGGACTGAAAGCTGGGGGGACACTCGCGTTTAGGCGCCGTTTGGTGGCCCCTGCTTTGTGCCAGGCTCTGTGGGCGCGTAGCCCATGTGGTTTCCGACCCTCGGGGACATGTCCCGAGGCCGGTGTGAGGGCTCGAAGAGGTGCCAGGTGTGCGGGGGCCACGCAGCGGGTCAGCTGCGTTGATGGCCGGTTAACCACCCCCCCACTCCGCGCTGCCCAGGACGCCCCCTCCCCCGCCCCCAGCAGCTGCGGCTCCTCCCACGCAGGGCACTGGCCTCCTGCTGAGCGCAGAGGCTCTGGGGAGGCAGGACCCAGGGCGAGAACCGAGGCCACCGCACAGCCCGTGGGTCACGAGCCAAGAGCCCCGCCAATTAGAAGGCATTTCTGTGCTCAGCTTGCCCCAAACCTGATGCTACTTTGGTGATTCCTTTGCTGCAGCTCATTAATACGGGTGCTTGGGAAGAGAGGCCTCCCCCGCCCGCCCCCGGTTCCAGGCTGTTTCATACGGGGCGGGGTAACCATGCACTTCTGGAGCGAGGCAGCACCCACGACCATGAGCTCGCACACGTGGACCGTCCCCCTTAGAGAAGCCAGGCCCGGCAAAGCATGCTGGGAACCACAGGCGCCCAAGGGGTCCCTCCCGGGTGACAGATGGATTGTGTCTTGATGGGCAATGGCTGCCAGGAGCCCTGGGTCTGGAAGGGCGGGGCTCAGTGAGGGAGCATGCCACGGCCATCAACTCGTCCTGTCTGCATGGGCTGGGACTAAGGACCGGCAGTCGGGGACTCGAACCCATGAGGCGAAACTGGCGACAGGTGGCAGGCAGCGGAGGGCGGGCAGGGCTGTCTTCGCAGGGAATACCTGGGACTGGCCCTGGGCAGGGCAGGCCCCCTCCCGGGCTCAAGCAGGGGACTGGGAGGATGGGCACTTCCCGCAGGCCCTGCAGAGGGCACCGCCTCGCCCTGGGGCACTGGCCCACCTGGCTCTCATTGTGACATCCAAATACTCGCTGTGCACATCTTCCCCTGGATGTCGTGTCCCTGACTACCTCCCGTGCCACTTGCCGCCATTGGCTTACGTCCCCTGGTTGTTAGGTCCCCTGGTTGGCCCTTTCGTAACACTCATCCGCTAAAATGACGATCGTCAGTGTCTGTGTCCCCCGCTGGACCACAGCGTGCTGAGGGCGGGAACGGGGCCGGCCGTAGGGCACAGCTGTACCCGCTGCACCCCCTGCACCCCCATGCACACAGCTGAGGGGCCGGCAAACTGCAAAAGGCCAGGTGGCAAATAGTTTAGACCCTGTGGGCCAGACGGGTCACGTCAAGACTGAGCAGCCGGACCACGCGTAAACCAGGGGGTCGGCTGTGTTCCGAGGCAGCTCCGCTTACAGACACCAAAACGCGTGTGTCACGGGATTCTCACGTGGCACGGCATAGTCCTTCGATTTTCTTTCAACCGTTTAAAAATGTAACAATCCTTCGAAGCTCGCGGGCTATAGGAAAACAGGAGGTGGGTCCGCATCCCGACAGGAAGATTCTGTGTCATAAAGATGTCATTCTCATGCAAAATATGCTATAGATTTCGTACGATTTCAAACAAAGTGCAAGCCTCGCACAATGATTCTAACATTCGGCTGAAGGAATAAATACATCGGAGTGGATAATAATGTCCTGAAAAGAACAATGAAAAGCTCCCTACCTGTAATTAAAATGTAAAAGTTTATGAATATCTTGAAATTAACGAAACAGATCGATACATCACCAAAAATAGCCCGGAAACAGACCGAAGGATATCAGAATTCAGTAACAGCAACACGGCGGCCTAGCAGAGAAGCAGCTGGCACAGTCGATGCAGGGAACGGGGAAGTCGGCAAACTGAACCGAGGAAGGATCACATTTCCACCCCTTAGTCACATCTTACTCCGGAGAAAACCGTAGTTGAGTATTTACATGTAAAGTCGAAACAGTAAAACCCAGGTGTGTACGTGCGATCCGGGGGTGGGGACAGGTGTGCTGCTCGAGGCCGAAAGGAAACTGTCGCTCGCACGACGGAACAGCGTCCAAAACACACCGAACGCACAGTCGAGGGGCAAACGGCCGGGCGGAAATGTCTGCGATCGCGTGCGTGCCAGATCGTCCTCCGAAGAGAGAGCGGATCTAAAATTAGCCAGAGAACCAAATGGCGAAGGGACGTGAGACTCGAACGGCCAAAACGCAGGGCACGGGTCCACCCGACGCGCCCACAAGGATTCTTTCCCAAGCAAATCCCATCGACACGAGATCATTTTTGGTCTTGGTAGATGGCTGAGTACGCGGTTTCTGCGTGGTGGGGTTCCAGGCGAGACCCTCATGGCTTCTGCCTAAAAATGGAGGCTTCCCCGGCTCCACGTTTGCCAGCTGTAGCTTACAATGTCCCCCACACGCCGTTCCAGCAGCTGGCGCCCCTCTGCTGGACCCCTGACGGAGCTCTCTCGCAGGGTCTCCGTGGAGGACAAGACAGGGCCTTGCTGCTGGGGTCCCGCGGAGCCGTCTCCCCCTCTCCTGGGCCTCAGCCCCCCGCACCTCCCTGCTTTCTTTTTCAGTGAGACCATCATGTTTCTACACCAGATCTTCTACCAAGGCCTGAAGGCCCGTATCTCCAGCTGGCCCACGCTGGTCCTGGGTGAGTCCCCCAGCCCCACCCCGCCCTCCAAGCCTCTCTCTTGGGCCACCCTCCAACCCGGAGGCCCTTCCGTCCTCCCAGAGTGGCACAGGGTGGCCCCTTGAAAGGCCACCAGATCCCTCAGAGGGAGTCGGAGACAGAAGACAAGTTGTCAGAAGCTGTTTCTAGGAGGACGCGATATGCTTCTAGTTCCTTATCTGCTTTTCCCTTTTAAAAATAATGCATACGTACCCATCTGAGAAAGTTTCAGAACCCAGAAAAGTAGAAAACGTTTAAAAATATCAACGGTCGTTCTGCCGCCCGAAGACACCACCGTAAACACTCGGGTGTTTTCCTCCGATCTCATGTAACTGAATATAGAATCTGAATCTCGCCGTGGGCTTTTTTAACCTCGCATTCTAGCGCGTGTTTGTCACACTGAAGGCGTGCTTGCGACAGCCGTGTAGCGCTCCGGTGCCCACGAGCGTGGGCTTGTCGGCAGAGGTTGGGGGTCGTCCCATCCCGCCAAGAGTGGGGGGTCCAGGAAGCAGGTGTGAGCATCCAGGGCTGGAAGGATGGGGCTGCCAGCGGGGACCCAGCCCACCAAACTGGGGGTGCAGAGCTGGGGAGTGGGGGGGCAGGGACACGAACCCAAGAAGGCGTGTTGCGGCGGGAGGGTGTGTTGCAGGGTGGGGAGATCTGGGATGGGGGTGTCGGGAGACCCAGCTCCACGCCCTGCAGACTGACCTGTGACATCACGTGGGCTGTCACAGGTGGGACCCTGGGAGGGGGCCTCATGGGGAGCCCTCAGCACTATGCTGAGAGGGGGCCTGGGCAGAGGGGGTGGGATGGCGGCGATGCAGTTACATCCAGGGCCTCGGCTGACTCCATGGAAGCTGGGGAGCCTGGGCGGCCCTTCGGGGAGGCCCCGGAATGAGACAGGGGCTGGCCTTTCCGCCTCCACCTGGACCTGCCATTGCGTGGGTGTGACTTGTAGAGGGCAGCGTCCTTCTGCTGAGAGCAGATCCTGGGGGGGGGTGGCTGAGGGCCCCCCGCAGCTGGGGAGTGCGTAGCTGGGACCTAAAGCGCTGGGGGCACGGCGCAGCACCTCGTCACCCTCTCCTGGCCCCCGATACGCACGTCACACCTCGCAGGGCCCCCGCTCCCCATCTGAGGCTGCGCGGTGGTCCCCGGGCGGGGCGGTGGCGGCGGAGCCACGTCCAGGGCGGGTGGCGGGGCCCGGCCGCCACTGAGCCCGCGCGCCTTGCAGCCGACCTGTTCGACATCCTGCTGCCCATGCTGAACATCTACCAGGAGTTCGTGCGCAACCACCAGTACAGCCTGCAGATCCTGGCGCACTGCAAGCAGAACCGCGACTTCGACAAGCTGCTCAAGCACTACGAGGCCAAGCCGGACTGCGAGGAGAGGACGCTGGAGACCTTCC
>NW_006430726.1:6272308-6278857 GCF_000325575.1 Pteropus alecto
CGGGCGTGGCCAGCGGCCGGGCCTGGGTGGGACTCGCCACCGCGCATGCGGAGCCCCGGGGGGCCGAGCCCGTGCTCGGGATAGCATGGGGGTGTGTCCTGGGAGCCCCCGATGTACAGCTGCAGCCCGCCGGGGCACCTGCGCGACGGCATGGTGGCCCGCCGCCCCGGGCGGACCGGTCGGGGAAGGGAGTGACTTCAGGCAGGGTCCGCGTCCGAGTCTGCGGCCATAGGAGCTCCGAGGGGTCCTGGCGGACAGGCCGCCACGCGGGCAGTGTCGGTGGGGGATGAGCCCCCCACTCCAGGCCCCTCGCCCGCCTCTCTCCGTCCTCGAAGCCCAGCGGACCTTCTTCTGCACGGGCAGAAGCGGGGACCAGGGGCGCCCCGGGCAGCAGTGACGCGGCCTGCACCAGGCGGTGGCGGCGGGAGGCGGGGAAGCGGCTCAGATTCTGGATGTGTTGTGAAGATGGCGTTTCTGATGGGTCAAACGTGAGGAGTCAGGGGTGAGCCCCGAGCTTTAGGCCGAGCACGTTAAAAGGTGGGGAGATTAACCCAGCCGGAGGGGCTGCGCGCGTGGGGGGCTGTTGGCCTCGAGATGGACAATGGCGGAGCAGAGGCTGAGGCTAAGGAGGGGGCGCCTGCGTCTGCAGTTCAGGGGAGGAGACTTCCGCTGTCATCAGCTCAGACGGCATTTGAAGACCCAGACTGCTGAGGTCACGAAGGGAGGGACTTCAGGCAGAAACCAGATGGGAAGCCGCAGCTGAGCCCCGGGGCCTCCATGGGTGGGGTCACCACGGGAGGAGCTGGGTCTGCTGCTCAGAGCTGGGCCGCCACCAGCCGCAGAGAGGATCAACCCAGCCCAGCACCCCAGCCAGGGCCCTAAACGGCTCAGTCTGGCAAGGGCGGCCAGGGAGGCCCTGGCTCCCGGCTGGAGTGGGGGGGAGGGCCAGGCTGAGGCCATAGTCGGGCCACGATCGCACACGGACGAACCACTGCAGGTGAGGACCCCAGGCCTCACGTGCCCCAGGGAGCCAAATCCTACACACTCTTCCCAAAGGAGACTTGGGACTGGGAGGCAGCCAGGCTCCTCGTCACTGCCGGATGCCTGTCCCAATGCAGGCTGCAGGTGGCACATGAATGCCAAGCTGTTTGCCCAAAGTCCCTCACCCCCTTCCGCCCAGGGTCCTGTGTACAGCCTGCTCTTTTGCTGTCCCCCACCCGATCGCCTGCCCCGGCCCTGCGCCCAGCGATCACCTGTCTCCATGACAACACCCTTTCCCCTTCCTCTGGGCGCCCACAGGAGGCCTCAGTAAGCAGGCTCCTGCTTGGCCTGCCCCGCCTCCGCCTTGCCCTTTGCCCCCACCTCTCCTGACCTCCGTCTCCTGGGCCCACTGGTGACTGAGCCACGTCCCCAGGAGGCTCAGGCCCTGGACACCGTGCTGCCTCCCACATCCCCCAGCTGGTGTGCAGCAGGGGTGTCCCCAAAACGAACCCCAGCCTGGGGCCGGCCCCCGCCTGAGCAGCTGCAGTGACACAGGTCCAACAGCAAACCTCGGGCCGCCCTGCAGAATCACCCCCCCGTTTACCAAACACAGCTCCACTCGCCCAGGCCACTCCTGATCCAGATGAATGGAGAGATGCCTTGGGCTACTTCCGGAAATGGAGAACCCCACCCAGGGATCTCAAACACACCCCGACGCCCTTCCGGGAGAGGGCCGAGGCCTGGGCTTCTCCAAGAGCATTGCAAGGGGGAGGGGCAACTGGGGCTGCTGAGGACGAGACCACGTCCATGCCCCAGCCTGATGACCGAAAACTGTGACTGACGTGAAGAGACTGTGCGGTATCGCTAAGCACCATTGCGCCGTTTGTGCAAGCAGCTATCATGTGTGAGCACAGGCAGGCAGACGGAAGACACGTTTTCAATCCACAGATCAACAATCCAGACGGAGAAACTGAGGACAAGAGGGGTTGATTGATTTGCTCAGCATCAGGCCAGCTACGTCAGTCGCAAGTGCCAACTAAAGTCACAGTGGGCTTTATGGAGAGTGTCTGTAAGAGACCCTCTGCGTGCGCAGAGGCCGGCCGGCCCGGGGACCTCGTTATACAGACTGAGGCGGAAGGAAACAAATAGGAAGCTTTGTGCTTTTTTGTAGTAGGTGTGGTACTTTTCAGATCCCCTCGACCAAAAAGGACCCACTTCTATCCTGGAAACCCATCAAAGTACTTAAAGCTGCCAACGCTAATGCCCTTTTTCCCGTTTCTAAAACGTAGGTAAATGGTGCCATCTCGTGGACAGGCGTGGTGTTGCAGGCGGCAGATGGTGGACAAACAGGACAGAGTCTGCATTTTGTATTTGGGGCTGGCTCTGTTGCCTTTCTCTCCTGGACGTGCCAGCACCTACCGTGGTATCAAAGTCGGTCTCCCCGAGCCAGCTGCATGGCCCCGTCCTCCACCTATAAGCCATTCCCCAGCCAGCATTAACAAAACAGCTGTATAATGCTGTTCGGGGAGAGGAAACAGCAGTTACATAACCCTGAGCAGAATCCGGGGGGATATCCTCTAGCTTCCCCACCAAAAATGACCCGCTTATTTCCTAACACTCCTGGAAACCCATCAAAGTACTTATGTAAAACTGCCAACTCAGACGCCTTTTCCCGAGTTTCCAAAACATAGGTAAATGGTGCTATCTGGTGGACACGCGTGGTATTGCAGGCAGCAGATTGCAGACAAACAAGACAGAGTGTATTTTATGTTTAGGGCTAGCTATGTTTCTTGTTTCTCTCCTGGACGTGTCAGAACCTACCGAGGTATCGAAGTCAGTCTCCCCGAGCCAGCTGCATGGCCCCATCCTCCACCAATAAGCCATTGCGCAGCCAGCATTAAGAAAATAGCTGTACGAACCCAATCCCGTCTGATCTTGGAAGCTAAGCAGGGTCGAGTCTGGTTAGTACTTGGATGGGAGACCACCTAGGAAGAACAGGTGCAGTAGGTGTAAAAGATAAAAGAATAAAAAAATAAGGGATTGTAAACTGACAAGGTCCTTGCAATCTGTGAGGTCAATCAAGGTTTGCCTCACCTAAAAAAAAAAAAAGAAAACAGCGAACAACGCCGTTCAGGGGGAGGGAACAGCAAGTACATAGACCCTGAGCAGAATTAGGCGAAATATTCTTCTAGCTTCCCCACCCCAAAACGACTCGCTTCTTTCCCAACACTCCTGGAGCCCGTTAAGCCTCAACAAAGTCCGCAAGGCACATGTCCAGTTGCCCAGCGATGTTGAATCGAAAAGCGTAGGTAAATGGTGCCATCTCGTGGACAGGCGTGGTGTTGCAGGCGGCCGATGGTGGACAGACAGGACAGTCTGCATTTTGTATTTGGGGCTGGCTATGTTGCCTTTCTCCCCTGGACGTGCCAGCACCTACCGCGGTATTGAAGTCAGTCTCCCCGAGCCAGCTGGTGGCCCGGTCCTCCACCAATAAGCCATTGCTCCGCCAGTATTAACACAACGGCACTATTAGGAGTGTTCGGGGTTGGGGGGACAGCAGTTACATAATCCCGAGCAGAATTAGGTGGAATATCCTTCTAGCTTCCCCACCAAAAACGACCCGCTTCTTTCCCAACACTCCTGGAGCCCGTTAAGTCTCAGCAAAGTCGATAACGCCCACGTCCAGTTGCCCACCCACGTCGAATCGATAAACGTAGGTAAATGGTGCCATCTCGCGGACACGCGTGGTGTTGCAGGCGGCAGGTGGTGGACATACAGGACATAACCCCGAGCAGAATTAGGTGGGATATCCTTCTAGCTTCCCCACCAAAAACGACCCGCTTCTTTCCCAACACTCCTGGAGCCCGTTAAGTCTCAGCAAAGTCGATAACGCCCACGTCCAGTTGCCCACCCACGTCGAATCGATAAACGTAGGTAAATGGTGCCATCTCGCGGACACGCGTGGTGTTGCAGGCGGCAGGTGGTGGACAAACAGGACGTAACCCTGAGCAGAATTCGGTGGGAATGCAGAATTCTGCATTTTGCATTTGGGGCTAGCTATGTTGCCTTTCTCTCCTGCATGGCCCTGTCCACCAACCACAAGCCATTCCGCAGCCAGCATTAGAAAACAGCGGTATAATGCCGTTCGGGGGGAGGAAACAGCCAAGGCCTGAGGCTGGAATGAACTTGGTGTTTTCCATGGGTAGGATACAGCCCGTGGCCAGCCGAGGGGCACAGCAATGAGCGAAGGATGTTTCCCGTGTTTCTGTCTTCCCCCCTGTGCTACCTCTGCTTGACGTGGTTCAGACTTGTAAATCCTAGAGCCCTGCTTCCCAGCTGTCAACCTCCATCATTTTTCCCTCTGAAAAAAGATCACCTGCCCACTTGGGCTGTCGGAGAGATGAGATCATGCCATACAGCGCCCTGCGTACGGCCAGCACTCAGACCACGCCTGCTCTCGACACATTCGTCACTGAGCACCCTGGGCGCCAGGCGCCCTTTCCAGATCCGGCCGGACCCACGCATTCCCTGCTCGCTGGGCACGGTGGCCTCCTGACAGTGCCGCTTCCGGTCCCCACAGGATCATGCACGACGAGGTGAGCGAGACAGAGAACATCCGGAAAAACCTGGCCATCGAGCGCATGATCATCGAGGGGTGTGAGATCCTGCTGGACACGAGTCAGACCTTCGTCAGACAAGGTACGGCCTCTGCGCTCGGCGAGCCCTGGCGCGGGGGCAGGTGTCACTTGGGGCATCGTCACTTGATGTGGCTGCCACGCCTACCAGTGTGATGCCGCAGTACCAGGGTCTGCTGGGGACCGTAACAGCTCCGAGCCGATGTCGATGGCTATGTGTATAGATGCAGATACTCGGTTCCTGTCCCTCTGCTTGTAAACGGGGTCCTTCCAGACGCCCTTGGTCGTCTAGCGCATGTCCCGGTGAACAGGGACATGTCCTTTTTGGGACAGCATGGGGCAGAGGGAGAGAACGTGTACTGATGGCCTTGGCAATCACAAGCGTTTCCAGCGTCCGAGAGGAAGTCAGCGTGGGTCCATCCCCTGTCCTTTGTGCATCACCATCGGCCCCTTGGGAGGTGTGACCGTAGCGCTTCTTCTGGGAGGAAGTTTCCCACTGCCCTCAGATTCTGGTCACTAGGGAGCAGTATGGACGGGTGGCCAGAGTATCTCTGTGGCCGAGGGGCTAACTGCCAACTCGGGGACATGACAGCTGCAATATGTTTGAAGGTCACCTCGTTCACAGCGCACGTTCTCGGCTTCTGCATGCATGCCCCGGAGGTGACCCTACTTCAGAGTGGACCCCGGGTGCCTTCTGTCTGGCCTTGGGGCCATGTGACTAGAGGAAACCTTGTCAGCCCCTCCCGCTGGCCCTGCGGCTGCCTCCAGCCTCTGCCGCCCATAGTGAGGGGGCCATCGAGTTGGAGTTCCTTCACAGGCCCTTTGTGTGGCCCTGTGACCACAGGCCCACCCTGTGACCTGCTCCCAGAGCCAGCCTCACCTGTCCCCGGAGCTGCACCGGGCCCCTGCTGGAAGCGGCCGGAGGAATGAGCTGTCCTGGGGTGGGCAGTGACAGGAATCTGCTCTGGGGCCCAAGCCAAAGCCATTCCTCCCCTGCTGAGGAGCGAGGCTGGACCTGGAGGTCACACTGGGGCCTGGCAGTGTCCAGTCACACAGCCAATGCTGACGCCGGGCCAACGAGGGCTCCAGGGACACCCAGACGATAGACCCTTGCCCCAGGAGCGGACTATTCAGGGAGAGTCACGAGGAAAGACAAACGCGGGAAAGAGCTCCAGGCAGCAAGGGCACGAGGCAGGGTGGTGGCCGGGGTGGGACCAGGGAGAACCGCAGGGCTTGCGGAGGAGGCGGTGCTGGCGGCGGGTCCGGAAGGGTGAGCAGTGCACAGGCAGATGTGTGGAGGGTGAGGACATGTCACCCTTCACACGGGCAAGTGGGTCCCTCACATGCACCTGCTCTGTGGGCGGCGACTTCCTAGGGAAGTGCTGAGGATGGAGGGTCTGCGGGGAAGTGTGCCTGACTGACCGTGGCTGCTCCGTGGCCGCGGGTGCCCCCCGCTGTCCAGCCTCCTGACACCGAAGACACTGCCGGTTGCATTCTCACCACGGGGCCATGTGCTTGGGGCTCCCCACTTGTCTGAGAGATCGAGGGGTCCTGCACGGAGCCCCTCTGGTCACCCCCACACCTTGAGGAGGGGCTGGGGGGACACATCCCAGTGCGCGCTTGCCACGAGGAACTAGGATCATCTTGTCCCTACCTCAGCCCCACAGCCGACCTCAGAGGCGGAGGTTCGCCCTGGAGACGGGCCACTCGGGGTCTCTCCCTGTCCGCCCGCAGGCTCCCTCATCCAGGTGCCTATGTCCGAGAAGGGCAAGATCACCCGGGGGCGGCTGGGGTCGCTGTCCCTGAAGAAGGAGGGCGAGCGGCAGTGCTTCCTGTTCTCCAAGCACCTCATCATCTGCACCCGGGGCTCGGGCGGGAAGCTGCACCTGACCAAGGTGGGTGGGGGCGGGGCCGGGGCGGGGCTCAGAGCGGG
>NW_006430726.1:6279254-6291054 GCF_000325575.1 Pteropus alecto
CGCCCAGGAGGCGGGGCCGCAGGCACCGCGAGCCCCAGGGCCCCGGCTCACGCAACCGCCCCCAGACCCCCTGCGTCCCCTCGGCCTGCCACGCGGCGCCTGTCGGAGTCTGGTGCTCCCCGCTCAGCACATTGCTCGTCCACTGCTCTGAGCTCAGGACCTCGTCCGTCTCACGCATGTGTGACCCCAGGAAGGTCCCCGCTGTGCACAGCTCGGACCCGCGCCTGTAATAGGGGTGACAGTCCTCACAGGTGCAGACCCCCCTCGGCAGCAGGGAGCATCTGATAAGCTGCAGGCTCCCCAGCGCCGTGTCCATCCCCACAGAAACTGCCCTCCGCGATTTCAAAGCTGAGCGAGGGTGGCGGGCAGGGCCAGAAGCTCCCTGACTTCGGCCAGCGCATCAAGGATCCCCTCTCCCAGATGCGGGGTGCCTGGCCCGTCACCCGCAGAGCTCGGAGGTCGGGCTTCAGGGAATGCGCTGCTCATGTTAATGTGTCGACGAAGTCATGGGTTGGTTGCACACGAGAAATTAATTTACAAACATCGGACACTGGTTTCGGCCACGCTCCACATCAAGGAAAGCTTCCTTGTTGATTAGCTCTGCAGTCTGCTGTGACGGCCTCGTCCAGGCCGGGGGACTGTGCCCTGGGGCGGGAGTCTGGGGACAGCCTCCTGCCTGAAAGCCCAGAAGCACATGCTCTTTCGTGTGTGCATGTTCCCTGACCCGGTTTGGGGTGGAGGCTGAGATTTAAACCCTCACAGCGAACTGTGGAAGACAGCACCGCCACACACCATGGGTGACCTCATACGGTCCCACGACCTCGCCCGGCCTCAGTTCACTCAGTCGCAAAATGGGGTGAGAACCCCTTCTGAGGAGGGCTGAGAGGATTCAGTGAGGGGGTGCCTGCAAAGCGCAGAGCCGGTGCCCGTACAGGGCAGCTGCTCAATGGACAACATCGCTGTCGGTCTTGGTCGCATAATAATGACCTTGCAGCAGTAACATCAGGCTTCTGCACAGCGATTATCATGAGCCAGGCGCTATGCCAGACGGCACGTGTATTTAATTCCCGCGACTACCGGCTGAGGCACATGCTGTTCCTTTCCCTATTCTGTGGGTGAGGGAACAGACATGGGGGAGCCGGCGAGAAGCAGACATCTCGGAGGCAGACCTGGGACTGCAGCCAGAGTCTGTGCTCTCAAGCCGTAAGCTAGAATTCAAAGCACTTCTCTTGAAATACTGTCCCTGGACATCGAACACCATTCCGTCCCTTCCAACGGGCACGCTGCCGACCCCCGAGGTTTAAAATGACCCGAGAATGTTTGGACTTGGCTGGAAGAGAACGGCAGAGCGAGATGGGGCTTCCACGGTTTCCAGCCCACTGACCGCTGGGCAGCGAAGGCCCAGCAAGGCCTGGGGGGCAAAACCAATGAGCAGAACGAGACGCAAAAGCAGAATCTGGGCCCCGCTGCCCCCCATGGGGCAGCCTGCCCTGCAAACGTTTTCAAATACAGATCTGCCCGTGGCCGGGTCCCTGCGGTCACTAGTTATCATGTGCCTTATCTGTCCTTGCATGGCAAGTTATCCCCAGATGTGGTGGCTGAAGACAAACGTTTGTCGTCTCGGTTTCTGTGGGTCGTAGTTTCAGGAGTGACAGGGCCCAGGGCCCCTTAGGAGGCTGCAGACACGACAGTGCCAGGCTGTGTCACCTGTAAGTGTGACTGGGGCCGAGGATCCGTGTCCACTGTGGCGATCCATTCATTGACCTGTCCTCATGGCATGGCATGGCAGCTGGCTCCCCCAGGACCAGTGACCGAGAGACAAGAGAGCTAGCAGGATGCTGCAGTCCCCAGAGTCAGATACCCTCACTTACGCTTGCTTCTTGTAATGAAAAGCAGGTCACCAAATCCGGGACACGCTCCAAAGAGGAAGGGATGTGGGCGCCACCTTTTGAAGGGAGGGGTACCCAGCCTTTGGTTACTCTCACTTAGTACCAGGGGACCAAGAGAGGCTCAAACACCCAGGAATGGGAGGCATTTTCCAGATAGTCCTACAAACTGAAAACCAGTGGCTGCCCTGGGCTGGGATCAGGCCCCTGAGGCTCCGCCCAGACCTGCCAGGGACCTTAGGGCGAGACACCGCTCCCTGATTTCACGTCTTCACTGTAAAGTCAGAACGACGCCTGCCACGGGTCCGTGACATTGGCCTGCTTCCCTGTTGGTAACGGGGGACTTCGGACTTCTGTGATTTAGGTGATGCCGCTGCGGGGGCAGGAAGAGGCCACGCCCCCAGCTGACCCCCCCCCCACTCGGGAAGGCCCCCTCCAAGAGACTTCAGACTTCTGTGATTTAGGCGATGCCGCTGCGGGGGGCAGGAAGAGGCCACGCCCCCAGCTGACCGCCCCCCCACCTCGGGAAGGCCCCCTCCAACACAGTCTCGCGGGACCCATTGGGCTCCTTATATAAACACCCACCCGGAGCATAGCACATGTGCGCACGCACCGTCAAAGCCCCGCCCCCCGCACGCGCTGGGACCCCCCGCACCCGCAGGGCCCCGGCTCAGGCCGCCTGCTCTTCTTCAGAACGGTGTGGTGTCCCTCATCGACTGCACCTTGCTGGAGGACGCGGAGAGCACGGAGGAGGAAGGTGGGTGTGGGAGCTGCTCGGACAAGTGCGCACGCTCGCTCGCCCCAGGGCTGTGTGTCCCCAGGCACGGTCTTGGCCGAGGAGCAGGGAGGACGCTGCCGTGTGGCGGCCCCTCTCCCGCGCCGTGGTCCACAAAGTCCCCCCACTGGCCCTGCGTGGCTGCAAGCTGCTTCTGGGCCGCAGGCCTCGGTCCTCCCGTCACGAAGTGGGGGGTCCTCACCTAGGGAAAAAGAAACGTTCTGGAAATAGCCAGGGGCCAGCGCTGCCTCCCCCGGGGCAGAGGGTGGGGGGATGGGGGGACCATTGCCGTGGTTTCTAGCTCAGAAGCCGCCCTCGCCCACTCTGCTACCTCCATGTTTTGCAACTGGAAGCCAAAGGGTCCGGCCAAGACATGGACCGCCTGGATTTTAAGATCGGGGTGGAGCCGAAGGACTCCCCGCCCTTCACGGTCACCCTTGTGGCCTCGTCCAGACAGGAGAAGGCAGCGTGGACCAGTGACATCAGCCAGGTGAGCAGCGTCCGTGTTCCCGCAGCCTGTGGTCCCCTCGGGCCTGAGCTGGCTGAGGACCTGGGGCCGCTGCAGGGTTCGAGTGGACGAGGGGCCGTGTTACCAGGCACAGCGCCCACCAGGGCTGAACGCGGCTACCCCATCCGGCCGGCAGGAAGGGGTCCTCGGCTACCTGCAAAGAAGGGTCTAGGAACCCCTTGCACCGGGATTGTCCTCTGTGGTGACTCTTAAAAGTCCAGAGCCCGGAGCTCCTCCTGCCCCGCCCCCAGCCCCCACAGACTTACTAGATGCGAATCTGCGGCGGGGACCTGGGGGCCTGCATTTCAGCAGATGTCCAGGCCATCGGGGGCACAGAACAGTCTGCGAGCCACACCCCAGGGTGTGGGAACAGCAGAGCTTGCAGAGTGAGGACGGAGGCCCACAGGGCTCTGTGCCCTGACCCTGCCGTGCCGGGCCCCGTGTCCAGCAAGGCACAGGACCTGCTCGCTGGCCAGAGCCCCTGCCAGGCCCGGGTCCCAAGTCGGGGCCGAGGTGCTGACCCTGGGCCCCCCTCTCTGGCCGCAGTGCGTGGACAACATCCGATGCAACGGGCTCATGATGAACGCCTTTGAGGAGAATTCCAAGGTCACGGTGCCGCAGATGATCAAGTAAGCGCCCCTGACCTCGTGCTTGCTCCCCAGGCCGCTGAGCGCCCCGCGGTGACGGCAGGGACGGTGGGCAGTGGGCCGGCCAGTGCTGGGCTCAGGGACCCGGCTTCCATCTTCTGGGTGTTCGTTTTGAGTCAGCGTCTGCTGGGACGTTGGCTTCGGCTTCGAGGATTTCTGTATTAGGCGGCTTAGGGTACAACAGGAATGGCCCTTGAGCCTTTTCTATTTTTACGATGACAGTTTTTCCTTTCCTCGTCGCAAAATGAGAACATGTGGAAAACGCGGGCTTCCTGGGCCCCTGGGCATCCCGCTGGCCCCGCTCTGGGCCCGTGGCCGGCACAGGCTTCTCCCCAGCTGGCCGCCGCCTGCCGCACGCGGGGGCCGCTCGCGCAGGGCTGCATCGTAGGGCATTCACGGTGCCACCGCCACCACGGCCTAGTTCCGGAGCGCGCTCCCGTCACCCGGGAAGAGGCCCGCGTACTGGCGGTCAGTTCCAGTCCCTGCTCTCCCCGCCCCGGCAACGGGGCCTGGGGCCCGGCCTGGCCTGGCCGCTTCACGTCGTGTGGGCTTTGTGACGGGCCCTGCACGCAGCACGCTGTTGAGAAGGTCGTCCTGGCGCGTGTCACTGCTTCGTGGGCAGCAGCGCCCACGCACGGACAGCGGGGGCGTTTCCAGTTCTCGTCCCACGTTGGTGTGAACGGGCGTCCCTTAAGCCTCGCGAACTCGGCAGCCCGTTATTTCGAAGTTCGTTCTCTTTTTTCCAGTGTCTCTAGGAGTTTTATGACACCAGGTTTTCAGGATGTTGGGGGGAGAATGCACCCAGGGCCCCCCACCCCACAAAGCAGTCCTCATCCCCGTAACAAGCCCACCGGGCCCTCCGGCGGGCCAGCCGGCCACGGGCTCGGAGCCCGCAGCCCCCAGTCAGCCCGGCCTCCCCGCAGGTCCGACGCGTCCCTGTACTGCGACGACGTGGACATCCGCTTCAGCAAGACCATGAACTCCTGCAAGGTGCTGCAGATCCGCTACGCCAGCGTGGGCCGCCTGCTGGAGCGGCTGACGGACCTGCGCTTCCTGAGCATCGACTTCCTCAACACCTTCCTGCACTCCTACCGCGTCTTCACCACGGCCGTCGTGGTGCTGGACAAGCTCATCACCATCTACAGGAAGCCGATCAGCGCCATCCCCGCCAGGTGGGCGGCCCACGGCCCGGGGGGGCAGGCTGGGCCCCGAGCTGGGGCTGCAGGCCACCCCAGGGGTAGGGACGGCGCCTCCTGACCCGCAGGCTCCGGGGTGGGGCACGCACCCCGATGTCCTCCCTGCCTCAGCTCTCAGCTCTCTGGCCGTAGGGGACCCACCCCTGCCCCCCACCTTCCCATCTAAGACGAAAGGGAGGGAGGGAGGGGGCACAGAGAGCGTCTCCCCTTCTCTGTGGAGCCGCGCCCAGCTCTTCGGGCATGCCCAAGGTGCTACGGCACGTGCAGGCCACCGGGGCCTTGAGGGGGCTGTCCAGGGCCCAGGAGGGACAAGAGGTGGCCCCAGGGCCTCAGTGAGCCCACCTGTGCCCACCCCTGAGCGCAGGCAACAGTGGTGGCCGCAGTGCCAGAGCCCAGCATCACCGCCTCCCAGGGCCACAGGGAGGACAGGCTGGTCCCAAGGCAGGAGAGGGTCCGGGGGGCCCGGGGGCTCGAGCCGCCCCGCCTCCCGCCTCCCAGAGCGTGACCACCCGCCCCCGCGCCCCTGCCAGCCCGGCACTCACTGCTCGGGCCTCGCGGCGGTCGGCTTCCCAAGGCCCTGAGCGGGCAGGAGTGACCCTGAAAACCAGCCCAGACCCTTCCCGGTGCCCAGCTGGCCGCCCCCCCTTCCCAGCAGACAGGGGACCCCAGGCCTGGGCCGGCGGTCGGCCCGGCGGTCAGGCCGCGCTGACCTGTCCTTCTCGGCCCCCGCGCCCCACACAGGTCACTGGAGCTCTTGTTCGCCAGCGGCCAGAACAACAAGCTCCTGTACGGTGACCCCCCGAAGTCCCCACGTGCCACCCGCAAGTTCTCCTCACCGCCTCCGCTGACCATCACCAAGACATCCTCGCCCAGCCGCCGGCGGAAGCTCTCCCTCAACATCCCCATCATCACAGGCGGCAAGGCCCTGGACCTGGCCGCCCTGGGCTGCAGCTCCAACGGCTACACCGGCGTGTATTCGGCCATGTCGCCCTTCAGCAAGGCCACCCTGGACACCAGCAAGCTCTACGTGTCCGGCGGCTTTACCAACAAGATCACAGACGAGGGGGACACGACCAGCGAGAAGCCGGAGGACCCCTCGGCCCCCAGCAAGCAGAGTGAGTGGACAGGGCTGATGGGCCTGTATGGCTCCCGTGGGGCAGGAGGGAAGCCTGGGGGTCCCAGGCAGACCGTGATGGCTGTGCAGGGCCTGGGCAGGGCAGAGAGGCCGCCATGTGACAGCCGGGCCCTCCCGCACCCCTGGGCTCGTCCATCTCTGCGCAGGTACTGGCCAGGCCCCACTCACCAGGTCCTGGCTCCCACCCACATTCACGGTGTGGCTCGGGAGCGGGACCAGACACGGGAGCGTGGACGCCTGCCAGGGCTGGCGGGGCCGCATAAAGCTGTCGAGCTCCGTCTGCTCCACGGGCTTGTCCCACACGTGCTCTGTTTTGCACCAATAACTTACAGACCTGAATCTAGACATCGGTGACCATTTGAGCACCATCCCATGACCTCCTCCCCCGCAGGCTCTGATGTCTCCATGAGGGAAGAGTCAGACACCGATGACAACCAGAGTGACGACGGCGACACGGAAACATCGCCCTCCAAGTCGCCAACGACGCCGAAGTCCATCAAGAGCAGAAGCCCCTCAGGTACGTGAGGCCCCCGCGGGGTGAGGGCAGCCCCCCCGAGCTGCGAGGTGGGGCGGGGGCGTCGCCCTTCTGCCGCGTCCTTCCGACCCCTCGCTGCGGGAACTGCGCCACACCCCACGAACCTGGGTGGCCGCGGGGCTGCGGCACGGCGTGGGTGGGGCCCCCTCTTCCGCTCGGCAAAGTCCCTCCAGGCCCCGGAGGGGACGCGCGCCCCGCCCGACGCTGGGGGCGGGAAGGCCGGGCTCACTCTGGACTCCTGGGTCCAGAGGTGCTTCCTGAGCTCCCGCTCCGTGTCGGGCTCCTGGCGGCCTCGTCCCCATTTTAAACCAAAGGAAAAGACTGACGGCTGTGGGGAGGTCTACCCTCCTAAGGGTCCTCGGGGAGCCCTCTGGGTTCCAGCTCCCCTCAAACTCCTCCCCGCACACAGGGCTCTGGGAGGCGCGAAGGCGAGATGGGAGCCGGGGGTGGGGGCTCCCTGCCACCCCCACCCTCTCGAGCCCCTGCCCCCACACAGCACGAGATGCAACTGAATCCCCAGCTCCCCAACTCCCAGGCCTTCTGAAGACACCCCGTAAATAACAGGTCACCCAGCTCAGAGACGTGGCCTGGACGCACGCATGACGGGCACACGCACCTTCTCACATGCATGGAGCCGATCTCGCCCAGGGCCGGAAGGTCGCCCCAAAGGTCGCCCCAAAGTAGGCTGGGTCATTAAAGTGTATCGTTCGCTCCTCAGAGCTGAGGTGCTGTCACTTTGTCCGGGTGCGGACTGCTCTCCAGTCCTAGGAGGCTGAAGGTTTCTGTCCAACCCTGCCCTCCGGCTATCCGGAGTTGTCACTGACAACTGTCCGACCCTGCCTTGCTACCCCACAGCGGCCGCAGAGCTCTGCACGGCCCCAAGTTCCTCCATCCTCCCATCTCCACTCTGACCCTTTGAAGCACGTGTCGATGCCCGACTTACCCCAAAGTTACCGAGACCTGAGTTATGGAGCTGACCCAGGACCCCACAGCTAGCAAGGGAGGGCTCGGCGTGCAGGGCTCCGTACCCCGCCAGGCCCGGGAGCCTCGTCACAGGTGACGAGCTCGTTCCGAATGGACGGCAAGGGGGAGAAGGTGACGGCTGTCCTGCAGGCGGCCTGTGCCCAGCTGGGCTAAGAGGTGACCGGCCTCTGGAACAACAGACGGACGGGGTGGCTGGAGCCTTTCTTCAGAAACAGGAGGGAGGCGGGGGCTTTCCCTCCCGAGGCCGCCCTGCGGGTGGCAAGCAGAGGCAGGTGACAGACCCCGCCGGCAGCACCGCCTGTCCCCCGTCTGGAACGCTGGTTTCCTCGCAGCCCGGGGGCTGGGGCAGAAAAGGCTGAGGGTGGCTCCTTCCTCTCCAGAGTTCCCGCTCTTCTCCTACAATAACGGGGTCGTCATGACCTCCTGTCGCGAGCTGGACAATAACCGAAGCGCCCTGTCGGCAGCCTCCGCCTTTGCCATAGCGACCGCAGGCGCCAACGAGGGCACCCCAAACAAGGAGAAGTACCGGAGGATGTCCCTGGCCAGCGCAGGTGTGTGGGGCCTCCACTCGCGACAGCCCTGAGCTCAGCCCGGGTGCGAGGCCGCAAAGACGCACGACCCCAGGATCCCGCCCGCTCTGGCTGCTCCAGGCCTGGCCGGTGCTGACCCTCCACCTGGAGCCCCCTCCCTCCCACCGGGCCCTGTGCTGCGGGCACACTTGGACCCATCCTCAAGTCCTGCCCGGGGGGCCCGATCGCCCTCCTCCCAGTCCACACACTGGTCCTGCTCAGAGGCTGGAGCGGGGCGCGGGCTCTGGCCCGGAGAGGCTGCCAGACCCTCCGGCAGCCCCTGAAAGGTGCAGGCTGGTCAAAGTAGGAGTGGGGACTGTGTCCACTGGGCCGTCAGGCGTCCAGGCCCCCTGGCCAGCGCCCAGGCTGCATGTCCAGCCCGTTATCACCCACTGCAGCCCCGCCCCGCAGCCCTGAGGGACAGCCCGGCTCGCCCAGACCCAGCGCTGAGCTGAGGTGAGGGCGAGCTGTCTCTCGTCTTCATGGTCCTGCGTCCTGTGTGCCACGCTGCCCCAGGCTTCCCCCCCGACCAGAGGAACGGGGACAAGGAGTTCGTGATCCGCCGGGCGGCCACCAACCGCGTCCTCAACGTGCTGCGCCACTGGGTCTCCAAGCACTCTCAGGTGGGTGGGAGGCCCGGCGGCCTCTGGGGACCGGTGGGCACTGTTGTGGGAACCAGACGGCAGCAGAGCGCGGGAGGGAGGAGCCCGGGCGTGCTGCCCGATGTCGCAGAGCCCAGGGGACCAAGGACACTCCACGGGACAGGGCCCTCATCTCGCCACCTCTCTGCAGCAGGGGTGCAAAGCACAGCCGAGCCTCCCAGAGCCCGGGCCTAGGGTGCAGCCAACTCAGCGCCAGTCCCTGGTCTCACCCAGGGCCTTTTACATGAGGGTCCCCAGGCCCACTGGGGCCCCGTCATGAGGGGGCAGCCTCCTCTGGCCTCGGCTGGGACCCACGGGGCGGCCTCAGCACAGTAGCCAGAGGCACCATCACACCCTGCAGGACTTTGAGACCAATGATGAGCTCAAGTGCAAGGTGATCGGCTTCCTGGAGGAGGTCATGCACGACCCTGAGCTCCTGACCCAGGAGCGGAAGGCTGCGGCCAACATCATCAGGTACGGCCTCCCCGCCTCTGGGACGGGGGTCTGTCCCCACTGCCGTGCGCGTGGCGGGCCTCGGGCAGGTGTGCAGGGCGGCCGTCGCCCCTCGTGCCGCCGGGCTCTGGAGCTGCCGGGCCGTGTGTCCCCTCCCCTCCCCCGCCATCAGGCCCTGACCCCTGGAGGCAAGAACACTGCCCGCTGCTCCATCCACGTCCACGCCTGCCAACGCCTGCGCTGTCCCGTGTGGTAGCACCGCGACACAGGGCTCTCAACCCCCGACTAAATTTTAGGAAAATTTAAAATTCAGTTTCTCAGTCACACAAGCCACACGGGCTCGTGGCTCCGTGTTGGGCAGCACAGACAGACGGTGTTGCATCATTCCAGAGAGTTCTGCGGGCCGCTCAGCGCAGGCTGGGCGCAGGCGCACGCGCACCCGCCGCTCCCACCGGCTGACGGGGCCCAGGGCCGGCCTCCCCCCCTCGCTTCCGGCCCGCCCTGCATCCTGTCTCTGACCCAGACTTGCAGCCAGACCTTCCCGTTGCCCCTCCCGCCCCAGGCCCGTGCCACAGCCCCTCGGTCCCCAGGCTCTGTCCTACAATCTCCTTCAGGCCTCCCCCACCACAGCGCACGCGTGTCCACGCACGGTCAGCCCCCCGGGGCCCCCGGCATCTCCCGCTGCCTTCCTTGGAACTTACGATCACAGCCATCCAGTTAGGGAGCTGCCTGGGGTGCAGTACAGAGCAGGCTGCAGTCCCCTGTCCCCACCCCTGGCCTGGCTCCGTTCATGTCACCCTGCCCTAAAGGGCCACTGGCCTGTGTCTAGCAAGGGCCAGGTACAGACGTGGGGAGGCTGGGGTGAGACCACAGGAGGGGCCCTCACCCAGCGGGAGCCAAGGACGGACCATCAGGAAGTCAGCAGGGAAGAATGGGGAGGGGTTCCCACGAAAGGGGAGGGCAGAGCACAGACAGAGGTGGGGGGGTGGGGGGGCTGCAGGGCGCTCTGCTGAGGGGGGATTGGGGGGCTGCCCCAGAGGTGGGGTGCGGTACAGGCCGCATGGCTCACTGTGCCTCCCCATCCCCAGGACGCTGACACAGGAGGACCCAGGTGACAACCAGACCACACTGGAGGAGATCATGCAGATGGTGAGCCAGGCCCGTCCTTCCCGGGGCCCGAGGACCCCCTCACCCAGCACGGTCGCTCCCGCCCGCGTCCTGCCGGCCCCCAGGCCTCTCCTGGGTCCTGGGCCCTGACGGAGTGAATGTGGCTGAGCTGCGCTCCTGCCTGCACCTGCTTCCGAGGCTGGGGCTCCTCACCCGTGAAACACGCATCACACCCTCACCCCTGGCCCCCACGGCCTTCCTGAGAGCTGTCGCTCCCATGGGACGGTGTCCCCACAGCCGTGCGCCTGCCCTGGGGCTTCTGCACGGCTGTTCTTGACCGGGTGACTGTGGGGCGATGCACAGACGCCCCGCCTCACACGCACACGTGCACACGGCCCCTTCTCCCACTATCCTACACTCTGTCCCTGTGCCCCGGTCTGTGACGGCGGCTCCATGAAGCCAGGGGCCTCCTAGCCCCGGGGTCTAGCGAGGACCTGGCAGTGCAGACCTCGGGACTATTTGCTAGGAGGTGGAAGGGACACCATCAAGGAGGGACAGCTTGCTCCCCTGGTACGGGGACCCCATTTCCCTGTGAGCACTGCAGATGGGTTGCTGTCTGCGCTTGGCTTGGCTGGGACTTCTGGGTGGGAGCTGCCTGTCCCCCCACGTGCCTGGGCGGCCTGGGGCGGGGGTCGCTCTTTCTGACTCATCCTCGGTGGGCACAGGCTCCGCCCAGACCGGCACAGTCATCCCCATGCCCCTTCCCTCCAGCTCCCTCCAGCCCCTCCTGGATCCAACAGACCAGACCCCCCGTGAGGCCTCCCCACGTCCACCGCCTATAGAATCCCTGCCATGGGGACCTCGGTCCCCAGCTGCTGTGTCCTGAGGCCTTACCCTAGTCCAGGGATGCTGGTGGGGGACGCCTTTAACAAAGCTGGCCACCACGGGTGACCCTGGGCCAGGAACGCAGTGGCCCTGGACTCAGACCAGCACTGTTCTCTGGGCACGGGGCGGGAACCATGTCTCAGGAGGTGGCCACCCTCGTGAGTCCACATCCGCTCCTGACTTTAAAGGGGACTTTTATAGACCCCACGCGGACCAGACAGTCAGAAGGCTGGGCTTCGGCCCCAGCCATTAACCCTGGAGCCCTGTGGTCATTTAATCACTGTGGGTGACAGCTGCCCCGTTGCAGGGGGAGTGATGACTAAACGAGGCCCAGGCCTGCAGCACAGGCTGTTACACGCGTTGGCTCCGGCTCCCTGGTCCCCTCACGTCCCCTCGTCTGGACCGCCAGGAGGGACCGCCCCCAGTGACCGCCATCCGCCCGCCCCGGAGAGGCGGCCCCGGGAGCCGGGGGGAGCCGG
>NW_006430726.1:6291441-6303343 GCF_000325575.1 Pteropus alecto
GCGGGGTGGGGGCTGCACACACGACAGGCTGCACACTGGATCCGTCCCGACGCCGGGCCTCTCCAGCCCCACGCCGTCGAGGGGGCCAGGGCCAGCAGCGTGTCCCGCCTCGGCTTCTCCGCCTGTTAGAGGGGCTGAGCCTGGGGGCGCTAGGACCTCGCCTCTCGAGCCAGGCCGCACTGAGGACCCCGTGCTGCGTGCCTCATTTTCACTCATCTTGTTTGTGGAAGCAAGTGACGTTGGACTGAAAGCGTCACACGACGTCCCTCTGACGCGCGCCTGCTCCCGAAGCCTCTGGACCTGCGGAGCCTCGGCGAGGACGCCCAGTCTCCCGAAGACGCTCCGGGGCCCCTCTTGCCTTTGCTGGGGGGCAGGGCGCTTGTGGCCCACCAGAGGACGTTAAAGGGAGCAGGGCCACTGGCCTGGGGACCGAGGCGGCGTCTGGGCCAGGGGCTTGTGCGTGTCCCCAGGGGGATCAGGGCGGTACAGCATCTGGACACCAGCACCCCCAAACCCCAGCTGGGTCTCCTGGACCAGCAGAGCGGCCCGGCGTGTGCCGGGAAGGGCCTGGACGAGCGCGTCGCACGCCCTGGCTCCCAGAAGCTCTGCCCGGGAAACACGGCAGTGGCAGAGAACGGGGGGCCAGACGGTGCCGCGTCCCGTGGCGTGATGCACATCCCAGGGGACCCACATTCGCTCTGTTCTTTACTACAAGTGACAACTGCCCTTCGCCGATGTTCCGCCTGTGCCCAACACCAGGCTTTTCGTGCGTGATCCCCTCGCTCAAACCACACCCCAGCCCCAAAGACAGGGCTGACACCAGTGTCACATACGAGGGAATCGGGGCTCTGAGCGGCGGGTGCCCGAACTGCCCTGGCACCCGCCTGCCGCACAGCCCCCGCCGTGACAACGCCCTCCCAAACGGTCCCCAGGCCTGCCCGAGCTCCCCGCCCCCGCGCCCGGCCGCCCACTCCAGGCTCGTGACAGGCCGGAGGGCACTTGCAGGCAGCATCCTGAGTGTACTCATCGACACAGTGAAGAGCCTTTGGTGGCTGGGAGCGGGAGCACATGACCCCCTTGTCCCGAGCGCCCGGCCAGGCCACCTCACGTCGGCCCCAACGAGGGACGTGCCCCAGGCCCTCACCTCATCCTCGGAGGGTCCCGGGGGAACACAGAGGCCCAGGGAGCAGCCCTGTAGTAAGCACGGCGGCAGGACGGAGAGCCGCACATCCAGGGGGCGAGCCCGTGACGGAGGCCATCGAAGCCCAGGACACACCCCACCCAACCCGCAGCGGCACCAGGCGGCAGGAAGCTCCCGCCCTCCCCCGCCCCCCGGCCCCGTGTGCCCAGGGCTTGGTCAGCGAAGGACGAGTGTGGAGGGGCATTTGCCGCACACTCGCCACGTGCCGGGCGCTGTGCTCAGGGCTTTATTCATGACGGTCTCATGTGACGCGGTCTCCCTCACTTTACGGGAGAAGAGGCGGGGCTCAGGGTTACCCTCACCCCGACCCCACCCAGCAGGCGGGCCCACGTGAACCTGCGGGGTCTGCCCCCAGAGGGACGGCCGCCCTGGGCACGGGGTGGGGGGGCTCTCGGCCGTCCCCGCTAGAACACGCGGCGTCTTTCGCTCCCGGCCCTTTTACGTTTAACTTCCCAGGACTCGGGTGGGGTGAGCGGGGTGCCCACGTGGGCGGCGTTTAAGGGGCCCCTCACCCTCCGGTGGCTGTGCTCCCGCTATGTCCCCAGCCCCAGCCCCTAGGGCAGCGCTGAGTGGACACGGTGCCAGTGGATCTCGTCGGTTTGGAAGAGAACCCTTGTAGTATTTCTCCATTTGGGGTCACGTTGATCACGTACCGCTTGTGAGCAAGGGCAAGTTCACCTTTCCGTTGGGGAAGTCGATCTTTCTCTTCGTTATTCGAACCTTTTGTAACCTTTGGTACCCTTTTTTTGGTTCATATACTACCTCACATAATTCCTAGGTAATCTATAGATTCCCACTCTCTGTCACCGGCGTCCCCGGTGCGGAGGAAGACCTTTCCCCTGTGCACGTCGAGTCTTTAACCCGCCACCGTGACGAGCTCCGCTGGCCGTGCTCGTGGTTTCCCTGAGCTGGGATTTTCAAACCGGCACGCGATCGTGTCATCCGCACACGACGGTGATCCGTCCCCTCGACGATGCTTATTCCTCTTACGTCTTGCTTGTCTCATTGCATGGGCTTGAAGATCAGTAACTTGATTGCTTCAGAAATCGTCCGTAACGAGGACGTCACCGCCAGGGCGAGCGCCATCGAGAAGTGGGTGGCCGTGGCCGACATATGCCGCTGCCTACACAACTACAACGCCGTGCTGGAGATCACCTCGTCCATGAACCGCAGCGCCATCTTCCGGCTGAAAAAGACGTGGCTCAAAGTCTCCAAGCAGGTGTGGGCAGAAGGCTGGGGCTGGGGCTGGGCGTCCGCAGGTGGGTGCAGGTCAGGGTGGGGGCCGGCACTCCCAGGCACCACAGGGAACCTCCGCTCCTGTCCCCTGGGACCAGAGACCAGGCCCGCAGACGTGGCACTGGGACCCTTGGGTCTTTTATTTTCTACCCGAATAAGTAACTCCCCAAAGCGGGGACAGCGAGCTGCCGATCGTTGCTCCCAGCACTCTTCTGCTTGAGTTGGGACAAGGGTGGTTGGTGGCTTCACAGGGATCCCAGTCCGGCCTGTGGGAGGCTGAGAGGTGGTCAGATAACCCCCCGATTCCCTCCCCGGGACCCTAATGTCACCAGCCCTTCTGGCCAGCAGAGCGTAGCTGGTCGCAGCCTCCCACTAGGTGCTTGGTGACCGTAAATGTGGCTTGAGCTTTATTCATCCAAAACTCGGTTCTGCAAAAATGACAATGGATTCTGCCTTGGGATGAAGGTCCCCTGTGCTGGGTGCCGAGGGGCCAGTGCTCCCGAAAGGTTGGGCCGTGTCCTCGGTGCCCCTGCTGATGCCCCAGCCTCGGCCTGCGTGTGCTCAGGGGCTGGACAGACACCAGCAGAGGACAGAGTCCAAAGCCACCGAGGCCTTTTGTTTGCTGTCCTTGATTTCCAAATTCGGGTGGTGTCCTCATGTAGTAAGGTGAAGGTGCTCGCATCCCCTGGGGACAGTCCATAGAGGAATCATAGCAGTGAGACGTGCGCCCCTCCCTGCTCTGGGTGCCGGCCCCGGGGACGCCCACCAGGCCCTTCCCCACCACCTGGGCCTCGGGATCCCGACGCTCGGCCCCCCAGGCACCACTCCCGTGTTTCCGAAGGACGTGTGACGAGCCCAGACACACGAAACAAGGGCCTGTGTCTGAGTCCTCGGGAGTTTAGGGTCCAGGTTCCGAGATCGGGGTCGTCCCCGAGGCCGCCGGCCGTGGCGGGCAAAGCGAATGTGTTTCCGGAGCCGCGGACGGGAGCGTGCGGAGTGTGCTAGTAACCGCTTCTACTTCCTTCTAGACGAAAGCTTTGATTGACAAGCTCCAAAAGCTTGTGTCATCAGAGGGCAGATTTAAGAATCTGAGAGAAGCTCTGAAAAAGTAAGTGTGTGTCATTTTGCCACCATCATCCTTTAAACCGTAGAACCTCATTGCAGAGGCATTCACCACCCCACCTGGCCGAAGCAGGACGTCTGTCTGTCTGTGTGTCCATCTGTCTACCCACAAGGCCCCTACACGTCCCAGACCCCCAGGGCGGGTCAGCCTTGTCCTCCACCGTCTGCCAGAGACATTCGGAGTCCTGGCGGCATCTCCGGAGAGAGGCACAGGGAGAACACTGGTGTCCCCAGAGCGTGGTGGCCGTGACGACAGGTTTAGTTAGACTCCTTGATTCTAAAATGCACTTTTTTTTTTTACATTTTAATGTTTCTGACATTGGGATATGTCTTCAAGTCAACGTGTTTATTTAATAGGATTCCTTTTTTCACTTGGGAATTCGCTGCATTTACAGACAACGTCATCTTAGAATCAAAGAAATGCACTGACAGCAATAATCGCAGCTTTCGGTCTGTAAAGGGCGCCCCTCGCCGGTGTCTGCGAGGTGGGCAGCTCGACCTCAGGTCCACTGCAGGGTCTCAGCGGCCTCCCTGGCCTCGACCCGCCAGATGCCAGCGCCCCGAGTCACAACCACTAGAAATGTCTGCAGACGTTGCCGACCAAGCCCCGGGCGGCCGAGTCGCCTCACCGAGAACCCCGCTGTTAGACTCCCCCCTCTTGTTTTGCCAGACGAGGAAACAGAGGAGCTAGCTGGCCCGAGGACAAGTGGCTGTGGGGGCAGAGCCGGCCTCGGCCCAGGCTGGCCCCCGAGGCCAGTGCTCTGGTCCGCCTGAGGCTGCCTCCCGTGAGGGTCCAGGCCCCTCGGCACGCACCGTGGCCACACACGCCCACTCCCACGGGATGTGCACTGTCCCCACTGTGCCCCCGCTGGGCGGCCCTCACTCTTCCTGTCCCTGCCTGACTGGCCACTTGCTAGACCTTGGAGGTGCTGGGAGACCCTGGGTCCTGGCTCCCGTAGAGCCCAAGAGGACGCCTCTCCTCCCCTCGAGGGGTCACTGGATCCCTGCAGAAGCAGGGCCCCCCGGAGCTCCGCACGCCCCGGGCCTGGGGATGGGCCCGGTCCGCCCTCCAGCCCCCGACAGCGGCCCTGACTCACTGCACACCCCGCCAGCCTCGCCCGCCAGCCTCAGTTCCGTCCTGCCGTGCTTGGCCCGTCCCTCGCCCACTCCGTGTCCCATCGCCTTGACCATCTCCACTTTATTTGTGTCCTCAGACAGCTGTTGCACCCATCTGTGCTGTCCGGCCGTCTCTCCCCCTGTGGACTGTGCTTGTGGGGAGCTGCCCCTCCGTGCATTCACCAACTGTCCGTCTGCCCCCGGCGCCTCCATCCGCCTCCTCCACATGGCTCCCTCGTCCACTGCCGCCTCCACCGTCACCACGGCCTGCTGGCCCCATTCTGTCTGAGCCCCCTCCCCGACTGTCCTCCCTCTCCCAGGGTGCCCGTGGGCCCGCGTAAGTGCCCGTCCTGCACGGGGGGAGGGGCTGCACACTCCGGGGGCGCAGAGCCGCGTGCCCACCGTGTTCTCACCTTAGGGGGGCGAGGCCCAGCCCTGCGGGGTGGGGAGAGGCCTCTCTCCCGAGGCGTCCGTCTCGCCAGGCAGGGGACAGCAGGTGCAGGATGTGAGGTGGCAGTCTGTGGGCGCCACTGGTGGCCCGTGCAGGCAGGACGCCCGTGACGGGCCTCCCCACGTGAGTCCTCAGCCCCTCTCGGCCCGTCATCATTCAGCCTCGTGCCAGCGCCAAAGCACCAAGCTAGTGAACGGCCTTGTTATCTTTGCCAGCCAAGACGGCGCCCTGAATCCTAGCTCCCTTCCCCCCAGCCTGTCCGCCAACAGTGCTTGCTGTTTTAGCCCCTTCCGCCCCTGCCCAGGCACCCCGAGAGGGACATTCTGCCCTTCTCACGCCCCAGATCACACCGTCCCCCCTGTGACACCGGCCCCTCTTTGCAGCCTCCCAGTGGTCAGGACCTTGCACAGGTACAAGCAGCAAAATGTGGCCGAGAACTAAAGTTAACAGCAAAGTTTGGTTGCCGGTCCTTTGGGGCCGATTTGGGGTCCGCCTGCCCGTCTCATGTCAGCCTGCCTGAACCTCTGTCTGCTGTGGACTAGGAAGCCTCCATTTAGAGGAACCAGGGGCCAGGCTGTGGCTGCAAACCCCCCGTGGAAGCCTTCCCCTTGGCTCCCTTGAACTAAGCACGGGGACAGGTATGGAGGAGCCAGGCGGCCAGCCGGCCACCAGGCCATCTCCACGCACCCTCAGCCAGCCCCCGCTGCTGAGAGGGCAGAGCAGTTAGTGTCCGGGAGCAAAAAGCCAGGGCTCTGAGCCCCTCCCCTACACCCCCTCACTACATTTCCCCCAAATCTGAGCACCTGATTTTCCTGCTCCCGGTGCCAGAGCTTTGAGCCCTGACCACGGGCTCCAGCCCCCTGCTCCCCAGGAGGAGAGGACATCCCCGAGTCAGCAGGGACTTCTGAGAGCGCAGGCCCCTGCCACAGCCAGGACAGGGCGAAGGAGGGAGAGGTGGCACCTGCTCGCCCCAGCCTGGGGGTTTCTGCTCAGCAGTCAGGCAGCTGTGACTGTCCCTCAGTCCCTGGTACAGCCTGACCTCCAGGCCCCACTGACGCCGTCAGGAATTTCTCGGGAGAGAGGAACATCGAGTTTGGGGGGTTCCAAACAGCCGCGGGCATGGGCGTGCCCGGAAAACCAGAGGCAACTTCTAGAATAGGGGGCCACATCTCCCTACCTCCTAAAATGTCAGGTAAAGGTATGTGAGGGGTCTGCCCACAGAGGAAGGCCCCCTGGGGTCACCTCTGTTGGGTGGGCCCTGGCCTAGAGCTGGACCCCACCACCAGGGGTCAGAGGCCTGCAGGGCAGTTCCAAGCCGGCCAGAGGGGAGCTCTGCCTGCAGGAGGCCGTCTGCCCGTGTCCCTTCTGCTCAGACGCGCAGCATGGGCCAGCCCCTACGGCGGTCCCCGCTACGCCACACCTGCCCACGTGGCCACTCGGCAACCCACACATTTACCAGCACGGCTCTGGTTGGGTTGGCGGGGTGTGTGTGTGTGTGTGTGCGCGCGCGCGTGTGTGCACGCGTGTGAGATCAGATCAACTGTGCTGCTCCCTTAGGCCCCTGCTGCACGGCCCCTCACTGAGAAGGCGTCAAACAGGGACAGGGTTTGGGGCTGGGGCTGGCAGTGCCACGGCAGGTGACTAAGCTGCACATGGCTGGACCACGAGCCTCAGTAAATACCTCGGGGAAACCCAGATGGTGGCTAGAGGACCCCGATGTCTTCCACGGGGCTGCGGGTCCAGTGAGACCCCACGGGGCCTTCAGGAACACCGCCTCCTCCACCCCAGAGGACGGGGTGGCGGGGGGAGGGGGACGCACCAGCAGAACCTGCCACCCCCACCCCCTCCACCAGAGTTTGTCCTCAGATCTCGGGACCTGAGCTAGTCCTCTGTCAGGTCCACACGCCTCAGCTCCACATGCCAAGACAGGACGTGAAAAGCCAAGACGTCACCACCAGAGGGCGCTCCGCCACGGACCGGGACGACCCTAGCTTTACTTATTTATTTTTTGGGGGGGTCACAACCCATAGTAAAAAAAAATAATAATAACATTTGACAGTGTGGCCCCGTATAAACGTCCACAGACGCGTAACAGGGACAAACATTTCACAAAGCCGCACACACCTTTCGTCCACACAACGAGCTCATACATTTCCGTTCTATTCTACTTTTTAAAAACAATCCGGTCAACAGCCACGAAATTGGTTTCAACACCCATGAAAGGGTCAAGACTTGGAGTTTGAAAAACGCTTCCGCCCACTGCTGCCCAAACGCCACGGCTCCTGTCCATCCGCTCCCCCCAAATACATTTAAATGAGAAGGAAAACTCCATATCGTGACAGCAAATGAGGAACCAGCGTATCTGCCGTAAATACGAGGTTACTAGGCAAACCCAGTGTCTACATCGTCCCGTGCTGGCCGGATCCTGACGTTTGCCGACATGCGCATCCGGGACGGAGAATGGAAAGTGCTGGAAAGTTTCAGAGCCAGACTCCCGCCAGATGCGCCGTCTCCCAGGAATCAGAGTTATTTACTGGAGTGTCCGGGCTCTCAGGTCGCCAAAACTGCCTTAGCGTCAGCTCTATCGTCCGGGGGGACCTGAGGGAAAGACCGGGCTCAGGGTCACACAGCCAGCAGGCGAGTGACAGGGGCCGGGTTTCCGTGCCTCACCTGCCTCTGGCCTGGCGAGGTCGCCAAGCGGCCACAAGGCGACCAAGGTGACACGGTCTAGAAACAAAGGTCGCCCGTGGTGCACGGCGAGTCCACCTGCACCGCGTGCCGAGTGGAGAGGAGGCTGCAGGGCCCGGCGCCCCACCCGGCACCCCACCCAGCACCCCACCCAGAAGCCCCAGAGCAAGCGGTGACACAGAGTCACAGGACCCCTGCTTCAGCGCCCAAAGGGAAAGGCGTGGCCCGTCGCTCGGGCTCCACTTCCCAGACACGTGGTCCCCTTCCTCCTCGAGGCGGTCACCCAGAAGCCGCTTCCAGGGAGGTGACTCAGAGGGCAGGGTTTCCTGCTCCGGCACCCGCCCCGGTGCTGGATGGCAGGAGGTCCCGGCGGGCGAGGCACAGGCAGAGGAGAAGCCCCCGGAGCAGAAGGGGACTGGCAAAGGGGTGGGGGCTGCGAAGCAGCGATGCCAGGGCAGGGTTTGGACGGAGCGTCTGAGGAGAGACAGGAGCTGGCGGCAGAGCCCAAGGACTCCGGGGCGGGGAACCCTCTGGCTGTGCATGGGGGGTGGTTGGTGAGACCCCCAGGGGACTGGCTGTCCCAGGCACAGAGCCACGAGGACGCCTGGTGGTCAGAAGCCCGGTGCCTCCGGCCAAGCAGAAGGTGCCCGTGGGCGTCGTGAGCTCGGTAGAGCCTCTTGTTTCTAAGTGAAAATTTGTGTTAATGCCGTTTGCTTCCAAGTTGTGACCCGCCCTGTGTCCCTTACCTGGGGATGTACCTCACCGACCTGGCCTTCATTGAAGAGGGGACACCCAATTACACGGAGGACGGCCTGGTCAACTTCTCCAAGATGAGAATGGTGCGTTTCCCACGGCGTGGGAGGGTGGGGGGGCGCAAACCCGTACCCCAGGCCCCAGCTCCCCCGTTGGTAGCGCCTGTGTGGGGTCCTGAATGACGAGCACTTAGCATCCGGCCTGACCGGCCTCCCTGCACACCCTCATGTAATGCCACAGTCTGAGGGGGGGCGTCTGGTACTCTGCACCTTCCAGACGGGCTCCCTGGGGCTGCGGGGTCCGTAAGCAGCCCACGGTCACCCCAAAGTAAAGGGCAGAGGCGGGTCCAGAACCCTGTCAGTCATCCGCACCCCATCCGCATAACCGGCCTCAGACAAAGTCCCTTAAGCAGCACCTCCCAAGAGGGTAGGTGTCAAATTTCCCCCAGAGAATCCTGGGGCCCAGAGGGGGAGGACCCCTCGAGCAGGGAGACTGGCTTCTAGCCTCTCACCGCAGCCACAGAGCCTCTGCTTCGCATGCCCTCGGTGGGCTCCCCTGAGGTGACGGCCGCCCCCTCCCGGTGACAGGGCGGGAGCTGCACACACCAGCACTCAGACTGTGGCCGGTGCCTGTGACCTCTGCTGGAGCCACGGGTGCTGTCTGAGGGTGCTAAACAGGCCTGCGTGGCTCATCGAGCAGTATTTTTCTCTCGGCCACGTGTATCACTGACTGTAGATTCGTGACGAGCAGCCCCTTGGGGGGCAGACTGCCGGTGAAGATGCCCCCATGGGGCCTCCCAGGGTGACACGTGTGAGGACCGGGACACCGACGTCACACTCGCCTGCCACGGCCCTTTCTGTCCTGCAGAGTGGGGGTGGCACTAAGAAAGCAACCCGTCTTTATCTAGAACTTTCCTTGCTTGCCACAGATATCCCACATCATCCGAGAGATTCGCCAGTTTCAACAAACGGCCTACAAAATAGAACACCAAGCAAAGGTGAGCCCGCGGCACGTTCCGGTCCCTCCCGCCTTCGGACGTCCACCCCGGTCCCTCCCTGAATCCCCGGGGCCCCCGCCTCCTCGTCCCCACTTCACACCGGGCCCGTGCTATCTGGCCGCCCTGTCCGGGGTGCGGCAGCCCCGGGAGGGTGGACAATCGCGTGTGATCTGCCCCCCACGGCAAAGCCTTGACCGCATCCCCCACAAGGCAGCACACTCACTAGTGACGGAGGGCGCGCGTGACTCGCACACGGACCCCCAGCCGCCCCGCTCCCCTGCCATTCCTGGCGTCTGACCCCACGGCCGGTGGGGTGGGGTGGGGTGGGGTGCAGAGGGCCTGCAGGGAGCAGCCTGGACCAGACGGGAAATGGGCTCCTAGGACCCGGGACGTTGTTCTCAGGACGACGAGAAGCTCCGAGCGGGGCTGACAGAACCGGAAGCACCTGCGTTTCTAGAAGCCGGCATGGCGAGTGGCTGGCATGTCGATCCCTAGCCCCGTCTTACACATAACACCGCTGAGACGTGCTAATCCCGACTCCCGCTCCCAATCTCTGTTCTCTGCCCAGAGACCTGCTGGCTTCATTTTCGGCATCTTAACTTTCTAGCTGGCAGTTCAGAAAAACATCCAGCTGCAGACGCACCCTAGGCACAGCAGAAAATCAGCTCCTGGGCCCCGTCCGTGCTCCCTCAGAGGGCAGGTGTTTATTGAGCACGTACTACGTGCCAGGCCCCGAGCTGGGCCTTGGGCCCCTTCTCCTTAACCTCTCCCTCGAGCTCCGACGTGTCACACAAATAAACGTCACTGCTCTTCAGATCCTGTCCTTAGCGGCTGGCAGCCATGGTCTTTGCTGCCAGCCCCCCGCTAAGGCGGCACTTCTTAGGAAAATCGAGCTTGTGCACGCTCATTGCGGAGATAGGTTTGGGGGCTCAGACCTCCTTGCTCTAGGCAGGGCTGTCGCCAGGGAGCGACTAGCGAGGCACGGAAGGCTGTTCCGTGTGGCCGCGAGGCACCTCGTGTGCATCATCGGGACTGTGACACCTGAATGCGTCTTCCCGGAGGGGTGGCTGTGAGCCGCTGCTCGGACCTAGCACCCTCGTAGGTGGGGCTGACGGTCTGTGTGCGGGGCCTCTGGCTTCACCCTCACACCGCAGAGTCACTGAGCCCAGACGCCGCAACGCACCTTCCCCCTGCCCGGGCAGCCATCAGAAGACCCCCGAACAGCAAATAAGAAAAAACAGTGTCTGTCTTCCCTCTGCTCTGGGACGGGGTGGGAAAAACTAACCTTTGGTTCCGAACAGCTGGCAAATAAACGCGCCTTGGAGATGCCCCACTTGAAGCTGGGGCTGCCTGTGAGGCCTGGGCCCCCATCTCTCCTTGCCCACGTGAGGCGGGAATCCAGCAAAACCCTTGGGAGCAGCGGGAGGCGGGGAGGGGGGAGGGAGGAGAATGATTTCATCCCCACGAGAACCTTCGACGCTTCTCTCAGACGGTGCCCTCCAGCGCTACCCGTCCCAATGTTTACATAAACGTTTCCAACACACAGACACGCTGACACGCCCGTAAGCGCCCGCACGCCCACCGCCCAGATTCTATAACCGACATTTCGTATCTGTCGCTTTTTTCTTTAACGTGAGCCCCAAACGGCTCGTCTCGTGGTCAGCCACAGGGCAGCGCCCAAGCGTCATTCCGACCACACGTGATTTTCCCTCGCCGCTGACGGGAACAGGGACACGATGGCAGAGTGATGCTAAGACAAAACGTAACACTGAGACGAGACGCTGCTTCGGGCCTTTTTGCCCCGTGTGCCAGCCCGACCCCCGACCCCAGAAGGGCGGCCGGTCCCCGGGAGACCCCGGTGTCCGCAGGCAGCGTACCGTGGAGGCCCCGCGCCCCTGCCACCCTCCCTGTCTCCACCCCAGGTGACCCAGTATCTGCTGGACCAGTCCTCAGTGATGGACGAGGAAAGCCTCTACGAGTCTTCTCTCCGGATAGAGCCCAAACTGCCCACCTGAAGCGCCCGGCGGGGCCCGGCGCCCGCGGACACTCACTGTGTGATGTCGTACGCACCCGCTTGGTTTCTCTGGGTTTTCCCCCGAGTATGTGCCCCTCCAGAACCGCGAATGGCCCCCGTCCCTCCATCCCCGTAGAGCCGGACTGTGAACCTCTGCGCTGTTTGGGACGTGCCCTCCCATCCCGCCCCGCGTCCCCCGCGGGCCTGTCCTGCGGGCCCCTCGCTCCCCTCGGAAGGTCAGACAGAGTCCGGCACACACACGAGTCCTCCGGCCAGTCCCGCTTCTGCCCCCGCCCCCCAGCCCAGGCCCTGGGCCGAGCAGCA
>NW_006430726.1:6303479-6310389 GCF_000325575.1 Pteropus alecto
CGCCGATGGCGATGCCAACTTCCAAAGCAGCTTCGTCAGCCAGAATCACAGGTCTCAAAGCTCCCCATGTCCCAGTCACCCAGACGGAGGGGAGTCCTCCCCGCAGAGAGCTGCACCCCGCACGCCACGGCCGCCCGCGCGGGCTCCCGGCCGCGCTCGCGCTAGGAATACCCCCAGACAGACAGCATGAACAGCCGTCTCGGGCAGCCGGGCGACGCCCTGGAACTGACCGCGGAGCCACCGTCACCACGCGGAGGCGACGTCCGCCCACCGACCGTGGCCCGGAGTCCCCGCGAGTCGGGAGCACCCAAAAAAATGTCACTTTTCCTCTCTCGGCCGCCTAAGCCCCCCACGCCCACCCCCCAGCTTACGTTGAGATGCTCTAAGTCTGTATGCCTCGTGAAACTAGTACCACACTGTAGAATTAGGAAACCGGTAACCAAGTGTTTTTATTGCATATACTGTAGTCCTGTCTGAACGCCTTCTAGCAGGAATATAGTACCGTAGTGCTTATTCTGTGAATATCACATCTATTTTTTACATTGTACAGTAGAGACGACACAGGTGAACTCGGAAGTGGCCGGCATGCTCCACTATGGCACACAGACAACTTTTGCTGTAAGCAATACCTAGTGGTATGAGAATTCTATTTCAAGTCCTAAAATATTTCAACTTACAGCTTGTTTGGAAAAAAGAAATTTCCATTTTTTTTGTAAAAATATATGTTTCCTGATTACCTCTTGCTAATAAATCTATTCTATCTCAGGGTGAACGGTGAGTTTTGAGGGGTTTCATTCATTCGCTCGCGGGATATTTGACGGGCAGTTGGTCCTTACCAGGCCCTGGGCTGGGAGCAGAGAACTCAGGTGATGAGGAAGCCATCTCTGCTTTGGGGACCCTCAGTGTCACGAGGGAGGAGGTTTCGGTTATCTACCGCACCAGGAACGCATCGCTCCAAAATGCAATGGCTTCAAACAATTTGTGTGACCTTTCACAGTTCTGTGGACTGGCAGCTCTCGCCTGGGGTCTCTCGTGAGCTTAGACCACACAGCCGCTGGGGCCGGGGACACCCGAAGCCCGACTGGACCAGGTGTGTGAGAGAGACGGTGCTCTCAGGTGACTGGAAGGTGATGTCGGCGGGGGCCGAGCCCGGGCCGTGGGCCGCAGCGTCTGCTCACACGTGGCCTGGGCTTCTCGAGGCGCAGCGGCTCAGTCTGAAGCGTGGCCTTGCAAGAGGCTCAGGCGGGAGCTGCGAGGCTTCTATGACGCAGCCCCAGAATTCCGAGGACATCACGCCCACAGCAGTAATGACAATAATATCCCAGTGCCGGAATTTTTTTAAAGTCTGGGTGTCGCTGCCTTCTCTGTCCGCCCGTCCCCAGCTGCGCACGCTCGCCCTATGTTTAACAACCGTGGTCTCTTTCCCAACGACGGTGGGTGGCTACGGGGGCAGGAGTATCCGGTCATCGTTGTCACGGGAGTATGAAGGTGCCTCCCAGGAATTTGTCAAGCCCTGCGTGTCATACCTCCGCAACAGGCACCCGGCCCTGTCCCGGACTCCCTGGTCGCCAGGAGCCCAGGCCCCAGCTGTGGAGTGGAAAGCTACCAGGCAGAGAACTCGGACACGGGGCTCCCCCGCACTGCCCCCCAGCCCCAGGCCCCCCGTGCCAGACACCCAGAGCCGCCTCCGCGTGGGGGAGCCACACTGGCCTGGTCTACTCCACGCCCCTGCACCTCCCAGCACCCCCGCCCGCAGCCACCCAGAGCCGCCTCCGCGTCGGGGAGCCACACTGGCCTCGTCTACTTCTCCACGCCCCTGCACCTCCCAGCACCCCCGCCCGGTTATGCAAGCCAGAGGTCACCCATGACTCCCACTGTCAGGAGTCACCAGGGCCAGCGGACGCCAACCTGCTAATCATCCTTCCAGCCAGGCGACAGGTCCTCACCGCCTCCGCCACCACCCCGGACCAGCAGTTTTCAAGCTCTCTGGCCCTTCTGCACTCTTAAAAATTACTGAGAACCCCACAGAAAAACCCACATAAGTGTGTTATATCGGTGGATATAATTGTATTATTGATTAGTACGTCCAAAACTAAAACTTCGGGAAACTTTTAGCATAATTATTAATTCATTTAAAAATACCACCACCGGCAATTCCTCTTCTGGGTATACGAGGTTAAAAAGACACCCTACAGAATGGGAAAAAATATTTTTGCAACTCATGTATCTGAAAACAGTTTAGTATGCAGAATACATTGAAAACACTGTCACAACCAAATAAGCCAATTTAAAAAATGGGCAAAGGACTCGAGTAAGCATTTCTCCAAAGAAGACGTACAAAGGGCCAAGAAGCACATGAAAAGACGCCGGTCAGTGTCTGGTCACATCATTGGTCAGTAAGAAAATGCAGATCACAAGCACGATGAGATATTTCACGTTCGCCAAGCTGCCTGTGATAAAAACTTCAAAACTAAAAATGGAAAAAAACAACTTTCCGCAAGAGAAATAGGAACCTCAGACGCTGCTGTGAAAACCAGTCCGGCAGTTCCTCAAAAAGTTAAACGTAGAACCGCCACATGGCCCCGCGACGTCGCTGCGGGGCACGGAGCCAGGAGAATGGAAAACACGTCCGCGCGGAAACTGGCCACGAATGTGCAGAGCAGCCGAGCGGCGAAAACAACCGCACGTCCAGCGACAGACGAGCGGGCGCCCGAGCGTGTGCGTGCGCGACGAAATGTCATCCAGCCTGAAGGAGGAAGAAAAATGCTGATGCGCGCTGTGATTTGGATGAACCTTGAACACGTTATGCCAAGCGACAGAAGCCGGTCACAGACGGTCACATAGGATGGGATCCTCTCAAACAAAATGTCCAGAACGGACCCATCCGCGGACGAGGGAGCGGGTCAGCGGTTGCCAAGGCGGGTGGAGGGGAACAGGGCGTGGTTACTACGGGGCGTGGGGTGCTCTTGTGGGGTGGCGGAGTCTTGAAACTAGAAAGAGACTGTGGTCGCACGACACTGACCGTGCTGAATGCCCGGACCTGTACGCTCTAAAGTGGTAACTTGCACGTTATGTGACTCTCCCCTCAAGGAAGAGAGGGAGGACGGAAGGTAGCTGTGCTCCCTGGCGGCACCCCCGGTCCCCAGACGAGGCCAGCAGTAGGTGGGGGAGCTCGAGGTTGCATGCGATCCACGTGGTAGTGGGTCGCCAGGCCTCCCTCGCGGGAGGGGCCGGTCAGAGAGACCTTTGGGGTCAGTGTCCCCAACCGACCGGGCCTTGGAGGAATGCAAATGGCCGGGGTGTCCAGGGTGTTCGGGGAGGATGGGGGGAGCCTGTCTCAGGTGAGGAAGAGTCAGTGCCCGCGGCACGGGGACCTGGTGAGAAGTCTGGACTGGAGGGGACCAGGTAGGTGGCAGGTGGGAGGGGCCGGCAGAGTGGCAGGCGGGCGGGGGAGCCATCCAGAGGCGCCACACACGGCTCGATGGCGAAATCCCGCAGGCTCCTCCGGCCCAGCCTGATTCCATGTTTGTCACCTCTTATCAGCCCTCGTGGGGGCACATGCAGTAATGTGTGTTTACCGAGCAATTATGACCTCCTCTCAGGCCGAGTGACTCATGCGTGGCCCAGAAACAGCCGGGGCCCATTTCTCGCTGACCGGAAGGGAAGTCGGCATGTCCTGCCGGCCTGGGGTGGGGCCCAGGCAAACTCGCTGACCCTCACTGCCTCTTCCCCTCTGGGGCCCCTCCGGGCCCCGACCGCTGCTTTCCCCGCTCCTTTGCCCACCCGCAGACCCGTACACCCACTCCGGTCCCCTCCCGAGTCCTCTCCTGGCACCCAAGAGCCTCATTAGGAGGTGAGCACAGCGCCTCCACCACACTCCCATCCGGGACCCAAAAGCCCTTCAAATACCGCCTTCGACGCTGCCAGCCCCGCACCAGAGGACTCGGCACAACTAACGGTGACAACTGCTGCCACCGTGTGCTTGACGTGTGTCCGGCTCTGCTCAAGCACAGGCACCGGCTGGTTCTTTTACCCCCCGTTCCACTGAGAAGGGCAGGACACCAGAAACCGGATCTTCGAAATCAGCCAGCAGTGTGGCATGGGCACTGGCCACCCAGACTGAGGGCCAGACAGGCACAGACGAGCTGAAAAATCAACCAGCTCCACAGGACACTCTCCAACACAAAGAAGACAGATAAAGCATGGCAGCGCCCGGTGCCGAGCGTCGACTCAAGTTCGGGACAAGGACGTTTCCGTGGAGGACAGAGGGCAGGCAGGAGGAAGTGGACGGAGGCGGGGCTGTGCCAGGCCAGGGCGCTACCTGAGCGCAGCGGCGGCCGCGTCACAGGCCGGGTGGGGACACGGTACCGAAGGCCTTAGCCGACAGACGCGCACACCGCTGCGCCCACTACCTACCTCACTCTGCAAGCTCTGCTCACTCATCTGTACGCCCACCCACACATCCTAACGCCCACCCACACATCCTAACACCCACCCACACATCCTAACGCCCACCCGCCCACCTACCCAGCCAGCCAGCCAGCATAAAGCCATTTCCCGCAGGTCCGTCCACTGCTTCTTCGAGCCGCTCGTCCACACGTGCCTCCCTGCAGTCACCAGGCAGCCAGTTAATCACCCCTCTGCTCTCTTACTACGTAAAACCAGCCCGTAGATGTGAAGGCCCCATCACGCAGGAGCAGGCCTCCTTAACTCCCCCAGGGCGCGATCACTTCATCTAGGAAATGGGCATGTGCGTGCTCGAAGAGCCCGCACGGGATTCCTGTGAGCGCTGAGTAGCGAAATTCATGCAAACGGAAGCTATCGTATCGTATTGTTCTTGCAGGTGATGTTATTATTACAAGAGCTAGCAAATCTGTGAGAGGCCCGGTCTGCTCGGATGTGGGCTCTGACGGGCGATGCGGAAAGCTAGTTAAACCCGTAGGTAACAGTCGGGGAGGGGATGAAGTTCTAGGGGGACCCGGGGAGGGCGGTGGTGAAGCAGCAGATGTGGCCTAAAGAAACAGGATAAATGGAAATGGGCCGGCGACAGGCAGCAGGACAGGGAGCCGGAGGCATGCTGCAGGCAGTCGCTGGTTGCAGGACCCAGGAGCCCTGGCCAGTGGGTGCCCGACCCCTGCTGCTCCCTCAGGGAGCCCGAGGCCCGGAGCTCGGGGCGGCGGGCAGGCTTCAGGCTCAGCTTCACACGGGCTGCACGGGAGCAGACGCCTACTTTTATGGAGAACTCTGGACTCAGGGGTTCAAACTCCAGCTCTCTTACCCTTACTAGGGGTGTGGCCTTAGGCAAGTGGCTTCAGAGCCTCAGTCGCTTCATCTGCAGACCGGGGAAACGTAGTGAGAGTTAAGGGAGTGGACCTGTGTAAAGCACTGGGCGCTTGCCTGAGAGACCCCCAAAGGAGCGATGACTCCTGAGCGTGGCAGGTAAGGCCCGCTCTCCCGTCCCAGCCCCCGACTCCAGGACAGAAACACGCCAACCTCACGAGTCCAGGGCCCAAGGCCACACCCAGCCCTCTGTCAGCACAGCCACCTGTCAGCCTGGGCACTTCAACTGCTGCGTTAGTTTCTGATGGCTGCGTAACAAATCACAAATTTAAAAAAGCACCACTTCATCACCTCGCAGTTCTGGAGGTCACGGTCGGGTCCTCCGCTCCAGGCGTCGCTCAGCCGAAGGCGAGGTGCCAGCCAGACAGCCCTCCTGGCTGGAGGCTGTGGGTCGCATCTGCTTCCAAGCTCGTTCGGGTGGTGGGCAGAATTCAGTTCCACGCGGTTGTGGACCTGAGGTCGCCCTTTCCTCGCTGGCTGTCAGCTGGGGCTGTTCTCAGAGTCTGGAGGCCACCCCCGTTCCCTGGCTCATGGCCCCTTCACAGTCAGCTGGCGGGTGGAGTCTTTCCCATGGTTCAAAGCTCTCTGACCTCTCTCCTGGCTCATAAGTCTTCCTCTTCGGCTTCAAAGGCCCCCGTGATTGCATCGGGCCCTCAGACAATCCAGGTAATTCTTGAAAGTCGGCTGATTCTAAGCTTTAATTCCATCTGCAAAATCCGCTTCCCAGCAAGGCCTTCGGTTTCACTCCCCGGGGGGCTGGATTTGCTAGAAAGGTGGGTGGTCCCTGCCCACCTGAAGGATAGGACACCTGCAGAGCAGAGATGCCTTTATCCCAAGGCCAGCGACCAAACTTCCCAAATAGCAACCACCAGGCTCAGGGCACAGCCGGAGGGAATGAGGGAGGCCTGAGTGAGCTCAGATGCCACAGACCGGCCTCAGGGAGCTCTGACCAAAATGCCTGCCAAAGAGCAGATGCGCCTGGGCTGCAGGTCAGCCTGGACGCCGGGTCAGCCCTCTGCCCACTGACTGGGAAAGCTACGGCCACCTCCGCGAGCTTCGGATCCGGCTGAGGATGTGAAGAGCCGGCCCCACCTGGAGCCTGACACGTTGCAGGCGGGTCTGAGTCTCCCATCCTCCCCCCAAAGCCATGGCCGTGCAGGTCTCCGTAGTTTGAAATGTTCGCTGAGTGTTTATCTCACACAGACTCATGTCATATACTTCCATTCTCCGGATTGCAAAATAGAGAAAATGACCCCACAGCTGCTTAAAACACTCTCGGCGGAAAGGCAAAGTGCCTGTTTTGGGGGGAAAACACACTCACAAAGATAGCTGTCTGCCTACCCTGGCCCTGAGTTTATTCCAGGGGACAACCGGGGAATGTGGCTAACGAGGACCCGGGATGGGGGTTCCGGCGGGGGGAGAGGCCCCCTGCGACCTCCGCCCGCACCGCCCCTGCCTGAGATCGGCCAGTCCCGGCGGACGGAGAACCCCCAGATGCGCGGTCCCGCGCGCCTCCGTGCAGAGGAGAAAGGAGGCGACGCGGCCCCGGGGGCCGGGGGCGCAAGAGGGG
>NW_006430726.1:6329497-6338359 GCF_000325575.1 Pteropus alecto
GCCCACGGCCCCTGTGCCCTCCACCTGCCCTGGCAGCGCCCCGGGGCCTGGCACGCGGGGGATCCCCGTCCGGCCCGAGGGCGCGGGCAGAGTGGCCCCAGCGCTGTCTGGCGGAGGGACTCTCCCGCCCGCAGGAACAGCAGGTTTAGCCGAGAGCAGAGGGTGTTCGTTTCAAGGGCCCATGGGGTGGGGTCGATCGCTAGGACTCCCCGTTTTGCCCGCTCCCAGGTTCTCCTTTGCTGCCTGCCCCCTTCCCTCACCTCAGCCTCAGCCCACCGCCCACAGTCTCTGAGCCTTTGAGGTCACCTGACCCCTCACCCTGGGGACAGAAAAGAATAGCCTGGGGAGAGCATATTGTCTGCTCCAAATCTTGCCTGATTCCAACCCCCATTTATAGAAGAAAGCCCCCCAGCTCCAGGTCAGTCCCCAGCAGAGGACGGCCCGCCGCGGGGAGGAGGGCTCTGCCTCACCCCTGCTGGTCACCCTGGCTGGAAGCCTCTTAACTCCACCGCTGGGCTCAGCAAACTTTTTCTGTAAAACGCCAGCCAGACAGCAGACATTCGGGGCGTTACGGCCCCTGCTCAGTCTCTGACTCTGCCATTGTGCTCCTGGGAGCGTGCAAGTGAATGAGTGTGCCCAGAGGCCCTTTGAATTCAAGTGATTTTCAGGTACTACAAAATGTAATTTTTTTCTAACTGTTCAAAACTCAAAACCATTCTTAGCTCGCAGACCACACAAAAGCAGGCAGGAGGCCACAGTTCAGTGACACCTGTTCTAGATGTGCCCCATACAGCCCCCCCCGACAGGGCACAAGTGACTTCAATCCAGAAGTCACACTGGATTGAAATGGATCTAGCGGAGGTTGGGGTGCAGAGGTCGCCAGCAGGTCCTTCCTGCCCTGCGCTGAGGTCATCTCTGGCTTTTTCTTCCACTGACCTCCGGGGTTTTCACACTGGGGTGCTGCTGAAGGGTTCTACAGAACCCTTCCAGAGGCAAAGGCTAGTCATTTGTCCCAAACTCCATCTGCCTCCAACCCCGTTCCCGAGAAGAGGTCTGTCTTCCTCCGAGGCCAGCCGCCGCAGCAGGGTCTGCAGCCCTCTGCATCCCCCCTAGAGCAGGTATTGGGGGAATGTGCATTTTTTTCCCCGGGGAAAACACCTGTGGCCTGGTTTCTGGAACAGGTCTGTGGCCCATAAAGAGACATTTAACTCTGTACAGCACAGACCTTCAAACTGGGCGGGGAGCGGTGGGTGCGGATCCGCAAGGGAACACAAGTTCCAAGTGATGCCGACACAGACTGACACAGACTGAGAATCGATTTCCAGGTTTCTGCAGTCCAAAATATCCTGCGGGGAGAAAGCGCCCGAAGGCAGTGGGATCTTTCTTTTCATTCGTCCTGAATCTGAACCCGAATCTGAATCCCCCGCCTCCACCCCGCGCGCCGTGGCTATAAACACATTGAAGGCAGCAAACAAAAAGACTCCCAGGGACCGATCCTTAAAGGCTGTTGTCGATTCTTCAAGGAGAACTTCAGGAAGCGTCAGCTGATGGGGTCTCAGAAAGTGTTGAGTGACAGCACCAAGTAGTCGGGGTGTGGGCAGAACTGCGAGGAGCTGAGGAGCTGAGGGACATCGCTCCAAAAAGTGCCTTCCGGTCCCCGAAGCAAAAGCACTCCCATTTTTTATGGCTCATTATTATCAATAAATACGCAAGAAGCTTATTTGAGCAGGATTTCTCAGCCCTTTGACCTACAGACCTAAATCCATGGGTGGGGGCGTCGGTGAAGTCCCATTTATCTCACTAAGAGATGCATTTCCAGCGCCAGTTTACTTTCTCCATTTCGCAATTACTTTTTGTTATGTCTATTTGAAATGTTTTAATCGATCAGGTTAATATTGATGATGATGATTACTCAGTCTATAATCCCCTTAGACGAATGGGTCACAGGAAGTAAAAAGTTGTAATTTATACCTTTTGCTCATGTTGCACAAAAAGACGTTAAGGCGATCAAGTGTAAACGTGCTCCCTGAGGGGGAAATTTTATGACAGGTAGCCATGTGGGTCCGAGGAAGAAAAGTTTGTTAAACGTCTGAGTCTTCCGGAAGGGTTTGTTCAGGTCACTAAATCACGGCATGCAGAGTCCGTTGGCCAGACGTAACAGGATGATAGAACAGTGTTATTTTAAAATGCCGATGGGTACACAAGCTGGAATATATCCTTTGCAGCTCTTTCAACTTTAAATGGATTCTTGGGTAACTTAAAACCGCACAAGGGGGAATCCGGCAGGGGCCCACAAACAACTAGTCAGCCGGTTTCTGTAAATAAAGTTTCACTGGAACACGGCCACGCCCAGCTGTTTTCCCAGTTCAAGGGCAGAGTCGAGGAGCTGTGAGATTGTCACTGCAGCCTAAGATACTTACTCTCCGTCCTCTTCAGAAAAACTGCTGATTGTCGCGGATGATGGGTTTTTCAATTAACTTATTGGTATATAACGTCACGCAGAAGAGTGCACAAGTCATTAAATGTGCATTTCGAGGAATCGCCACCATCTAAACGCAGCAAGAGGCACCGCAGAAGCCCCCTCTGTGCCCCCACGAAGGGGAGCTGCTATCTTGGCTTTGAACCCCTGCGGTTCTCGGCATTTCAAAACTAATCTGGGTACCAAAGCTGTGAGGGCTTGTTCATTTTCGCATTCCGCGTTTAACCTAGTTACCCTAAAAATGCAAATCGGCTCTCAAGCGCCTCTCGGGCTTGTCGATGCCGTTACCGTTACCGTGAGGCGCCCATGCCTAATTTATTTTTTCTTTTTGCAGAGAGGTTTCACTTTAAGTCATGGATGGTACAGGTCAGTGCCTACTTCTTCTTTCTCAAGTTTTTCATTTGTTTCCTGTTCTCAAACCATGCTGCACCAGATCTGAGAAAATGAAGGGGCTTTTCCAACCCCGCCCCCGCCCCTGGGTCTTTCCGGCTTGGGAAATGGCCAAACACCGGGAGAGTTTCTGTGAGTAGCCGCCTTCCAAACACAGGTCCTCCGCGGTGAAGTGGGCCGGCAGCCTTCCAACCCTTGGGGTTGATTTCCATATTTTGTATGCAAATCGCAGGGTGTGCCGGCTGCAAAATCAGTTAGAGAACTCTAGCCCGTGTGCTTTTGGAAAACGGTGATTTTTGCCATAAACTTGACCCAGCACCGTCTGCCGTGCCCGGCCGGTGACCCGCACTTGGCAGGTCTCTTCCCTGGGGCCTCCTGGACTGTTGGTGGACTTTCGGGGAGCTGCACGGGCTCCGTTCCGGCCACACGTCCCCGGAGGCAGGGGGTTTGGTTTGCTGTGTTATTTCCTGACGGTCACAGCCGAGACCCAGGACAGGGTCGTGCCCAGCGACACAGACCTGGCCCGAGAATCGTGGCAGAAAGAAAAGCTCCATCCTTCCTCTTAGAAAACTGTCTCCCTCGCTCTGGGAGCAGCATCGAGTTCCCGTGACTTAATGCTGCTGTGTTTTGTTTTAGCACCAAAAGACATACAACATGGCCGAGTACCACCACAGGCTGCAAACCTTTGTCAACAACCGGAGGAAGATAAATGCCCACAACGCTGGCAACCACACATTTAAAAGTACTGTGGGGGTGCCCGTGCTCGGGCTTCGTGGCCCTCGGGAGGAGGGCGCATCTATCTCCCAGCTGGGAAGACGCCCGTCGGTGGCACAGCTGACTAACGGGCTCAGGGCGGGGGGGCCCGGGTCTGAAGCTGGACTTGGCTGGCCTCAGAGTCTCCGTGGCAGTCAGGGGGCTGTGCTGGCACCCCTCTGGTGGCTGTTTGCGGGAGACCCGTGGAGGCCCCGCCCCTTCCCTGCCGTCTGAGGGTCCAGCCCAGAGGCCGAGGAGGCTCGCAGTGCTGTGGGTGCAGGGCCTTCTAGGATCATCTGCCTTCCCTCCGGGTTGGCGGCACTGGAAACGCACATACACAGCGCACGCACCGAGGCCTCCAAATGGTGGCAGTGTCGGCCAAGCGGGTGGCAATGGGCGACGGGCATGAGCTGGAAGAACCAGCTGTGCGATGCGGGGGTCACGGTCTCTGAAATGTTACTGGGCTGGAGACGATGCCCCTCACTGGGGTGTGACGAGGCCTGACCGCGGGAGTAGGTGTGCTGGTCTGCACCTGGGCGTCTATCAGACTCACCAGCGGGGTGTCTAAAATAATGGGTGCTTAGGCCCCACCCCAGACCCACTGCCCCCACACCTCTGGGGTGAGGCCCACACAAACAAACGCACTGCCGAAGAGCCCCCTCTGGAATTCTGAAGCACAGCGGGGGGCCCCTGGCATTCTGAATGGTGTGACCTCTAAATAATGCGGCCCAGGTTCCGCGGCCGTGTCGAGGACGCAGGCGAGCATGGGCTTCCGCTCGTTTTCTGTTTAACCGTCATTCCCTGAGTTTTTTTCTTTTTTTTTTTTCATTTCGGTTTTTGTTTTTCCTTCTCTTTTTCAGTGGGAATAAACCAATTCTCAGATATGACGTTTGCTGAATTAAAACAGAAGTATCTTTGGTCAGAGCCTCAGGTAGGTGTCGCTCATGTGACCGGATCTGGATCTTTTCACGCGGACTTTTGGAAGAAGCCGATGGCCCGCTCTGCGGCCAGCCAGCTTCAGCCCCGGCCCCGGCCATGGCCGCGGTGCCTCCCATTCCTTAGGGAGCCAGAGCTCGGCTTCCAGCAGCTCGTCGGCCCACACTCTTGGCCTCGGCAGTGCGGACCCTGAGTGGGGTAGTGTGCAGATGCCCAGTTCAAATCAAATTCCAGATAAATAACGCTTTGGCGTAAGTGTGTCCTAACCTCGTGTGGGATGTACTTCCACTGCAGACCTGTTCATCATTTACCTGAAACTCAGGTTTCACTGGGAGAACTGTGTGCTTACTCCCTCTGGCCGGCCTGGGCGCTCACAGGGCATCACATACAGCATCTGGACTCAATCGAGGGGGTGGGAAGGTTCCGACAGCCACAGTCTTGCCGATTCCATTTTAATGACACGTTTCTGTCAAAAAGGTTTTTTCCTCCCACTGAAAAAGTTGTATTTGTTGTGCCAGAACTGCTCGGCCACCAAAAGTAATTACCTTCGGGGCAGAGGTCCCTACCCACCCTCCGTGGACTGGCGGAAAAAGGGACATTTTGTCTCTGCAGTGAAAAATCAGGTATGTGTGACAATCGCCATCCTTTCCCCGAAAAACAGCCACGCTCTCAGACGGTATACCGAGCAGAAAAACTCACAGAACCCCAAGCCGCGGCAGGTGGGCCCCGAGCCTGTTTTGCTCATCATCTCTCCTGGGAAAGGCCAGGAGGTCATACTTCTGTGGGCTGCTCCAGTGGATAAAAAGCTGCTTCGTCATTGGGCCAAAGTGACCTGTTCACCCCACTCTCCCCGCTGCCCCCCAGAGTCCCAGTCTCTCCTGCTGAGTCCCCCAAAACATCATGTTCCCTGTGCCCCGCGGAGATTAGGCATCAGGACCCCATTTCTTCCGCCCAGGCATCTCCAGCCCCCCCGCTGCCGCTTGGCAGCTGCCTGTGGCCAGTGGCCAGGATGACACCCAGCATCTCAAGACAGGCTCTGGCCCCCAGGGGGCTGGCCTCTCAGTGGGGAGGGCCCACGTTTTCCCTCTCTCAGAACCGGGGACGGGGTTCTGGGCTGGGGTCCCAGCATATGCTCTGTTCTAGAGAGTGAGCTCTGCGGTCTGCTTTGCCCACTGCGGCCCCTCCCCTGGAAGTGACAGTGCGATGACCTCTCGACCCCAGAGAGTACAAGGCGAAGGCCTCTCTCTGGGATGCACCGGGCCTTCCCGGAACCTCTGCACCAGAAAGTCTCCCTTTTTCCGGGAGCCACGTGGCACAGCTTTAGAGGCTCCCAGGCCCGTGGGGTCCTGCGGCCGCCTAGTGGGCTGGACACTTAAGCAGCCCCCAGGAGCCAAAACAGGCGCCCCTCCCGCTGCTGGTGGGGTACACTGAGGCTGGCCTCGCATGACCCGAAAGCCGTGCTTACACCACCTGAGGACCCACGACACTTTAAAGCAACAGGGTTATGTGTTGGCCCGAACCTGCCGGCCGTTCGGGCACGTGAGGACGGGAGGTCTGCCCAGAATGTTCCAGCCCGCGGGTTAACGGTTCCCAACCGTCGGGCAGGACTGAGCCACCTGGGCCGAGGGGCTAGAACCGGGTGGTTCCTCTCACGGGCGCGTGGGGTGTCTGGCCACGGCCGCTGTGCGGTTACAGATAAAGCCACAGCAGCTTCCATTAGCTCAAACCCCTGGAGGGTTCATACTTCGCAGGAGAGGGAACTGAGGGAAGGTGGCTCGCTCAAGGTGTCACGTGAGCAGGTGACAGAGGGCACTGCAGGGCAGGACGCTGCTCCAAGTCCAGTGCTCCGGCCCTCAGCAGGCCCCCCTCCTGCTGAGGGGAGGGTGGGGAGAAAGAGCCTGGGGGCGGCCAGGATGAGGCCGGGAGGGGCACCCGAGGAGCCGCTTCAGGAGACGGTGTGGGAGGCTGACCCGCGAGGGCGGGCGCGGCCTTATCACTGCCCGAGCAGCCTGTGAGGCAAGCACCGTCCTCCCCAGTCTGCGGGTGTTGAAACAGGGCGGGAGAGGGGACTCTACTGCCAGGGCGCACGGCAAGAGTGCAGGGCTGTCACTGGACCCGGGCAGAGTCCAGTGCCCGCCCTGACCCTCGTGAGGCGCCATGGGGGCCGGGCAGCGGCAATGACGGTGGCAAAAGCTGGTGGGATGGACGGATGGGGCAGGACGGGCGTCCGGGTGTCCGGTGGGGTCATCTGGGGAAAGGACGTCTGGGCCTGGATGTAGGGTTTGGGGAGTCATTAAAGTTGGGACTGTGGGTGGAATGAAGTGAGGGGTAGGAGGGTGACAGAGAAGGTTCTAGAAACTGGACTGGTGGGTCCCGCTGGGAAATGGTGGGGAGGAGCCAGGACAGGAAGGGGAGGCGGGAAGAGCCAGAGGCCACAGGAGGACCAGGTGCCAGCTGAGCCTCAGCCGCCTCATCTGTGACGTGGGGACAAGGCTGCCAGCCTCACGACACTTGACAGGGTCCACGTGGACAGAGCTGGGTCAGAGAGACAGGGGTGCTGAGGGCGTTGACGCCCCTCGTTACTGACCCCTGACCCCTACCCAGGGTGGCTGTGGCAGCTGCTGGACCTTCTCCACCACGGGGGCCCTGGAGTCCGCGATCGCCATCAAAACGGGAAAGATGCTCTCTTTGGTAAGCGGCGGGCCACAGTGGCGGTCACCTCCTGCAGAGGCTGCGGCCTTGCCCGGAGGCCTGACCTGGGCCTCCAGGCTCCGTCAGGGCTTCAGCTAACGGTGCCCAGGCTGCCTGGGTCATGCACGGAAGGACGAGTCGGGACCTGTGTCTGATCCCTGACCCCCAGAGACAGGGCAACCCCTTCTGAGGGAAGTGCCCTGCCTGCGTCCCGTGTGGGGACAGGAGCCATGAGAGGGAGCAGGGTCCTGGTGGGGCCTGTCCCATCCGCTGCGTGCCATCGTGGGACCCACGACCACATGCACACACACGCCTAACCTACGGCACGATGCCCAGATCAGCTGGGCTGCCTGCCCAGTAGCTGCTGAGCCCCTCCCGACACATGTCCGCCGCTGGGCTGGCACCCCACACACAGAGATGTCCCTGCCCTGGGGGAGCTTATCTGTCCCCTGGACCCAGAGCTGATCGGGCCATGGGCGTGGCCTGGCGCCAGCTCTCAGCTCACGGGCTTGCGGTCGCTCCTGCAGGCGGAGCAGCAGCTGGTGGACTGTGCTCAGAACTTCAACAACCACGGCTGCAAAGGGTACGTCCCTGATGGGCCCAAAGCCCCTTCCACGTGGCTCTCACAGGACCCAGGATTGCCAGGCACTGCCCTGGGTGGGAGTAAAAGCGTCCCCATTTCATGGAGGGTGAGGTCATTTCGTGGTCCCTCAGCCACAACTGGGGAGAGCTGTAATCCACGAGATGCCATCTGCCACAGGGACACGGCCCCACCAAGGCCCCCAGCCCGCAGGCCCACCTGCCCTGGCAGCCCAGGTGGCACCTGTATGTGCTTCTTGCAGGGGTCTCCCCAGCCAGGCCTTCGAGTACATCCGCTACAACAAGGGCATCATGGGAGAGGACACCTACCCCTACCAGGGCAAGGTAAGCGGGGCGACCGGCTCTGAGCACCACCTGGTTTAGGTCCCCAAAGGCTCCTCGGCCTCGACGCGAAGCCCAGACTCTGGGCCGCCCCTGCCACCCCTGTGGCTTCCTGTCCGTCCTCCCTTCCCCTCCCAGCCCCGCGCTGGCTCCAAACACCAGGGCCCGCCCGCCTGTCTCAGAAGGGGCCGCTCTGCCTCGGCAGACTGGCCCGCCCTCCCCGGCCATGCCGGCTCCTACTCAGCTCCGTTTCTCCCAAGTTTCCTTGAGTCGGGTTCCCCAAGGCCCCCCGCTCCCCGGGCCCCTACTGAGCGCCTCGCGTGCCCCCTGGCCATGGCCAGCGCGGGACCTGCTCCCCCCACTGGGCTGTGCCGGGAAGACGGCGCCTCTCGTGCTCTGTGCCGTGACCTCGTCGCCAGGCGCTGGCACATGTAGCTTCCCTCATGTGATCGAACTGCGTGGGGACCACGGTCTCGGCCCGGCGCTAGAGCCCTCACCTGTACTCCGTGCCCCTTGCCGCCCCAAACAGGATGGCACCTGCAAGTTCCAGCCCGAGAAGGCCATCGCTTTTGTCAAGGACGTGGCCAACATCACCATTGTGAGTACTGCCCCTTCCCTGCGTTCGCGTAAGGCCAGCCTCTGCCACTGACAGGTGGCCGGTGGGCACGGCGGGGCAGGGCAGCCTTTCCCTA
>NW_006430726.1:6338394-6342262 GCF_000325575.1 Pteropus alecto
GACATCACAAGTGTGCGTGAGAGAATGTAACTTCGTCGAGTATGAACGTGCCTCAGTCGAGATAAGCCAGGTTATGCCGCAGTAATTAACAACGCCAAACCCGAATGGCTCTAAACCAAAAGGTGACATGTCCCTCGGTGTCGGCAGGACCGGGCAGAGGGAGAGATAAATCGTGATGCCTCGTCAGCCACGACGGTTTCACAGTCACGCCTCACCCCAAGTGGACTGCAGGTGTCCCGTTTTTCCGAGAGCTGGAGTGTGAACAGCCTCGTGACTGCGTCGTGTGTGTGTGACCGCACGGCAAGTGTGGCAGGACGTGTATAAAGGGTTAAGGAGTGTGTCCACAGGAGTGTGTAGGTGTGACGTGTGCCCACGAGAGCATGAGGCTGAGCATGGGTGCCCACGAGTGGATGTGAAAGTCGCAAATACACTGTCTGTGCAGGAAGGGTACCATGTGATCGGAGCACGTGCCCCGCGCTCAGTGACATAATCGCAGCTGAAGTGTGTGGGGCACTTCGACTCCACGTGCGTTCTCGCCTTTAGATGAGAGGACCCTCGATGCTGTCGCCTTCATTTATAGAGGAAACAGGTTCAGAGTGGTTAAGTCACTTGCCTGAGGCCACAGAGCCAGGAAGGTGGAAGCTGGAGTTGAGCTGAGATCATGTCATTCCAGAACCTGTACCCTATAATAGGGATGTCCGTGACTGCCATGAACTTCTCTTCAGAAAAGTGTCTCTCACACGTCCACCAAGGGCTGGCCGGCTCGGGCCCTTTTTTCCCACTAAGAGCTGGATCCCTTTTGCCTGGTTCCCAGGAGGTGCCTTGTCCATGGGGCTGCAGGCAGGAACGTGCCCGTGTCCCTGCTGGGCAGGGCTCCCTGCCTCCCTCTGCCCCGGCCTGTCTGCACTCACAGGCCTCGTCTGAGCCTGGGGAGGCAGGACTGAGGCAGGCTGGGTGCTGGGTGCCTGGTGCCTCCAGCCCCTTCCCCTCAGCAGGGCCGTGGCCTCGGCTCACCTAACCACCCTCGTGTCCACTCCCGAAGCTCCCCAGCCAGGGGAGTAGCCTCACTAGCTCACCCACGCCAGCGGTGCCCAGCAGGGCCACCCAAAACGGATGCCTGAACCCACCCCAGAGACACCACTGTCACAGTCTGGGGTGCGGCCTGGGCATCGGGACTTCCTAAAGCTCCTCAGGTGGATCCGGCTGCTGCTGTCACCTAGGCCATAGCCCCACCCCAAAGCCTCGGACCTGCCAGCCCGTCCCTGGCTGAAGGGGACCGAGTCCTCCTTGGGCCCATGGCCCTTTGCTAGGTCTCCTCCGGTTTCCACGAGCTTCTGGGCCTTCGCGGCTCATGGGCTCCTAACCGATGTCCTATCTAGAAAGCTGCTTGGCCTGGCTTTGCAGGGGTGGGGATGGGGGGCGCATGCCCACCTCTGCACCTCGGAGCCCCGGCAAATTACTGTGACCGAGTGGGTCCCCATCCCCAGGGTGCGGGCTTCCCAGGGAACAGAGCAGGGAGGGGAAGAGATGACCAGACACGGCAGCCCACTGAGCAGAGGGAGGTCACGGATTGGGAGGAGGGGCCCGTGAGCCAAAAGAATAAATAAAACCCAGAGTCCTAGCCACTCAGGCACAGGAGAGTAGGGGTCCCGCAGCACCCCATCTGCTGTGAGGAAGAGCCTTCTCTTCCTGCGTCCTGGACATCTATGTTGCCCTGGGCCTGTCCCTCACCTTGGGGCAAAGGGCCATGTTTCAAAGGCAGGGTGGGAGGGGACGGAGGTCACGAGCGAGTGGTCCTGTCTGTCCCCAGAACGACGAGGAGGCGATGGTGGAGGCCGTGGCCCTGTACAACCCCGTGAGCTTCGCCTTCGAGGTGACCGAAGACTTCATGCTGTACAGAAAAGGCATCTACTCCAGGTGAGAGGCCGGCACCCCCTCTGCACCCAGCTCGTGCGTGGCATCTCGCCCCCCACCCCGTTCGGCCTCCTGCAGAGCGGAGGGTCAGGACCAGTCTCTGATAGAGAGGAGAGAGGGCAGACCCAGGCCACAGGGCTGGTCAAGGCCAGAATCTGAGCCCAGGACTGTCCTCCAGTTAAGAAAAGCCAGGTTGGAAAGCTGGAGGCGGTGCAACGGGGGGAGAGAGCAGCCGCTCTCGGGGGGAGCCACGCCGCAGGCCCCCCGCTCGGCGCCCGCCTGCTCCCCATTCTCTAGCTGCTCCCAGCTGTAGGCTGGGAACTTGCTGCCAGGCCCCAGGGCCTCCCTGCCGTCTCCCGTGGGGTGGCCTGTGGAAACCTCAGGTCCTAGTGTCCTCTCCCCGTCTTCCAACGCTGCCCGGCCTGTCCACTGCCCGGCCCACCACTGCCTCTCCTGCGGCCTCGCCCTCCCTGGCCCGCCCTCGTGCACCCCCGACCCGCTGGCCCACCCTCTGCGCGGGGCCAGTCAGCCTTCTGCAACACTGCTGCCATCTAAACCCTCCGGCGTCTCCCGTGTCCAGCCTCCCGGCTGTGGGGGGCCCTCATGGTCTGGCCCCTTCCTCCCAAGCTCATCTTTCGTCAAAATCACCCCATCTTCGCAGTGCCCCCATGCCCGCCCCGGCTGCGCCGAAGGGTCTGTGGCTCCATGCACGTCCGCCCCGTCCCTGCTGGGTCAGAGCCCCTCCTCGGGGCTCCCGTCAGCCTCCCACCGTCCCTGCCCTCTGTCCGCCGTGAACAAAGAGCCAAACTCAGGGCCCCAAGGGCAGGAGCAGAGCTCTGGGTGCCGCTCGGGTCCCGCCTCGTCCCCGCCTGGTGTCCCAGGAGCTCGGCCGCACGGCAGCTGAATCGACACAGCCCTGCAGTCTGTCCTCCGGCACCTCGCAGTGTCTTCACGGACACTAGTTCACTGCTGTCAATGGGAAACCTGTGTATCTGCCTTCGAAGCAGGTACAGACAGACACAGGCCGCGGCGGCTGTCACTCGACCAGCTGCAGAAGCTGCCGGAGGCTCCGTCCTCCCCGGCGCGGCGGCCTCTTCCGTGCGTGAGCAGGACGCACGGTGCTTGTGCACGGCGACGGAAGGACGCTGACCCACCAGCTGAATGCCGGCCGCAGGCGAACGCCGCTCTGACGCGCCGAGACGCGCCATGCCGCCGAGGTCTCGCTTTTATCCCTCCCACGTCGTCCAACCTTTTTATTTTTGCTTCCCAGTACTTCCTGTCACAAGACTCCGGACAAAGTAAACCACGCGGTGCTGGCTGTGGGCTACGGAGAAGAAAACGGGAAACCCTACTGGATTGTGAAGAACTCTTGGGGCCCCCAGTGGGGAATGAACGGGTAAGTGCTCCCAGGTCCCTGAGCTGGGGGTGGGGCGGTGGGGGCAGGATTGCTCAGGTCGGGGATGGGGGTGCTGGATGGGGTCTTCACCTCCAACATTTAGCTTGTGAGCCGGGCCCCAGCCCAGGCCCAGGGCAGGGGAGCACACCCCCAAGACCCTTCCAGCAGCCCCTCCCCCGTCCCAGGCCCTGGATCTCAAGGGCCCCGTTGGAAGGAGCTGGTCTGGCTCCCCAGGGCCTGCTGCCACCACTCAGGAAACAGCTCCCAGCACGGCCCTGCTGGGACCCAGCCAGCATCTGTAACGGTCCGTTCGTGGGACATTGAGGCAGCAAATCTGTCCTTGGTGGTTGACAGCCCTCCTTCTAGGAAAAAGGCTGGAACCACACGGCCTGGGCACGTGCTGCGAGGTGACTGTGTGTCTGCTCTCAGACTCTGTCCTCATCCGCAAAGGGGAGCTTGAGCTGTTCCCTCGGGGGACCCCGTGGTGATCAACTACGTGAGGGCCAGGCAGACATGGGTAGCATAAGGAAGAGTTCGTGTGGCCAAGGACAGGGAAAG
>NW_006430726.1:6342280-6343550 GCF_000325575.1 Pteropus alecto
ATCCCCAAGGCAGAACACACCCAGCACCCACTGCTTCCCTTGTAAAGGCCAGTCAGCCCTGCTGCGCGGCCAGGCCACCCGGGGCTCCACTAAGGGGCCACCCGCTCTCCGCCCAGGTACTTCCTCATCGAGCGCGGGAAGAACATGTGCGGGCTGGCCGCCTGCGCCTCCTACCCCATCCCACTGGTGTGAGCCCCGACGCGGCACCGACTGGACGAAGGGAGGAACGAAGGGCGGCCTGGCCCGCTGGTGGGAACCCCGCTCTGGAGGAAGGGCGGGAGCCACCCCCCCGCCGGAGGGCCAACCTCACACCCTCACCCCGGCCGAGGAGGAGGAGGAGGAGGAGGAGGAGGAGGACCACCAAGCATCAGCCCAGCACTCTCTCGACCAAAGCTGATCACCAGCCACACGCCTCGGGCCTCATTTTTAACTGGCTCATGCCCACGTGTCCCAAGACTGTTCTTTATCTCCAGAGGGCTACTTGTCCCCTTTGGAGAGCACTCCGGTGACTGTCTTCATTGTGGTGTCTACTCAATAAACATTTAGTGAGCACCTGCCCGGGCCGGGCCTGTAAGCTGTGTGCTGGGACCAATTACGACCCTGGGGCTCAGGTCTCTGGAGGGGAGAATGGTGTGCGTGCTGGTGTCAGGCCAGCCAGATGGGGGACCCGGGAGCCAGAGCGTTTTCTGAGGGGGCAGTGGAGCATGTGCCCGAGGCTTTGGCCCTTGGCTCACGTGTGATCCCACCTCCCTGCCGCTCCCAGAAGGGACGCAGCACAGACCTCGCATTTCCCACCGCAGTGACACTGGGCTAAAAAGCCCAGCCCACAAGCAGGGAGAACCCGACCTCCACGGTAAAGCCCTCGATCCCATTCAGGTAACTGCACAAAGCCCCCAGAAGGCCAAATTCCAGTTCTTTATCAAATGCTTTTCTCCCTGCAGACAGTAATGTGTGCAGGTTCGCTGACTCTCACAAACACATACTTTTCATGACAAACTCATTAAACCAATGGAATAAGCCACCTTCCTCTTAATTTCCCATTGTAACAAAAACCCGAGGTTTCTCTCCTAACGACATCGAGAAATGACAAGCTGGTATTAAAAGCTGAGTTGAATGGAAGGTTTACCTGATTCCCACCAGTGGTCACTTCATTCAATGAAGTTTTTTGAACTCAGAATGAAGTTGAAAATTTTAACGACTGCTTTTAGCATCCAGTGTTTGGAAAGGAAGCGTCTGGTAGCAACTCACCACAAGCCTCAGCTGAACGCCG
>NW_006430726.1:6345230-6357496 GCF_000325575.1 Pteropus alecto
CTGGTCATATCGGAGCCTTCGGGGTCCCAGACTAGTCTCCCCATGCAGGCATCTCTGTGTCTCAGCTCCGGGACCAGGAAGGAAAGCAATGATTTGGTCCTGAATAAAAGCGCGAAGCCGTCACCTATGTCGCAAGCATGGTGCTCAGCTCGCCAGGGGCTCAGCAGTGCTGGTACCACTCCTAGGCCCGCAGGATGGTCTGATCTCAGGCCAGAGAGCAGATCGAGGACATGCCGAAGCGCCCTGCTCCTTACATGCTTACACCCTCAGCAGTACATCTAACTTTAATCTCCCAGATGCAGCACCTCTGTGGCCGACCCCACCCCCTTCCTGGGGCAAGAACCGCCTCCCAGGCTCAGCTGCCGTCCTGTCTCTCAAGGCCAAAAACACATCTGTGCTTAGGGAACCATTCACTTCCCTTATTTCTTCTTCCTCATTTTCAATTCCTCTCTAATTATTCTCGATATTCTAGATGTCAAATATATATAATACTTATAAAGAATCTTTTACTTTGGTTTCATCTTCCCAGTTTTCCCCAACCAGACTCTCCCACTGAGGGCACTGGGACCAGCTCAGCCTGGCAACCCCGCTGCCTGGCAACCGGGCTTCTCAGCACATCGGCGTGAGCGGGACAACTGTGTGTTTGCATCATACGTGGTGACCGCTGCCCTCTCTCTCCTGGGCTCCTCACAGGGCTGAGCTCACCCCTCGGCCCAGACCCCCGTGAAAGCCAGCTGTGTCGTCCACAAGGAAGGACTCACACCATGCCATGAAGAGTATCTAACTCAGAATGGGTATGAGGTGGATCAATAGACTACTGGGTCATTCAGTTCCTTTCGACAAAGCACACAGGTTCTTGGTAACAAGTTCTGGGGCGCAGGAGCCACTGGGACAAAAATACAGTACATGTGCTTTCCTGCTTGCCACCCCGCCTCCACCCACTCCCCCCGCCGCCCCAGGGTCACACATGCAGACAGAAGGGCCGGACGCACGGAAGGATGTGGTGGATTTTGCACCTGCCTGGGCTTGACAGGTGTCTGAGTGAGAGCCAACGCCAGAGCAAGCATGACACTTCCTGCCATTTTAGACAAATCAAAAACAAGTCACCTTGTGTCGTTCGGAAGTTGGGGGGTTGGGGAGACACACTTTCCCTTCCTGAAACTGCCCAAGAGAGTAGATGGGTTGGCAGCACCTGCCCACAGGACTCGTGGAGTTGGGAGTGGAATGAAGTCTGGAACTCCTGCGGCAGGTAGGAGGTCAAAGCCAAGATTCTGGACAGATCTGTGAGGATGCAGAAGTCGCTAAGAAACCTGATAGAAGCCTGTGTGGAAAGAGAACAGTGGGCCAGGAGCAAAGGTCATCCGTCACAGAGGAATGAGGGGTCAGTGAGGAGCGCGAAGGGGACCGGTCTGCTGGGATGGGCCGCTAACGTGCTGAAAAGGACTGTACCTTCTGCATCTTCAGTTTTTACACAAACACGTTATTCAAACCTTATCAAATCAACTTCTCCAAATTTAACCTGTTTTTTAATGGCTGAATAATATTCTATGATGAGAATGAGCCCATGGCTTTTTGCCTGTTTTTAATCTTTCCCCCATTTGGAAAAAACGCAGGAATTTGATAACTAGGAGAATACTTTTCAATGAGGGCAGTTCTCTCCCCAAGGGGTGATCTATACGACGTATAAGGAGAAAGGAGGCAGAACAAAAGCCTCAACTGCTGTTTCTGACTGGGCCGGGACCTGAGGGACAGGGGAAGAGGCTACTTCTGAGAGTGTCCGGCCAAGTCCCCCAGCACGGGGAGCTCCTCCCGATTCTCACCGTCCGGCCTCCCTCTAACGCCCCCTACTGGCAGAACTTAACGAGAACCAAGCCACAGATAATTTAGTCCTAACCCCAGCGTCTGAGAGCTGGATACAGAGCTGACCCCAACAACTTCGAACCAATCCTGCCCTCCCCTTCCGATGCTCAGCATCCACATACCCGTCCCCACATCTGACCACCGTGAAGTAACAGCAGCACTGCCGGCTCTCACCCGACGAGATACAACTGTCCTACATACCAAGGAAGACACCCATGCTCGCCACCAAAAAGGAGGACAATGAGTGCAATGTTAATTACCCCCCAAGTCAAACAGTCCCCCTGAATATTTATCCTGCAACACAAGAAAACGCACATCGTTGCTAGTCCTCTAGAGCTCTCAAGGCCACACGCACAGCTGATGTCTGAAAACAACTTCCTAGTCCACGTTTTCCTTGCTCTCAGCCAACATCTCAGTTTTTTTTTGGGGGGGGGGTCACTTTTTTTTACCAGATGGAGTGACTCTAGATCATAACTAAAGTCTCAATCCTCAATGGCCTTATATTAAAGTTCTATTAAAGTTCACCTAGGGACATGGAAACAACCAGGAGGTACCCAGAGAATCCTCTGGGGTCCACAAATGACCTTCCCTGCGCCCGCCCCACTTCTCCTTGGTAACGAGCGCCAAGCATCCCAGCCAGGAAAGCAGGTCTCTTTACCTACTGCTTCAGTGGATGAAGACTCCACAAGGCTATCTCATCTTGTCCACTGGAACCTTGAGAGGGCTTTTCTCCTTGGGAACCAAAACTCCCAAACCAGCAAAACCCAAGGTTGCAGGAATGGGAAGCGAACACTCTGCGTTTGGCTTTTGAGGGGCCACTCCTACCTCTACGCAGGAATTCCCAGTCCTGTGTATTCTGAGAGCTCACCGGCACATCGGGCCATTCAGCCAAAGCACATGCTACGCCTCCTGAAATTTAGAATCTCCGTCTTTCAGATCTCTCAACTGGCATCACAGCTGAGTCTTCAGTAGTTAATCCCACCATTTCCTCAGGCTGATGGGGTATATCAGAAGCAATGTCATACAGAACACCATGATGGCAAATAAGGATGAGTCCACAGATAGCAGCATTGGCTAAAAAATTAGAGAAAGCAAATTCGTATCTAGTTATCCAGAATACACATCTACTCCAGTGAAGAGAAACGGGTATCCCCGCTACGATGGAAGGGATCCAAAGTAACCGACCTGTCACCACATGACTGAATGGTAACCCCAGACATGGCACCTTACCAGGCGTCGGCAGACTCAGCAATCAATGACGGCAAGTAAGTATCCAGGTGTTCAAGATACTTACCTGTTGCTGCATAACCAACCACACGGAAATTTAGTCACTTGAAAGTGACATTTCCTTTGCTCACAAACCTGTGATTTGGGCATGAGGACTTGGCAGCTCATCGCTGTTCCACCCAGCGTTGGCTGGGGAGGCAGCAGGTGGAGGTTATGGTCAGCGAAAGGCTCGCTCACTCACGTCTGGCGGAGATGAGACCTTAACAGGGACCGTGACTGGGACGCCCACAAGTGTTCTCTACCCGGGATAACACATGGAACCTAGTCTATCACAGACGTCCTTTGGCAAACTTTCACAGATGCAAGCATCTTCATTCATGATCTACACGACTTCCCTAGAAATGTTTGCACCAATCTCCCATACTGTATAGAGCTGTCAACATTTGGAAATTTTGCATAACTGAGTGAACCAGTATTTCCCAAGTGAAAAAACCCCCGCGTAGGCTGCCCTCGGGCTGCTCGGTGCGTGCACCAGGGCGCTACCACGTGGATAGGGTCTCGGCGCTGCAGGACGCAGAGGCCCGCTGTGTGCAGCACCTCCCGCAGTGGGTACCGCGAGCAGGAGCAGGTTGGCGCAAACAGTCCAACTCACTCCAGACCACTGCACCCCCGGCAAACATCACCAAAGAGGCAAGCCCCTCAATTCTTCTGGGTTCACCTCCCGCCACCAGGCTCAAAAGTGACCCCAGGCAAGCCCAGCAGAACTGCCCCGTGAAGCCCAGCAAACTCCCTGATTCATGAGAAAAGTCACTGTTTTAAGCCAACTACGTTTTGGAGTGGATAACACAATAGATAACTAAAACAATCTTCACCCTTATATTTTAGATGTGTCCTCATAAATGGTATACAGTTAGATTTTGTTTAACTGGTTTAATAATCTTTTAATTGAAGCACTTAGCCGTTTACATTGTTAGTGACATACTCAGGTTGAATATACCGTCTTATTATTTGTTGTACCTGTTCTGTTCCTTTTTTTAAAAAATCGAACTATTTTCTTATACTGGCAGTAAAACTCTTTAACTGTTCTTTTAATGGTTGGCCTAGATTCCACATGCTTTCCTGACAATCACCTTCTTCATGGACAATGAACGCACTTTTGTGTCACGGTTATCATTTTATATATAAACTCAACAGGACAGTATTATTATACTTTCATTTAGTAAACTTCCCACGTATCTATCATTTTCACTGAGCTTCATTTCTTCAAGCAACTCCAAAACTTTCTATACTAAATAGTATTTTCTTCTCCAGTTTCAGTCTATGATAAATTTTGCAATATTTTTCCATTTTGTTTGAAAGTTTTTATTGAAGGATGCTGTTCACTGGGTTGAGTTCAGTGGGCTTCCTGGCTCGCTAGACCTGACACTGTTTCTCCAGTTCTGCAGGCTGTCAGCTGCCGCCGCCGCCGCTGCAGCTCCTGCCCCATGCCCTCCTGCTCGTCCCCTCTGCGCTACCTTCCACGTTACCAACCAGCTGTGTCACTGCATTTGCTGTCTTTTACCATCTCTTTATTTTCCACCTTTGTCTCTGTCCCTCGAAATACATATTTCTTCCTATTTTCCAATATTTCTCTTTAGCTGTGTCTAATCTATTAAACCTTATATTAAGTTCCTATTTTAGCTATTATGTTTTGATTTTAGAACTCTCATTTGGTTCTTTTGAAGTTCTCCGCTTAAATTCTCAACTGCAACTCTTCTCTGAATACAGTAAGCAGTTATTTTAAACTGTGTCTTATAACCCCAATATCATCTGAATGACTTTTATTAAAAAACCAACTTAGGGTGTTCGTCCTTTGTTAAAAGTAAATTGAATCTAACAGTCTGTTGCTCAAAGAGATGCTTTTAATTTATTCTTCATCGTCTCGCATACCTAGCTAACTACATGCTGAACATCGTATTTGCAAATTTTTTTTGAGGAAATAATTACGTCTCACTCACCCATATCCCTAAGGTATAACCTTGTGGGGTCCTAATTTCTCGGCAGGCCCCCGTCCATGTTCTTTAGCCCAAGTGAGATTGTCAAAAGCACCAGTCAGGCTATCAGGCACACACTGTGACCTGGACAAACACCTGCAAGATAAAAGCAGCACTAACCATGGGCTTACGTCCTCAGACTGTTCTCCCTCAGATCCTGGCAATTAAGTCTTCCCCAGCTTCTTAGGTCGCCAATGCCTTCGGGCACACATTACTACAATTCTGCTTGTTTTCTAAGAGTCCTCCGTGGGAGGCTGGTCTGAGTTACCAAGTGTGCCACTATTTTACACTGGTTTTCGTGTTAAGTCTATATTGTTCCTTTTTCCATGTTTATAATTCTTTTTCTCTTTAAATATTTTTTAAAGGTTTCGTAAAGGTCCCTGCTTTTTTGTGCTCGCCTATGTATTTATAAAAAAAAAAAAAAAGTTATATTTTATCTTGTCATTTCTAGGCATTCTGTAGAAGGAGCAGTTTCAGATGATATTTGAAAATACTATACTGCCCCCCAGACAAGTCTCCAGACCTTAAAGAAAAACCATAAGTTCATAATTCCTGAAACATGGGATTTTTAATATACTGTAATATTGTTCTCCACTTGCTTTTTCCACTCAACAGCCCGAGAGAGCGAGCCTAGAGGCAAACAAACAAAAACAAAAGTCAATGACAACAAAAGCCCCGGCTGAAACAGCACGCTAAAGACAGGAGAAGCCGTGTTACTTAAGAGTTTGAACCTTACCCTGCCCTGACGCCACTCCCATGACTCGAACACTATTAAACAGCAAAGCAGTAGTTCTAAGGAAGGAAGCAGCACGACTGCTCTGCGTAAAAACTGGTGGCAGGTAGCGGGAAATGAATGAATGCATGGGGGGCAGGGAAGTGTTAGGACCAGAAAGCTATTAAAATACACACACCAAGGCAGACATAAAAGAGGCAGATAGGGAAAGCAAAAAATACCTAAGAATTGATAACTCAGTCGTTGAAGATGAATGGATATCTGTGTGGCTGGGCAATGGGAGATGGGGGGTTCAGGGGTGTGTTGTTTACAGCTGAAGGACCATGGGCAAGTACCTTAACCTATGTAACCTTGACTTCCTGTTTGTAATATACACTGCTAATGTATAAGCAGCTACTATTAACAAATGTCTTTAAGACAGATGGCAGTTACAGGGCTGCACAGAATCACACTCAGCAAAGGCCAAAAAAGAGAGAAGGGTTGATAAGCAGGCACGAAGTGACCTCAATTTTAGGAAATAATTTCAAAACTTTCAAGATACCACAACTGCTTAAACAACACAAAATTTTTAGAGTGCCTATTATGTAAACAAGGTACCAGGGCTCTGATACGCACAAATGCCACAGACGTGTCCAAGCTCAAAAACAAACTATTTCACTATATCCTAGTCCTAATAACAAAATTAGAGCCTACAGCTTTACGAATCTCTATTTCTCCATAAACATGTATATCGAGTTCTAAGACTGTACTAAAACATTAGTTTACTGTTTTACCATCAATTTGAAAAATTCACTTTAAATATACATGTATTAATATAAATATCAAATCATTCTCCTGTATACCTGAAACTAATGTCAATTATATCTCAATGAAACTATTTCACCACCTTTATACGTAAAGGTTAACTGAACGCAGCAGTAACAAGGAAAGGAAATGGAGGCAAAAAGCCAAGAAAGTATTCATTTAAATGCAGCTTCATCATCAGCCATGCATCTTCCTGTCCCTCAAGTCCATTCTTTTAATTTAACTGAACTGAATCACTAGTTCAAGGAATAAACTTAAGACTAAAATTCTAGATCACAGCACATGAGGTACCTAATGTAAAAGTCTCAAAGATGGCTGTGATCCAAACTGCAACGGTTAGTTTAATACTGGAAAGTGCAAATATTTATAAAGACCTACAAGTTTTTCAAAAAGTATTAGAACAAAATGGTTTTAAAAATTTTCTAATTAGTTACGTACGGTGATGGATAGCAACTAGACTTATTGTGATTTCATAATATATATGAATATTAAATCATTATGTTGTACAGCTGAAACTAATATATGTCAATTATACCTCAAGAAAAGTTTTAACATTAATCTAATTTCAATTTTTGGGAAGCAACAAATTAACTATCATCATTGGTTCAAGATTTCTTGACCCATATTAACGCCGGCTGCTCTAATTACTGCACAAGACATTCTGAAGCCACACTAAGAATTACTGGTAAATAAAAAAATACTCAAAATTACTTTAAAGATTAATGTCCAGGGAAGATCTTGCCTTCTTTAGTATCACTGGGCAAACCTACCAATGTTCTTCTATTCTTATGCTATTATTTAAGCGAGGGAGTCTTATTAAATAATTAAGAAAATTCTGAAAATTAGGAATTGTGAATATTGATAAACACCTTAAACAATTTTTGGCAGAAAGCAAACTGTCTGTCTCATAGGTGAAAATTCTCTTTAACGCTCAAAATAACAATAATTTAGGGAAAATAGAATAAGAGTCATGTGAACCTCTAACTTCTCAGCCAAAACTCAAGAGAACAAAATGCCAAAGCTGCTGTGGATTAGAGGTAGGTACTAAACCGAACTTCTCATTCCATAAAGGCCAAACAAGAAAAGTGAACACCTGCCTGAAAAATCAGTCTAAATCAAGAAGGAATACCCAATATACAAAGGTTTTGTAATACATCCACACAAGCACATTGCTCTTTGAAATTTAAAGAAAAAATTTATTGAAGATCTGAAAAACAATTCCTAAAAGATTGACTTTTCCAGAAAACTGCAGCTACACAATGCATTGCATCTATCATGTTAAAACGTGCATTAGACACAAATACAAAAACCATGAAACAAGCCACCACTCTTCAACGATCTGAGCAAAGAGAAAATGCCTAAGGAACAACATGGATGACTTGCAAAGGATGGGCTCTTTACTGTAAGCACCATTAAAAAAAAAGCACAAATGGATGTGTGTTCAGTTATATACACTGAATTGAACCTTTGGCACTAGGAATCAGAGCATTTTGTCATATAGCATTAACACGTATTATAAAAGTGCGTAGTGTCAAAGGAATAGAACCACCAGCATTCAAAAGCAGCTTTGTCAACTAGGCAATAGGACACTCTACAGTATGTCTCTCTGTTGTCCATCACTGAATACACTGGCAGCAACTTTGAAATGAAAAATAAAGGAAAGGAAAAAGGAGCTGTAACCCCTTTTATTTTCTCTGTTTAAAACCAAACGGAAAACAAACATCGATTCTGTTATACACTAACATTTTCAAAGTACATCATTTGTACAAGAGAAGGACTAAGAACAGAATGTGTACAGAGATCCAAACACAAGGGTAGGGAAGCGCCTCACACAGCTTTCCGGTGGTACTCAGGAGGGGCCACTTCATAGTCGCTGGCACTAAACAAAGTTGCAGAATTCTTTGCCAGGTATCTGGAAATAAAACGTTATTCATTATAACTGAAAAAGAACATCTTAATCCAAATCTCTTCTCACTTATATACAGAAGCCACTCAGAACATTTTAGCATATACTAAAATAATAATCACAACCTCACAGGAAAACCATGTAATTACAACTCAGACAATAGGGTTATGTAGCAGACAACGCCTAGAGTAACGACATTGAGTATTCTCTTATTTCAAAAACAGCAAACAGCCGTCTTCAGAATAAACAACTTGAGAGCCTGGCCTATAAAAGAATAACATCTAGGTCAGTGGTTCCCAACCTCTGTGGCACCAGGGACCGGCGCTCCTGAGACACTAATGCCTGAGAATCTGAGGAGGAGCTAAGGGGCGACGCCAGCGCTGGGGAGCGGCTGCAGATACAGAGGAAGCTTGCCCTGCTCGCCTGCCACTCACCTCCCGCTGTGTGCCCGATTCCTAACAGGCCATGGTACCGTACCGTTCTGTGGCCCGGGGGTTGGGGATCCCTGATCTGGGTGTTTTCTTTCTCTAAATATGTTCAGATATTGACAAGTAAACATCCAGTTTGACTTAAAATTAACACCGTAAAAATCCTAGGTACCTGAAATGTCTAGTAGAGCACTTTCGTTTCATAAAGAAATTGAAGTAAGCTGAGAGTATTTATTACTGGTAGAGCCTGGACTACACAGAGTACATTCCCCAGCTCTTGTTGCAGTTTAAGTTTTTATGAAAATATATATAGTGTCATTTTAAGAAAATTCAAATACAGAAACACATAAAGTAGAAATGGAAAACTCCCCCTCCTCCCCCCCAGTGCTCTGTCAAGCAGGAACTACTGTCCTCCAGATCTTTTCTGAGAACTGGCAACGGTTCTCTACCAATGAGGGAGCCACTCCGTACTCTCCACAGCAACTTGCCTGGGAATCTGTGCTTAAGTATCTCTACAGGACGAGCTCCCAGAAACTTAAAACGCACTGCCAAAATACCCTACCAAAACCCTCAGAAACCAGGATAGCCTTTCCCCCCATTTCTTCAATCCTTTTATTCTTAGCGAGTCTGACAAGAGATATTTTAATTATCATAATGCTGAACATTTTTTTGTACTCCCATTTCTCTGAATTTCTGTTCTATTTTTTGCTGGTTTGTTCACCTCTTTCTTACTGAATAAGAACTCTTCTTTGTGTAATTAAGATACCAGCTGTTTATCAGATATGTAATATGTGTTCCCTTCATCTTTGAGTATATTCTTATTGCAAAATTTTAACTTTTTAAATCAAACTTATCAACCGTTTCCTGTACTATGTAATTTTTAGCAAGACCATTCCCACTACAAAAAAACGATAAAAATACTGATCTACATTTTCCCTTTTGTTATCTTAATGGTTTTAATTTCAGATTTAAATTTTTGGTCCATCTAGAATTCTGATGCATGCCAGAAGTGCGGATCTGTTCCCTCCCACAGACTAGCCAGCTGTCCCCGTCACTATCCACTAGGCACTCCACTCCACCCTAGCGCTCTGGTATGCACTGTCGTTGGTGATGTTCCCAAACACCTGCACTGATACTGCTGCACTAACCATGGAGCTGCTCCTGCACCGATGCCTTCGGTGTCATTATAGTTTAATATCCATAGTGTCCATCTCTGAGTAATTTTCAGTTTACTATACTCACTCATGTTTTGAATTTCAAGCATGCCCTTAGACTTACTTTAGGAAATCATGAAGATAATTCAGTAATAAAGCAAGGCTCTTCTCATCCAGAGGCGTATAGGCCAACATCGCTCCAATTCGTACTATTTAAACAAAAGAATTTAGTTACATCGAAGGTAGCACTATAAGCATTTAATTATGTGAGTCCTTTAAAAGACATGATTTTATAAACTCTTGATTTTAAAGCAAATTTGAAGTTTATCATTTTAGACAAAAGTTCAAATTGGAATGGAATCATGTTCTAGAATGTTATTTCATGTTACCCCTTCGTATCACTGAGTAAAGACAAACATATTAAAGGCCTCAAGAAAAAAACTTTGTTTTCTAAACGGCGTTATTACCAAATAATCTCAGTAGATGTGGCGCTCCGTACACCTGGGACATGGGTGCATCCGGGTGGTCTGCGAGGATTTCGGCATACTGAGGCCTCTCAAATTTGTAGAGCAGCTGAGTGCCCAGCATCACATTGAAGTACTCCTTAATCCCTGCCACGACTTCATTAACAGCGTACTCCCTGGGAAGCGAGCAAAGATGTTTACTTTCAAAACAGATTGTGGGAAAGGAATGAAAGATGGGGATTAATTCAACCAACCTGAGAGTAGGGATTAGATTAAAGGCTGAACTAATGAGGATGAATTTTTACTAAACAAAATTTTTTAAAGAGATTTAACAAGAGCACAAGAAATCAATTTCAAAACAAATAAATAAATATAAATAAACCAGGTGAGGAGACTGCAGCCCTCAGACTAAGAATGATTTTTACATTTTAAAATGATTGCTCTTTCAAGGGTTATATATGTAGAAGGAGCTTCAATTTTACCTAAAATATTTACTATGTAGCCCTTTAAGAAAAAGTTAGCCAGCCAAAACCCTTGTCAAACCAACGAAATGTATTTTACTATTTTTGATGGTATTGTTTTAAAGTATACGCTTCAGATAATTTATTTGGAAATAAGAACATTTAAAAGAAAAATGTCTCTTTGGGGGTATACTTCAAGGATGTGTATGTTCTTACTTATTATCTGTGTTTCCTCGAGATTTCTTGTAATTTGCATAATCCTCCAGAATGGAATCCACGTTCTTCTTGGCAGGAAGATAAAAGAGCTACAAAAACAAAAATACACTTGAATAGTAGTATTCTTTTTAAAGGAAAATTATTCTGGAAAAGCTTGAATGCAATAAAATATCACCCAATAGTATTACGAAAACAGGAAAAGGAATTGTTCAGTATTTGAAACATGGCTAATGTGGCCAAAGAACTAAAATTTTAATTTTACTTAATTTCAATTAAATAGCCCAATGTGGCTAGTGAGTGCTATACTGGACAGCTGAGCTCCGAAGACTGGTAAGCTGCGGGACGCACAGACACCGCCAGTGTGCAGGGAACACACTGCACGTCAATGTACCTCCACCTTACCAATGGTTCACTGCGTGTGCTAAGCCCAGACCGTCTGAAGCAGTCACATGGCTTCTCTTTTCATGCTCACATCAACGCTGAGGTAGGTACCGTTACTCCACTAAATGTGCAACTAAAACAAAAGCAAGCTGAGGAACTGGTCCCAACTCAGACTGAAACGGTGGGGCCGAGGTTTGAATCCTAGCCTGACGTCCACATACCGCAGATGGCTGATGTGCCTACGTCTCACAATCCTCAAGCAGTCCCTCTCTTCCCTGACCCACTGCCCATGCCATCTGTTGTACGAGATCGAGTCACCTGTCCTACAGAATTCCTCGTTCTGGACTTTAACGACGATGGTACACTTCTGATGTTACACACGTGCCCCATGACATCCCCATTTCCTGTACACTAGGAATTAGACCTAGGAGCCTGACTGGACTCAGGTTCTTTTGGAGACCTTGAATATCTTGCAGGTGGCACTGTGTGCTTCCCATTTCACTCCATCAGCAGGGACATTATGTGAGGATGCCCCATTTTCAATGTTAGTAAGACAGGAAACACATGCTTCTTAGCCTCTATCAGTTTTCGGAATAATT
>NW_006430726.1:6358483-6359996 GCF_000325575.1 Pteropus alecto
ATCCTCTTTAACATGATCGACAGGATCTGAGTTTAAGCAAAATGATGTATAACAGAACTAATTTTACCATAGGCTAATTAATACAAACAAGAGTTAAGTTCCTACAGCATCTCATCAACAAACTGTTGCTGAACAGAGAGACATCATTCGAGGAACTGATGCACATTGCGACAACACAGAAACAGTCAGTCTTCTACATGAACAGAGCTTACAAACGAACATCCAATAAGTTGGGGGCAGGGAGTGGGAATCTAGCAGGGACATGAATATCCCAGTTACAAGTGAAAAAAAATACATAAATATATTCTTTATCCAAAAAAGGAAAGTATTTTCATTTCAGTAGCAGTGTTTCTGGGACTGTTTTATTGTGCTGAACATGACTGAGACTGCACATCCTATTCGTAAACCTAAGGACAAACTCACATTCTCAACAGTCGGATCCACCCGGGCTCTTTTCTTTCGAGGAGGCTGGGGAGTCTCACTGGTACTGCCACCATCTCCATTTCCAGGTGCTGTCAACATTCGAGGGGGAGGAGGGCAGAGTTTTAACTTATTAAATGAGAAACTCTTAAGGGAAACAGTCTTGCGACACACCCTTTCGTTTTTCATTAAATAGATGTTACCTGAATCTACATTATAAATTCATATTCCTACCAAATATGTAACTTTTATGAACAGCTCTACCAAACATTTAGTATAAACGTTCATACTAATTTTATATACTAATTTTAACACTGCCATCTTACATTTCTTAAAAAAAATTATCTTCAGAGTTAGTCATTATTAAGAATAAAGAACATGAAAATAATAAATGTTTACAGGTTTCTCCATGGTAAAAACAATATCAAAATTAGGTTTCTACTATCTACCTAAATCTATAATAAGGCTGTGATTCATATTTGACACTATCAATAAATTTAAGCTTACTCTATAAAAACATAACTCTAAAATTTTAAGGCAATTCAAAATTCAAATGTTATAAAGATAAAATAATTAATTTTAACAAAATTAAAATTCTTACTTTTCTGCTTGTTCTTTTTTGTTTTCCTGAAGGGAGAAAAAGGAGAAAGATAATTATTGCTAGTAAAACTGCCTATTTCAATTCCCTTTTGCCAGGGTTAAGTTCACAGAGAAATACTGCCTTGAAAGATAAAATCAAGCAATAAATACATAGTTTCCTGCTCAGATACAAGGATTTTTACTGATGGCTGGCTAAATTCACATGCCCCCCTACATGACAGAAAAATAAACCAAGAACATGTTGGGAGACTTCTAGGTTTACATTATTAATTTATAAGTTTACAGCATATAACTTATATACTACAAATATATAGTTTATAAAAATATTACATTAGTTCTACCAAAAATCCAATTCCAATGGTTAAAATCTTTTCCCCAGTTACTCTGCTATCAGTGTAATTTGATTTTAGACTTCTGTTTTGAGAGCAATCTGTGACTCCACTCTCACTGGCCCCAACTGTGCCACTGTACTTTCTCCCTACACTACGCCCCC
>NW_006430726.1:6361428-6373225 GCF_000325575.1 Pteropus alecto
ATAAATACATATTTTCCTGCTCAGATACAAGGATTTTTACTGATGGCTGGCTAAATTCACATGCCCCCCTACATGACAGAAAAATAAACCAAGAACATGTTGGGAGACTTCTAGGTTTACATTATTAATTTATTTATAAGTTTACAGCATATAACTTATATACTACAAATATATAGTTTATAAAAATATTACATTAGTTCTACCAAAAATCCAATTCCAATGGTTAAAATCTTTTCCCCAGTTACTCTGCTATCAGTGTAATTTGATTTTAGACTTCTGTTTTGAGAGCAATCTGTGACTCCACTCTCACTGGCCCCAACTGTGCCACTGTACTTTCTCCCTACACTACGCCCTCTCCTCTCCGAAGCCGAACACTCTGCTCTCGCACGTGCAGAACCAAGTTCACGTCTCCTCCCACTTGGTTATCCTAACAGCAACTCCTACCAATTTGCGACTGCCAAACAGGAAGTCACTCATTTTGATTTTATTCATAATTATTTCTAGAATATAAGAAAAAGTTGTAAAGCCTAAGATTATAGAGTACTTCTGGTGGGATACCAGAATATCTAGATATTCTTAACTTTTCTATAGCTTCACGTAATATTTCTAAATGTTATCTACTATATTCATTAAATTTAGAGTTTAGGGTTCATTTTATAATTCAAATTAACTTATGTCTGACTGTAAACACAAAAATCTGGTCATCTGAAAGTACAGGGTTTTTCCTGCTCTCTTAAGGATGACTTCTGTAACATAAATATTTTCTAGACAGTATTTCTGGGCCAGATTAAACCATGAGTTTCTACTTGTACATGTCAAGAATACATGGGGACCAAGAGAAACCAAGAGTCTTTATACTCGTTCCATACCACAAAATTAAAGAAAAAATACTGACCACTGATTCCAACTCTAAGGAAAAAAAAATCTATAAACTGTACTTTCACGAATCCAAGCAGTAGGGACTCCTCCTGGACATTTCTGCGTCAACCTTCCTGCTTGAATTAATCAAACACACAAGCTAGTTCCTCAGACTGTGCAACAGATTTCATACGGTAAACTGCTGCTGTTCTGTCTTCCTATTTCTAAGTCCTGTGACTAAATATTACACAGTCAAAAAATAAGCTCTTAGATTCAATTTACTTTAAAGAGTAACCAAAGTTCTAAGTCATGAAGAAAAGCCATTCCACTAAATAATTAATAACTAAAGAACAGCCTGAGGCCCTAACAAAGTGCTAACAAAATTCATATGTATTCACTGCTATTAGTTTAGAAAGAATAAGCACCCAAGTTTAAAGACCCAGATGGCAACAAAGTAAAGGTAAATCTGGTTTTAATAATACAGCTGACCCTTGAACAACTGGGAGGGTGGGTAGAGGCACCAACCCCTCAGCAGTAAAAATCCACATATAACTTGTGACTCCCCAAAAACTTAACTACAGTCATCTCTCGATATGCAAAAGCGATGGGTTCCAGGACCCTACAGATAAGAAAACTCAGAATGCTCAAGTCTCTTATGTAAATTGGCAAAAAACAATGCATATAGTTGGCCTTCTGCATCTGCAGACCCCCAACCGCCAAATGAAAATACTGTTCTTGATCTGCAGTTGGTTGAATCCAAGGATGTAAAACGTGGAGATATTTACTGGAAAAAATCTGCATATAGGTGAACCAATGCAGTTCAAACCCATGTTGTTCCAAGTCAACTGTATTTTCTAACAGCTTTTATGCATATTCAGAGAAAGCTACAGGTCAATTATGAAACACTAAAGGTAGAGTAGGGTACAAGTGGACATTAAAAATTATATCAAAACCTCAAATCGAAATGAAAGAATTTTTTTTAAAAAACACCATTTTTAATTACGCGATCTTTTTATTTTAAAGAACAGACCTCCTATTCTACCGGGGAAGGCAGCACTTAAAATTATATATATGACACTTTCTAAGATACTCGGATTATAATCTCATCAAAATGTCATTTTTCCCCCCACTAAAAAGAAAGGCTCCTGAAGTAATATTTGGTTACATGTCTATGGCAGCAAATATACAAGATGAGTCTGCACAATCCTTTCCTACATATTGATGAGGAGGGCCTGAGGCTCACAATCCTGAAAGACTCATGAGCAAATTAACCTGCAGAGCCCCCCACTGAGGCTCACAATCCTGAAAGACTTATGAGCAAATTAACCTGCAGAGCCCCCCACTGTACTGAAAAAAACAAATCGACCCCATGAAATCTCAAAACCTGTATCCTACTGATACTACTATGTTGTTAAAAGAAACTGTATTACACAAACCTCTATATTTACACATATAAAAGGTAAGGGTTGTGAATGTACTTAATGCCACACTAACTGTACACATAATGGGTTAATTGGTAAATGTTTACATTTTATAGTAAAAGGGGGGGATAAAAAAACTAAAGAAAATTAAGGAATAAATATGTATCTTCAAAAACATTTTACACAACCCAACACCAGAGAACGAAATTCTTTCTCGGTATTTTTCAAGTTACAACAATGGTCCAGTTTCCATTTTCAATACGTCCTAATACGTGATAATGGGTATTGAGTTTGAATGTCGCTTATAAAACAGTATGCAAAATTAAAACAAAGAGAGAGTTTCTTACACTTCAACATTTTTCTGTTGCAGACCAGATGTCTTCTTTCCTGGGGCAGCCCCTCTCATCTTCCCCTCTGCATACTGCTCCCTTCAAAAATAATTTCAATAAAGTCATAGTAAAATGGTGCTTATGTAGAAAAATAATAAATTGTGCCAGCTTGATTCCATTTTGAAATTTATATTCAAATTGAAGTCTCAAGCCTATATATATTCTGGTATAAAGTTTTTAGCAAGTTAGACAAATGACATAATCACAAAAATAAAACAAGAGTATATATAAGGCCCAAGATTTTACTCTATATCTACACCAAAATTAAATGTAGTAAAAGTTGCCTATAAATAGATCGTGTCTCATATAACTGAAAATTCTATTTGTTTTGGAATTCACTAATCTCAAAGTTTTATTTGACCTCTTATCATTTCAATTTTCCTGATATACATTTCAGCTTTGAAATTAAAGTGATTACCCTACAGGCCACCTCGTCTTGCAGGGTTCCTTTTCTCAGTGTACTTTCAAAGATGAGGGATACTGACGGGGACGCCCCTTCTCCTTGCTCTTTTGTTCCCCCCTCCCAAATGTACCTTCTACAGAGAGCCCAGGAGAAGAGACGCTAACAATGACTTTGCAACTGCAACAATTCTCAGTAACATCTCACTGTTTTCTACAGACCTCTAAGGACCAACTCAATGAATAGGAGGTATGCTACCTTCCTCTTCCTAGGAAAGACTTCTCTGATTACTTGAAGTCAAAGCCAAAAAATAGCGGCTAACAAGTACCAAGAATCATTTTACAGGGAAGTAGCCAACATGCTTTCTACCAGTTATTCAATTTCCAAAAATTAATTTGAAGACATTTCTCTTCACATTCATGTTGCAGAACAAACTTACTGATTGGCTTTTTGAAGTTCCCGCTGCTTCTGCAGATTGGTGTCCACGTACTTGAGTACTCTGCTTTCTGGAACCCATTCATCCCAACTGAAAAAGAAGCATTAAAGTGTCATTCAAATATATTTTCGTTTTTATTCAAACTGTCTTCCAATTATGTTTTAGAAATTCAAGAGTCAAGATGTTAGATTTCTCTGAGGTAAGCTGATGAACCAGGACTACAAATTCATTCTCAACTAAAATGAAAATCTAGTGAAAATCTCTGCTCTATACAGGAAGTCGACTTCATAGTCTCAAAAGCAGCATTCCCAATTTAAACTGCCCGAGTCCAAAAGCAAATTATTCAAATCATTTTTCCAAACAGCAAGAGTATGGCATTTAAGAGTTCCTAAGCAAATACTCTTACAGAATAAAGATACCTTAAAGAATTTCAACTTCAAAAAATGAAGCACAGGAGTCCATAATACTGACTTTTTAAAGAACTAAAGCTAATTGGCTACTTAGCTGTGTGTGATAGCAAAGTTACAGAACACTCTGTGCCTTAGTTTTATCACCTGTAAAACGGGGATAATGGTCACAAGACTGTTATGAGTTACGTAACACGTGTAAAACACTTGAGAGTTTGACAAAAAAATAAAGACTCAAAGTATGTCATAAACATTTTAGAAAGTCTACAATACTCAAATACCATCTAGATTGACTCAGCTAAGGCTATAAATTAAAGTATTACAATGATTTATCAGACTACACCACCCTTAGCCTTCACTCACAGATGAATACACGAGCTTCCAAGGCATAACCAGGAAGATGGCTTTCTCAACATCAAAAGGTAGAACCAACTACTCTTAAAATATCTAATTGCTAAGGCGTTCCAGCATTTAGAAAAGCTCCTTTAAAACATAATTTCTGATGTGGTTATTTCCAAAGGGGAAAACAAGATAGTTCTTAGGGAATGCTTAACTTTTCGTGCAAAGTGACTCTTTTCTCCTGCTGATGGAGCTCCTTTAGTGCCACAATTAGATGTATCCTCAAAGCAAAGTCTTATTTAATGACTTCCCACCTCTGACCTCGTATATAAGATAGCCAAAAGGAGAATAAACAAAAAGCAATCCTCAACATGATTTCCTAGAGAAAACTTTAAAACATGCATTTACCTAGAGGTCAGGAGGGGGTGGTGTACTGAGGGAGCTCCTTCAGGAACAGGAAAAAGGGCTACAATATCCTCACGTGTCTTCAAAGTTTTTTCAGAGCGCCTTGGCCTCACAGCACTTCTGATACAGACAGCATAGTACAAAGTAATCTCAGTAACTAGGTGCAGAATTTAGCTTAAGCTTTAAGATTCACAAACGGATTATTTAAATGTCTGTGTCGATAAATTCCAATAAGGTTTTTGAAAATTTTGACAACTCTACTGTGCTTTTAAAAACAGTATATAATAATTACTTAAGTTGAAGAAAATTCCAATTTGGAGATTGGGCTTTCTGTTGTGTAATTTTCTAAAAGGTATCCTACAAACCATTATTGAAATGAGGATTTTATTTTTATATCTACTTATACCTATTTCAATTCTCTTAATTAAAAGGAGCTAGCCAATTTTTACTTATCACAAAAGTTTGATTTTAGAACCTTGCAAATCCCTTCCCCTCTGATATAAAAAGCATCTAAACAAGCACCTTGATCTAAAAACCAAGTCAAATCTAGAGTTTCCTGTTATACGTCACGAGCTAAAAACGATGAACCACAGGGAAATGAAATATCGTTTGCTCTGAGGAACATCACTCCTAGAGTAGTAACTGAAGGCCAAACATTTGGAAACTTTTACATACGTTAAGCATAAAAGAAGTTCATGATTCTCTAAAGGTAGCTTTTAACTAATTCCCGAAGTCACAATGATCCATGGCACTACTTACACAGTACTAAATGAAAACATAACACACATGCTGGGCATCTGAATTTGAGTAACTCCACCCCCTTTCAAAATGGGTTTATTTAAGGGCTTCTTTAAATACTGGAGATGAAATTTTTCAAAATTACATATTTATCTACATACTAAGTCAACTATAAAAAAATACACCGATATATTAATATTCCTCAACATATCTACAAAGATATCGATATAGATTTCTAATATTTAGTGCTACTTTTTTTATTTTTGCAAGGAGTAAGAACTACATATGTAAAATTAGCTGAAAACACAATATGACAATATCTATGCAGCCTATCAATCGTTTATTAGTGTTACAGGACTCTAATATAATAGGAAAAAAATTTATTAATTTATTCTGAAGTGAAATGAGAAAATACAAAAATTCGGTATTTCGCAATTTCTTATAGCCTACACATGCCACTTAAAACCCAGTCTTTAAGCTGTACACGGCTACCTGTGATTTTATACAGAATATCTATTATACGTAAAAGAGTTAAGCACCAAAGATATGGTCACGGCTACTGGTATTGAGTTACTACTATTACCTACCATTAAAAATATTTCAATTATCATTAATTGGAAAAAGAAATCACAAGCTGTCAAATTGTGCTTTCACATTTAAGATTTTCACCTTTTTACACTTATACTAATGGAAGAAAAGCTAAGGATCTAATATTTCTTCTCAGCTAAAAGCATTTGTGAAATTTCTAATGGATAGAACTGGCTTGGTCACAAGGACAGGGAACTGTATGAAACAAGACCTAGGTCACGAAGCCAGCAATCAGAGAGAAAACCTCCTTCTGCAGCAACAGAGTCCTTAAACCAACCTGATGGCACTGCTCACATAGAGAACCAGGTACCAAGCAAGGCACAGCTGAGGTGACACAAAGCATTAAAATTACTAGAAAACAACTCCTAAAGAATTATACTTTCTGGCAGTGCCATCTTTGAAGGATAACACACCAGTAATAAAAGATGTAATTTAAAACCTCTCATAGTAAAAATTACAGGCTATTCGATTACAAGCAACAAAAATGAGTAAAGTATTAGATGTGGTGTTTGTGGGCCTCAAGATGAAAGACCTGCCAATGAAAAAGAGCTCTACTAGCTGGATACTGTAGACCATATTCAATCTATAACCACTGTCCAATCCTGGTTACAGGACAATACACGCCTGCTTTAGGAGAAAAAAAAGTCTAACTCTTCAGGGTGGAAAATTAGGCTCTGTAGTTAAAATCCTGTATCTGTGTTAAACCATCTGCTAAAAACTGTATGTACCACATGATGAAATCACCTTGTCGACATTTAATTGTTTCCAAAGTTCAGAACATAAATTGGTCATTACTTGCGAATCAAGCAATCTCTTTTTTCCCTTTTCTAGGTAGAGAAAACCAACTAGCTTTGAGTATAACTGCCTGACATAACATATATAGTTACTAAGGCAAAAAAAACAAACCTCAAGCTGCCCTAAAACTACCAAAACCAAAAGGAAAAAATAGTTGGTTGACTAATGATTACGAGACATTATACTAGAACACAAGAAATACTCCAAAAAATTTAAAATAAAATGGCTGTATACCATAATTTCTATCGTATTTTCATCATTTCCAAATGGTTCACCCTTGCTGCAAAATGTATGACATTAAAACTATACAAGAATTAAGAAGCATATGATTGTGCTAGTCTATGACACAAGCTATCTTATAATATACATATAATAAAACATTGCTTTTAAAGATCTAATACTCACTTTTTATTCCAACCACTGTAATGAATAAAGTACTTCACTTGTTTGTCCTTTATGGCAACCTTTACACACTGAAATAAAAAAGAAAAAATTTCACTTAGAAATACTAAAGAAAAAAGATTACCTGGATGATTTTAAAGTATTCAATCTTTCAAAGACACACTCTACACTTAAAACTCTTTAGTGGTCAAAATGAACGCCCCAAAAATGTGACTCTCTAAGAAACCATTTGAACTTTAGACTACCTTAGTAAGAGTTATAAAATTGCTGAGTCATCACAATTTGTTGAAGTCAGTCTAGAGAGCTGAAGACCCATAAGTGTAAGGGGTCACCCTAAAACTAAAGCAAAAGGCTAGCTAAGCTATCCAAGAACAGTTAATGAATGCTGTTTTGTGCATTCTCAAGTCTTAGTCAGAAACTACTATTTCAAAAACAAACTCAACTAAAAAAAAAACATTTACAACGTATTATAAAAAGTTGTACTAGCAGTAAACTGTTTTGCTGCAGAATATCAGCAACTAGCAAAGCTACAGATTAAAAATGTTCTACCTTCTTAAAAGCAGCCAAACAAATCAGAAAGAATTAGAGGAGGTCATTCACTATGACAAGTGATGACTATCTGGTTTGGGATTGAAAAGTATTTATCAGAGGCTAACCAAGAGAACCATGATAATTTAAGCTATTCCAACAGCCATTTAAAAATCATTCACTGGTGTGTTTTCAGTCCCAGAGGAGAAAAACCTGCCAGTTTAGTAGTTTGCCAAAAACTGATACAATGAAAATAACATTCAGGGATATAAATGATCGATAGGATTCATAATTTACTTATAAACTGTATTAGAGTTATATCACTAAGATACATGTAGACACACATAAAGTTCCTGACCATCGCCATGAATCCAAATTCGGTCATTTTAGAACTTTAAAAACATATCTATGTATTTAAAACCAGTAAAAAGTAATGAAAATGGTCACTTATTCATACTGACACTTTACAATTTTCAGACTACCTTCATAGACACATAAACCATTCACCAAGAATGTATGTAAAATTGCCTTTAACAAAATATACTGTTTTGTATACTATGATTCATTAAAAAAACAACTACAACGGTTAAAAACAGTAATGTCATAAACATCTGTCCTAAAAAAGTTAACGAACAAAATACTAGAAACATTTTTGCCTTTGGAATGCATTACCCCATCTATCTTTGGCTAAATGTAAAATCAGTTTTTATACCAGAGCACACCACCAATACAGAGGAAAGGGAGCCCCGAGGATTCAAGCTTTGCCAGACAAACCAACTAATGAAAAGTTAAATGTATTCATTTTTTTTTGGTACTCATTTTTAATGTTAGCTTTTACCTTTAAAGCAACGTAATTAGCTCAGTGCTTACTCAGCATGCTACATTTGCATATAAATTGACCTTGACAGTATTTTCTCACAAGTCATTAATTACACAATGCTATTTGCTCCCATGAATAATCTACCTCTCCCCTCAAATGCTCCTTCCAACTACGAATGGTTAAGGTAGTGAAGCTTTATTTGACCCACTAAGCAAGCAGTAAGACACCCAGAAAGAGAAGATGAGGAACTCCACAAACCTATGAAAAAGGTAACCCTAGTCAGATGTAAGCAGCAGTTTGAGAAAACTTCTTTAAGGGAAACAGGTTTTCATACCTTTGCTTCATAGAGAAGAGGCCCATGAAAGCACAGCACTCGCTCACCTGTAAAAGTAAAAAAGTAAAGGGTTAACAGTCATTTCTCCTCACGGAGATGATACACATCTGAGTGGGCCATCACACTTGTGCTCTGGTATTCCTCACAAAATTAGTAAAGTGGGAAAGGCTATATACAGGAGTCGACACTTCAGATCAAACTTCAACAGTATCCTACCTACACCTTAGTATCTGATGTAAAAACAAAAACAAAAAAAATTAGAATGTCAATCTATTTAAATCATCAAACCATTTATCACCTCCTAAGCAAATAAATTCTACCATAGCTACCTATTGGTAGGGTTGGTTTTGTTTTTCAATGTGTATATGCGAATACAATTTTTAAAACATATTCCAAGTTTAGGACCTTATGCTCTATCTATATATCTGCTTCTAACCCTTTTACTAATTAAACAAAGTAAAATAGTCTACCCATTAAAATACTAATGCAAGTCAGAAATGGCTGGTTTAAAAAAAAAAAAAAAAGGTTCACATTCATGCCTTCAGTGTGTTCAATGATGTTCTGGGCACTGGGCTGCTTCGATGAACAAAAAAGAGACAAGAATTCTAACCTCTGGAACTTACACTCTATGTTGAACTTACACGTCAAAATTAAAATATAAGGGGCTGGAATAAGACCTGAAAGCCACCCCTGGCTCACCAGATAAATCAGGCAGGCAACTCCCGGCAATATGTCAAGATTACATTGATTTTAGTAGAAACAGATTTCTCGCACATTATTTTCAATCTGCTTGGTTTCAAAAGACCCACAGATAACAAAATAAAAGTACCCCATCCAACACAGTCAGCTCTTTTAGCTCTAAAATTAAAATAGCCTACTAGCTCCATTCTGGAGACTACAGGGCAACATAAACAATAGGAGTGATTGACAAGCTACTGTAAAGGTCACAGGGAAGGGTCCCAGTGGAGGGAAACAATAGGTACAAAAGCAGAGAAACATGTTAAGGTGACACTTTCAGATTACTATTTCAATATAAATAGTTCATCGTAACTGGAGCATAGGATAAACATATAACAGTAGAAAGGAAAATTACCCAGATCATAGACTATTTTACATGTTATGAAATCTGGACTTTATTCTGTACAGGATTCTCAAATGTGACCAAGAATCAAGAGTGTTTAAAACTACAGATTTTCATGAGAAAATATAAGGCTGGCTTAGAGGTATGATCCAGGGTAACAAACACCTATTTTCATGCACATGGAAAGAAATACTGGTAATTGGGCATAGAGCGAACCACTGTATTATTAAAGTGTTTTTTAAAAAAACCTGTTTCCAATCTCAATCCTTTCTAATATCAAACTACAAAGATAATTAATTCTGCCCAATGCTCTCAAATGCCAGTAAGATTCCAATCCGCATCTTCCCACTGGTTTGCACTTACTAGAATCATCACCTAAAGGCCTGACAGGGCAAAGGGATCTTCCCTCTGACAATGCCTTAGATACTCAACAGTTTTCTTAATCCTATGCTTTAACAAAATTTAAAGTGGAAGACCAACTCCAGTGCAAAATAGTCACTGTGCTTAAAAATTGCTTATATGTGTTGTACCATTATTAAATAAAAAAGTTTTTCAGATTTAAAGGAATCATGAAAAAAAAAACTATTTCTGACAATTCCTACTTCCATTACATAAACTGAGTTCTGCCGTGTTTTATTGCGACTGTTAGCATCAACAGATTCCTTTTCCTTACAAGATGTTCTCTGAACGTGTCATAAATGTTATTTCTAAATGATGGTCATACAACTCAGCTTTGACACAAGAATAGAAAACACATCTGGAAAGTGATGGTTAAGGGTAGAGACTCTCTTGAGTAGCTTTCAAAACTTTGCTTAAGGGTGCGCCTTGGTTTCCATCCTTCTCTAATTCACTCGTGCAGCACACGGATTCTCATTTGCCACTATCCTCCTCGGCCTACCATCCCTCTAGTTTAGAACTTAAGTACTTCCGCCCTTGACTGTTCCAATCCTCTGATTTCCCTCCTTTGATGTCCTACAGCAGAGATTAAATTTCTGTGTCATCGATCCTTGATAGCTTAGTGAAGCCTATGGGCCTTTTACTAAAATGTTTTATGAATACATAAAACACACGGTATTATAAAGGAAGTCAACTATATTGAAATAGTTAGCGAAGCCTCAAAGTATTTTAAATGTTTTATTATATTACATGAACTTGAGTAAGCCTTTAGCTGCTGATCCAGTAACTACCAGTTTTGAAGTAATGAAAAGCATGAACGACGTCGAATATGTCTTCTACATCGTAAGGCCGAAATATGAAAACACACTGCTACTACTACCAAGGGTGTTTTTTGGGGAGAAGAAGGGGGTCGCCACATTCCTAACTGAAATACTAAATTTCCGTTAGACGATAACAAGAATTTCTCCCCCAAAGTTCACGAATCTTCCGAATTATATCCATGAATCTAGACTGAGAATCCCTGATCGAGCCTAGTTAGTCCTCGGATGGGAGACCACCTAGGAAGACCAGGTGCTGTGGGCGTTAAAGAAAAAAAAAAAGAATCCTTGACCTAAAACAGCATTAGAAGAATGAATCCATTCAAGGTAGTCACAGCTTAAGATGGGGGAAAAAAAAAAACAGCTATTAAGAGCCGATCGTTAAAAAAAAAAAAAAAAAAACCCTTTGATCACGTGATTCTAAACGCGATTCTAAAACATTAAAGCTGGAAAATCCGTTCAACGAAACTAACGCTCGCGGCCGCGTCGACCTGGGCTGGGCGGACCGAGGCCGAGGCCGACGTTACAGCGGCCCGCCTTGCGCACAGGGCCCCGCTTCCATTTTGCTTTCCTGCGAGGCCGCCCCTTCCACACGCGGCAACGGACGCCCGGCCTGTGACGTTAAAGCGCTGTCTCCCGCCG
>NW_006430726.1:6374303-6375751 GCF_000325575.1 Pteropus alecto
CTTTGGGCGGTGTTGGGGCGCACTCCCAGAGGCGGTGACTCACCCAAGACCAAGAGCGGGAAAGGGCCATAGCGCAGTCCCACGTGTAACACGGGCCACAAGGATGTGTGGCGTGAAAAGCCTGCGAGGAAAGGTGGCTCAACACGTCCAACAGCCTCTCTAGGGGTGTCCGCGTGGCGCGGTGCTAGGGCCCGCTGACCGACCTGCCACAGTCCACCCCACCCCCACACGTGGCCTAGACAACCCCAGAGGAAGAGACTGGGGAGCGCTGGCACCCGAGGCGAAGGGGAGTAACACCCCGGAACACTTAGGTTGGGCTCCACCTGGAACTGATACAGGACAGGGCAAATTTCCCCTAGTGATAGGGAGAGGAGGGTCCTATGGCGGAGAGTGAAGAAAGAACCAACACACGCGCCAAAGTTAGAGTCAAATGGAAAGTTCATTAGAAATGGGGTAACACTCCATAGACAGTGTGGTCCCTCTACAAGCCCTTTGAACACAGGCACCCACAAAGACCCCTCCTTCCAGTTATCCGTTTACCATCTTGTCTGTCCTAGTCCACAGAATATCAAATAAAGGGGCAAGGGCCTCTTTGTGACCCCAGCCGCCCCACCAAAACTGCACAGTACACTTATTCTAAACATTTCGAATACAAACTACTTCAAATTCAATAATTTGACAGCGAAAAGTCCTTTTCTCACCTCAGTCCTTTACTTGCCCATTCATCGCCCAACACCTAAACAGCGAAAGGAACCACTGTCCTTCCCAAGGCTTTTGAAAGGAAAGGATGATAACAATTACTCAATACAAGGTATAAAAACGTTAAATTCAAAAATCGCTTCCCAATGGAACACTGATTATATCAGTTTTCCGGAGTTGCTATAACAATCCCACAAACTGGGTGGCTTACACAACAAATGTATTGTCTCAAAATTCTGGAGGCTAGAAGTCCAACATCAGGGTGTTGGCAGGCTTGGTTCCACCTGAGGGCGGTGAGGGGAGAGTCTGTTCTGTGACACCCCCCTCCCCGCTCCCGGTGGCCGGCTGGCCATTCCTGGCGTTCCTTGGCTTGCAGAAGCGTCACCCTGCTCTCTGCCTTCGTCTTCATGTGGCTTCTCCTGTGTGTCTTTCTCCACATTTTTCCTATTTATGTATGAAGACACTGGTTGTACTGGGTTAAGAGCCCATTCTATTCCAGTATAATCACACCTAACTAATTATAACTACGACAACCTCATTTCCAAATGAGGTCACAGTCCGAGGCACTAGAGCTTAGGAATTCCACATATGAATTTTAGGGGTACACAAGTCAATCCATAACACGGATCTTCAATTTGAAATGGATGTATGATATCTTCATTGACTTATCTAATTTAGCAGTTTGCTTTTCTCTGCCAGGGTTTGCCTTTCGAAAGCTTCACCTGCCCTCAACTAGAGCTGAAGTACTC
>NW_006430726.1:6378240-6382403 GCF_000325575.1 Pteropus alecto
ATTGGGATGATGTTGGCTTGTGGTTCTATGGTTCCATTTTTTAGCCAGTTCAGTCTTAATACTCTTTTTGTCGTGACTCGTTTGAAAATAAGAAACTCCAGATCGAAGTCCGTTGTTTTAATAGACGAAAACTGAAGCCGATTAAACGATTACTGTTGATGGGACCCGAGATTGAACTTAAGCAAAAGGAACCGCGCCGCCCAACGTGGGGCTCGAACCCACGACCCTGGGATTAAGAGTCCCATGCTCTACCGACTGAGCTAGCCGGGCAGGTGAAAGTCGCCCCTTTTCTAGATCTTTTCAAAGAAGTAAAATTTTTTTTAACTTGCTCCAACACTGACGTTTTGCATTATTATTATTATTATTATTATTTTTCCATAATTTTTTGGTAAAGTTTTCCGCTACTTTCAAATGCGCGTTTCGTGCCTGGTTCTGTGTGCGCAAACGTGCTGATGAGTAAAATGCACGAGCGGCCCTCTAGCGGTCAGCAGGGGAACGGCGGGTGCAGATGCTGCGGGACCCAGGCGGAGACGCCGCGCGAGCGCGGGCCTGCGGTTCACGCAGAGATCCCGGGGGAATCGCGCACCCGCTGTGGGCGCCGAGGGTGTCCCGCCACCTGCGTGCCCGACGCACGAGCTGGACTGCCCGGCTCCCCTTCAGAGAAGGCCAGAGTCCAGGACACGGCTGCAGAGCTGGCCTCTCGGCCCCGTGGGGCTTTGAGGTTCCTGGGTTTTCCTAGGGCCGGACGGTGGTTCAACTCAGCCATGCCCTGTTGTTCACACAATAGAAAAGGATTAAAAAGCTAACGCGGGCTCTGACATCCGTACAGCGTTTGCTCGCACCCAACTGAAAGGGGAAGACATTTATCCTACAGACTGATAGCATGTCGCTGTGGGAGGGGTCATTATTTCCAACCTCTCCCCCACGAAAACGAACATTAGAGATTTATTCTGCTTTTCTGATAGGAACTATAGTTCCCAGTCACCACCACATCGTCTCAGTTGATGAGGGAGTGCTCGACTTGCAATGAAAAAAAAACAGGATTAGAAAAAGCATAATTTGCCCTACCCTTACAAGTGAGGATTACCGACTGGTTTAAACATTACATTGATAGCTGGGGAGAACTGGACATTCACACAGGGTCAAGGTGACACTCCACATGTTACTTGCTAGATGCAAGGCGGGCAATCTAACCGTTTAGGGGAGGGATCAGGCTGTCACACCCTAAATGAAAAAAGTCATCTGAGTTTTGCTAGTGGTTTACTAACCTTCATCAAGACAGTGTGTCTCCAGGAGTGACGGATGAAGTTCACGAGATCAATGGTAGTGATTTATTCTAGCCGAAATATGTTTCCCGGGAAATAAAGAGGGACGAGGACACAGGAAAGCCAAAGGAGCATCAGCGCAAAGTCAGAAGGTCGCAAATTCTGCGAGAACCACAGGTCTAGTGTCTTCAACAAGTGGTACAGTTTCAGAAATGACTTTTTTGCTAGATTAGAAGAGACAGAGGCCATAATAATCAGACCCAATCCCGGACTGGATGCCGTTCTGGGAAAACGAGCTGTAAAAGAGATATTGGGGTCCACTTGGGAAATTTGAATATAGTTTGACTATTAGATACGATGAAAATTTACTGTAATGGAAAAGCGGAGGTGAGTGATTGAAAAAGGCAGATTGCAGATAAAATGGAATCTCTCACTTGGTTAAAAGGAAGCCATGGATGAAGGTATTAATGCTTGATACTTGGGAGGTAGGAATCCTCAGTTTTCACTTTTAAAGTTTTCGCTTGTCTTTAATTTTTCACTTTCTAACAGGTATGTGTATACTTGTCCAATCAAAGAAAGGTTTTTTTGTTTTTTATGTTTTTTAACAGATGAGAAAGAAAAAAAAGTAAAACAAGGGTAGGACTTTAAAATGGGACCAGTACACAGTGACGCTTTACGATTAGGCTTTCAGAAACGGGAACGGAGTGAGTGACAGGGTCGGAGGCTCAGGAAGAGGGCATGAGTTAAAGGCCCGGCAGGTTCCCGGGGCAGGAGGAGACCACAGTCCACTTTATGTCACTCACCAGCTTTGCATCCTGGAGCGAATCGATCAAGCCCGCCCACGTGGGAAGGAGGAGAATGATGAGCTTTGCTGGGTCCTGGCAGAATGAACGAAGGTCCCCGTGTTGCGGTTTGATCTGGGGCGAGTGGCTTGTCCGCTCTGGTCTCAGGGTTCTCCTTCGTTCACCCACGGGGGACGTGGGCACTTCAGTCCAGCTCTGTTCTCCCCTCAGTAGTCGGGTGAGGCAGATCACAGCATGCTCCATGACGTCCTGTCCCATGTAGAATTAAAGCCTCGCTCCCTCCCTGACCATGAGGCACCTGCTCCCCTCTCTGACCTCACTCAGCAGCCAGCCAACCCCCACCCCGCTCTGTGCTGGCTCCACCCACAGGGGCCTCTGCTGTCCCTCTGGGGCACCATGCTTTGTCCTGCCCCGGGGACTTGGCACTTGCCAGGCCCTCTGCTTGCAGCGCTTTTCTCCGGTGTGTCCCAAGACTGACTCTTACCCCCTGGGTCTCAGCTGAAATGTCACCTCCTCAGAGAAGCCCTCCCTGACCTACCTCTGTCACCAAGCCCCACTCCTGTCTTGTCTCCCTCACGTCACCCTAGGATTTAAAGACGTGGCGTTCGCACACGCATGCTCCCGTAGCCTCAGTGCGCAGCCTGATGAGCGCGCCCACGTCCAGAAACAGACCGTGAGCCGCCTCCCCCAAAGCCCCCCACGTCCTTTTACCACGCCCCCCCGGGGGACCGCTATCCTCACTTCTAATGGCACAGATGAGTGTGGCCTGTTTCTGGAGTTCACAGAAACGGACACACGCAGCGCGCGCACGTCCGTGGCTGTTCGCCTGCGTCTGCGTGAGGACAGGAGTCGTCGCTCCCCCGGGAGAGCTAGTGCCTGCGTCTTTAATGGGAGGGACGCCAGGATGTTTTAGACTGAGGGTCAGGAGCCAGTGGGACTAAGGAAAGAGGGGGACACCTGGAACAGAGTCCTTGGGGAGACAGGAGGGGGCACGGAGCCTTCGTCCCTGAGTCCTGGAGGGCGGGTGCCCACTCCGCAGTATCCAGAGAAAGGGAAAAGTCGTGGCTGCCACTTACTGATGCGTGGCACCCGGGTGGGGTGTGTGTGCCAGGATGTGGTCCGACTTGTCCTTGTCGCCAGGCAGCAAGGCCAGCTGCTGCTGGTGGCAGGGGAGGAATGGCAGGTGGATGGGTAGGGGGCGGGGGGACAGAGCAGCGAATGGAGCTAGGGAGGAAGAGGTGAAGGGCTGGTGGGTGGCGCGAAGAGGAAGGTGACAAGGGACTGGAGGAGGAAGACTACATGGTCTGGTCTGAGTGAGGCGTCTGATCTTCGGACTTCCCAGGCGGGGCAGGTGGTGGTGGGGGGCACGCCCGAGCCTCCCGCTCCGAGAGTAAGTGGCTGAGGTGCAGCGAGCACAGGAGGTCAAGGAACTGAGTGGCACGTGCCGCGTGGGTACCCCAAGAGGGCGCAGGGCCGGAGTGGGGGGATAAGGGGAAGTGCGGGGGAGGCTAAACGATGAAGAGGTCTGTGGGCCTCTGAGGGCAGAAGCTACAGAGAGGCTGGCCAAGGGTCCAGCTGTCCATCTGCTTGAGGAACGAGAGAGGGGTCCCCCGGGAAGGGCAGGTTTCCCGAAGGCAGGGGTTGGACAGAGAGTGTTCCTTGCAGGGGCTCCTGGGAGCATAGGGGGCAGGGAGCAGGAAGCCAGAGGCCGGCTTGGGGCCACGGGAGGACAGGACAGATGGCCAGGGTTTGAGGCGGAGGCGGGCCCGAGTCGTGAGGATGGAGTTGGCCGGCGTCCAGGCTCCCAGGGAGCCCCTGCTGGGAGTCCGTGGGCGCCAGCCTCGGTCCACGCAGACGGGGAATCGCGGTGTCACCTCGCGTGGGATGCAGCGGCCCCATGGGCGAGGGCCAGGCCTCTCTCCCGAGGGGGCCTTGGTGCTGAAGCCGCCTAGGGACCCTGGGGCCTCTGCCGCCCCGCTGCGAGAGGAGGCCGCAGGTCCCTTTCCCGGCAGGGGCAAGCTTGCCGGGCCGGGCGCCCGCGGAGGGGCACCTCCTGGAGCACACAGCTCGGGGACAATTCCAGAACGTCCCGATT
>NW_006430726.1:6383305-6387847 GCF_000325575.1 Pteropus alecto
GGCCCGCGCGGCCCGGCATGCACTTCCTGCCTCCCTCTCCCCCGAGTGCGAAGGCGCGGGAGCCGAGCGCGCAGCCGGAGCGTCTTCCCGCCCCGCCCGGCCCGGCCCGGCCCGGCCGGCGTCCGACGAGCCTCTGGCCGCGAGCTCCTGGCTTGTCCGGAGCAGCCGGCCTGGGGGTTTGGGAGCCGGAGCTGCGGGGGCCCTCTGGTTCCGCGCTCCGGGAGCCCCTGGTCTGATGGGGGCCGGTGGGGCAGTGGGCACAGCCGTGCGGGGGAGGCCTGAGCTTGAGCGGCCTGGAGGACGACGAACTTTGGGTGGGCTGCAACGCTGTGCGGGGGGTGGGGCGGATTAGGCCTGCGTGCCGGGAATGGGGGAGACCTGCTGCTCCCCAGGAGAGAGTCTGGTCGTCAGGCTTGAAAAGTGTCTGGGCTGGAATGTGAGGGCACTGACGCCAGATGGCGGGGGGCTGCGAGCTGGTGCAGGGAGTGGCCGCCGGGAGCGGGGCTGCAGGGAGCCCCTTGAGCCGCAGCGAGCTCGACGTGGAGAAGGAGCAGACGTTGGACGCGCGCTTAGTGTGTGCCAGGCGCCCAGGTGCTGACTTCTCATCGGCTCCGGCTCCGGGGCAACCCGCACGGCAGGGGATGGGAAATCCTTTATGGCCCCCGGGGGACAGGCTCAAGGAGTCATTCCCGAGCTGGGTGAGGGTGACTCAGGTGACGGGGACGCGGGGGCAGGAAAGTGGTTTCCCCGGCGGTGGGGACTAGGGCAGGCGGGGGAGCCTGAACTGCCTTCCGGCCCGAACTTGGCAACAGGTCCCCTGGCAGCTGCGGGAGGAATGGGGAGCGTTGCCGCTGAGGTCGAGGTCAGGGCTCTCCCCACTGCCACCGCAAAGCAGACCCAGCAGAAGCACGGCCACCCTCCTGCCCTCCCGGGCTGTAGTCGGCCCGTTTGTCAAATAGGGATCGGGCATCCACCTCTGAGGGTTCTTGTGAGGATTAAGTGACACGCCGAAGGTCAGTTGCTCAGCCCCCAGGACAGAATGACCTCCATGTGATGGCCGTTATTTCTGTTAATCTGCCCAGCAGACTCAGTAAGATTAGGAAGCCCTTGGTGAGTCTTGTCACTTGGACCTGCCAGTTGGGGGTGGAGGAGGGGCAGGTGCCCTCCCCCATCTCATCTGCCAGGAGGGCGCAGTGTCTGTATCTGGCGGAGCAAAGCCCCGCCCCCGTGCCCCTGTGGCCCCCGTTCTGCGCCCACTCAGGACCCCTGGCCGGGAGGCACTGAGCTCTCTCTTTTCTCTGGAGCTGCCCACTCACTGAAAGCTACCTTCTTTGAGATCAAAGAGCACATCTTGGACTCACTTTTAGCAATATGTGACAAGCCGAAGGACTTGGGGTTGCTGGGACTGCAGCCCAGCCATGTCCCCACCGACCACTGAATCGCACGCGAGCCCTGTGTGCATGTATGTGTGCAAGTCAGACACACACAGACGGACCTGGGGAGGAAGGCGTGTGTCGCGCACACTCACCCTGGTTATTTTTTCTCTTTGGCATGAGCTTCAGGTCGTTTGAAGGGCTGGATCTTAACGCGGGTTTTGACAGGGAGGAGGTGAGCGTACGCACCCTGTTGGCATTTCTCTGGTCGCAGCTACGGAGTGACAGTTCTGTCACCTAAGGGTGATAGTCAAAGAATTTAGCACCTGCCAATTGGAACAGACGGCCGTGGACCGCTGGCAGTCCAGTCGAATGGCCCCTGCCCCCATCGCCCCTGGACCTCAGCTCTTCCTCACCCGCAAATGCTCGCTGCTGCCACCCTAGACTAGAGCCTGCAATACCCGCTGCTGGCACTGGGTGGTGCTGGTTTCAGCCACCGCTGTCCCCACCAGGAGGAGGCTTAGGAGACAGTGAAAGTCTGGTTTACTTTTTTAACTCACTCTGCCCCCCTTTAAAGACATTTAATGGCAAAACAATGCAGGTTGAGTATTTTAAAAATTATCACAGAACAAAACAAGAACAAAGTTGTTGCAATAAAAGTCAATATCCTGTTAGTCTTATTTTCCCCTTTTTAATTGAAAAAACATATTAAGCCACTGGGCCAAGAGATAAAACACATTTTTAAAGAAATAGCTAAGGATACTGTAGAACTTCTCTCGCGGATTTTCAGTCATACTTAGCTTTGTGCCATCTACGTTCTAAGCACTTACATATTAACTCATTTAATTCTCACGCAACCTAAGAGGTTAGTACGATTATCGTACCCATTTTATAGCTGGAGAAACTGAGTGGTGGAGGAATTTGCCCGTGATTTGAAAGCCGTGGCTGGCAGAGCCGAGATGCACGCCCAGGTAGACTGGCCCTCCGGCATACTAACGCCTGTGCCTTTTACTGCAGTGTATCTCGACTTGGCCTCTGTCCCATTTTTGAACTTATTAGGCCGCTCCTTTGCTGCTCGCCTTGAATTTCTGTCTTGGAGTGTTGGCCCGAGGTCTAGGGCAGGGATTCTCACCAGGACTGCACGTCCCAGGGACAGAAGTCTCTCTCCCCGGGATACTTTTTTGAGCTCTGGGGGCCACTTCTCCCCAGCAGTTCAGATTCCCCGGTCACATACAGACCTCTGTGTCCCACCCACACGAGCTTGGGGACACTGCCGTCGCCTGGAGTGAGCACATGGCTCCTGCGCCCCCAGTACAGTGAGTGCTACGGGGCATCAGAGCCCCTCCCCTTCGGTGCGGCCTTAGCGGCTGAGGCTGTGACTGTCCACGCCCTCCAGGCCACACACTATTTACTGGCCGAGTTGCCACACGAGCCTGGATCTTCCTGTGTTCAAAACCCATCCTGTTGGCAACGCGTTGTCAGCCCACCGTGTGCCATTTCTCAAAACACATGCCCGAGCCAGGCCTCGCTTTTAGCTGCTTGTCCGCTCACTCCTAGCTTTTCACTCTTTCGGGGGGCCTAGCACCAAGATGCCCGCCTCATCTTCCCAGTTCAGCATGTACCTTATGTCAAGGGACATCTCGCAAGCGTCCCCTTCGACAAAGCTTTTCCTCACCCCAGTCCACCTGTGGGCGTCCCTGCCCCTCACGTGGACCTTCTCAGCACTGGGCCAGGGCCGAGGATCACGAGAGCGCTGCACCCATTTATTTTGAGGGCGAGGATGGTGCCGCCCATGTTCCTGGCCTTTGGGGCACCCCACACTCCCTCACGGCACCAAACGCCCTGGACCGGGCGGGTACCGTAAATGATCAGACCAGACTTCTGGGGAGAAGTTTCTCTTGAGACATGGAGTCTTTCGGTCTACCTCTTTTTCTCATTTTTGTTAGAGATTTTCTTCTTTGCTGAATGATTTGAGCGTGAGACCAGGGCGACCTGTATTTAGTTATGGCGTTGGGGACATCACAAGGAGAGGTGGAGATGGGGGGGCGGTGTCCGTTTCTAAAGGACCACTCCTCACAAGTGGGAATTTAAGCCTGACACAGGTGAGAAGGCTTTTCAAGAAAAGCTGAAAAGGGAGATTTTTGTACAAAATCATGTAATTTTAAAACACTGATGACTGATTATTTTTCAGTATTTGTGCGAGCCAAAATACGCCCCCCCCTCAAAAAAAATCAATCAACTGACAAACAGCAAGTCTGCAGGTTGTGGTGGTGGGGTTGCAAACCCAGAGGCCCCTATTAGGATGCCAGAGCAAGAAGTCTCCTTAAATTATCCAGCCCAGTGGCCTCCGAATGCCGGCCCCCGAAATGGTTACATCGGATTCCCCAGGAGGTTTAGAAAAACACCCAGAGCACCAGTTCTGCGCGGGCGGCTCTCCGGGCTGGCCCCGGGCACCTGCGGCTTCTCCCAGAGCTCCAGGTGCTGCGGAAGTCAGCCTGGTCCCACCAGTGGGGAGTTTCCCAACTTCCCTAGGGCTCCGGGTCAAAACGCAGCTTCCTGGTCTCGTTTCCTGGAGATGCTGGTTCAGTGCTCCTGGGACAGAGCCTGGGGACTTATTTTTAACCAACTCTTATCCGAGAAGTCCGGAAAATCCTTGCACTGAGGCCGTCCCGAAACTCAGAGACGCGGACAACTGGCCCAGAGCCACACAGCAAGTCGCCCCAGCCCACCCTGCCTCCTGACTCTTCGGGCATCCATCCGAGGGCGCCGCGGTGGATGGGGGGCGTCCTCAGCAGGGGGCGCCCCTCCAGTGTGGCAGGGGACAAGCTGGAGGCGAGCTGGGGTCCTGCAGCCTGGCCAGGATGGCGCTTCCGGCCGGGCCGGGAGGGAGGCGGGAGCACTGGGGGCTCGGGAGACCTGTCAGGAGGTTACTGCGATAAGCTACATGGAGATGCCGAGGCGCAGACAGGTGGGCCCGCAGAGCCAGGGGGTGGCACGGCGCGGATGTGAGTCCCCGCACTCGCTCTGGATCCCGGGGACCGCACGGTTTTCTCCCCGCAGGGCCGGCCGCCGAGGGCCGGACGGAGCTGGACATCGTGCACCCGGTGCGCGTGGACGCGGGGGGCGCCTTCCTGTCCTACGAGCTGTGGCCGCGCGCGCCGCGCAAGCG
>NW_006430726.1:6388029-6390267 GCF_000325575.1 Pteropus alecto
AACGTGCACCTGCTGGCGCCCGGCTTCGTGAGCGAGACGCGCCGGCGCGGCGGCCTGGGGCGCGCGCACATCCGCACGCACGCGCCCGCCTGCCACCTGCTGGGCGAGGTGCAGGACCCCGAGCTGGAGGGTGGCCTGGCGGCCATCAGCGCCTGCGACGGCCTGGTGAGTGCCCAGCCTCGCTCGGACTCGCCCACTGCCTTCTGTCAATTCGCTGCCAATCCCCCAGCCTGGGTCCCCCACCTGTAAATGGGAGTGACAGAGCAGGACTCCTTGTCCTACAGGACCGAGGTTCCTCAACGTCAGTGAATCACCCGCAGTGTCCCCTAGGGTCGGTCAGTAGGGGGCGCGGTGGGGGGGAGCCCCAGGCTCACCTTTCTGATGGATTCCCAGACGATGCCGCAGCTGCCGTCCAGGGCCCAGCTCAGAACTTGTGCACCGAGCCCTCTTCCTCTGTGGTGCCAGTGTCCCTTCTCTGGGAACAGGGTGTCCTGGTGGCCGTGCCATCTCCAGAGGGGATGCAGAATGGCCTGGAGGCCAGGGCCCGGGCCGCCGGCTCAGCCTGGCTGTCTGGCACTGCATGGAAGAGGCCACCTTCTTACCCTCGGACGGGACGCATCACAGCTCCAGCGGGGCGGGGAGGGGCTGTGCGGGCGCCAGGGCCGGGGAAGACAGCGAGGGCCAGCCCTGCCCCTGTGACCTGGCGCTTCTCCCCAGAAAGGTGTGTTCCAGCTCTCCAACGAGGACTACTTCATCGAGCCCCTGGAGGGGGTGCCCGCCCGGCCCGGCCGCGCCCAGCCCCACGTGGTGTACAAGCGCCAAGCCCCCAAGAGGCGGGCGGAGCCGGGTGACACCACGGCTCCAGGCACCTGTGGGGTGCAAGGTATGCTCCCCTGCTGCCAGCTGCGAGGCAGGGGAGGGGCCCGGGCATGGAGGTCCTTTCTAGAAGCCTCTCTCAACATCCCATGCTCAGCTCCCCTTGGCCCAAAGGGACACAGACAGACCGACAGACACTTTAGACCCTGTGCCCTCCAAGCGAGCCAAAGGCTTGAGGCCCTGGACCGACCCCACTCGCTACCACCTCACGTGCCTCCCCCACCCCGGGGCTCTGTCCGCGACCCCTCCCCGCTCACTAGCTGTGGTACCTTCAGCTCTGTCCACCATTCTTCCTCAAGTGTCCTGGCCGGACAGGGCCATGCCCAGCCCGGCAGGGCAGCTGGCCAGGAGCCTCCCTCCCCTCCCCTCTCCACTCTGGTCCTGGCCCAGAATAACTGACCTCTAGTACTGGGGACCTGGAGCATGGCACCAGCACCTCTTCTGCAGGGTGGCCATAGTGCCGGCCAGTCCCAGGGAGGAGCTGTCCCCTGAGGGACCCTGGGGTTTGGGGACCACTCCCCGCACTGGAGCCTCCTAGGCTGCCACAGCACAGGGACCCCGAGGAGCAGACATATGCTCGTTGGCCTCAGTTTCCCCAGCTGCACAGCTGTGCTTCCTCTCTGACCCTCAGGAGGGTCGTAGGCTGGGGGCTGCGCCCGGGGTCCACATGTGCTGGGATGCACTAACCCCCCGCAGGGGGGCACGCGGGGAGGGAGGCCCAGAGCTCCCCTCCTGTGGGCACGGCTTACTGGGCTCACATCCGCCATTTCACTGGCCCCCGAGGTCACCCTCTGCTGCGGGTCGGCGTATTCCTATATGGCCAGAGAGGGAAGTGACAAAGCCAGGGTCACATGACACAGGTCAGGGCCGAGCCATGATGGGAGTCCAGGCCTCCTGCCTCTGATCCCACTGCCCGGGAGAAAGCTCACCGAGCAGAGGCCCGTGCGCCGTGTGCGGGGCCCGTCGGGGCAGCTCACCCCCACGTCGGGGCGGCTCACCCCCACGTCTGGGCCCCCAGAGCCGCTGGAGCAGGAGGCCCGGCGGGAGCGCTGGGAGCTGCGGCAGCAGCGGCGACGCCCATGGCCGCGGCGTCTGCACCCGCGCTCGGTCAGCAGGGAGAAGTGGGTGGAGACCCTGGTGGTCGCCGACGCCAAGATGGTGGAGTACCACGGGCAGCCCCACGTCGAGAGCTACATGCTGACCATCATGAACATGGTGAGGCCGCGGCGGGCGTGGGCAGTGTGCGGAGGGGCGTCGGGGAGACGTTAGTGACACCATCGCCTGGGGGGCAGGGAGGATGAGGCTCGGTGCTGCGGGGCTGTTGGGTAGAGTAGGGCCCCCCCAGAAGACAGGACAGAGGGG
>NW_006430726.1:6390303-6400604 GCF_000325575.1 Pteropus alecto
GGCTGTGGGCACGGCCTCCGCCAAGGCCCTGTGGTAGGAACCGTGCCACCCACCTCGTTCCAGCCACCGTGGTCGGAACGAGGGGCCGGGGGGCCTGGGGAGGGGAGGGGAGGCCAGAGAGACGGGCAGCGGCCCGACCCCACAGGCCCTGTCGGCCAGGCTCGGGAGGTCTGTCCTTCAACAGCCACTTACTGCCCTGAGCAAAGACACAGACTGATTGGGTTTGCATTTCAATGACAGACACTGAGTGCTGGGCCGTGGGGTGGCGGGGGGCCGTGGAGCGCTTGGGGGCACCCACTAGGAGACCCACCTGGCAGTCGAGAGAGCTGGCGCCGTGGACGGGGCGGTGGCCCGGGGCATGGAGAAGAGGTGGATTCAGGCCACACCGACGAGGCGCACTTGGATGTGGAGGAGGCTTCCCACGGTGCCGGGGTGGACGGCGGCTCGCCGCGTCACTGTCCTCGATGTGTCACGGTCCTCGCCGCTCCTGACTTGGGTTTTGAAGCCGTATTTCAGCCCCACCGCCAGGGGCTTCTGTGCCCTCAACAGTGTGCATTTGGTCCATTCCCCCTGGAACATTGTTTTTCCTGACGGAATTGCTAGAAGCTGACTCAACTGTCCCGCCCTCTCGGCCCAGCGGGAGCCTGGCACCTGTCACCAGCTGTGGGCTAGCTGTGATCTGAGGGGGCTTTAAAAGACCAGACGGCCCTCCGCACCCGTGCCCCTGCGCCGTGCACCCCTGCCATCGTCGGGGGTGGCCTCTCCTGGGGCTGACTAGGGAGCCCCTCTTTTGGGTGGGGAGGCACGCGTACACCCCATGGGCTCCGGGGAGCTTGCCTGCCTGTGACCCTGAGTGCGGGTCGGGGGTGGCAGTGGCTGCCGTCCCCTCCCTGGATCCGGGGTGACGGCCGCACCCCTCTCGGCAGGTGGCCGGCCTTTTCCACGACCCCAGCATCGGCAACCCCATCCACATCACCATCGTGCGCCTCATCCTGCTGGAAGACGAGGAGGTGAGCGGCCTCGTGCCCACGCCACCCCCCGGTGGTGTCGGCTGCCGGAGCCCCCTGCCCCCTGACTCCCGCCGCCCCGTGTGCGAGGCAGAGTGAGGGCCTCTGTGGCCCAGGCAGTGTCCACTGTCACCCCCGGTCGCTGCCGATCTTTCCTCAGGTCCTCTCGGGAGATACCTGCAGGAGCAAGGGGTGGCCAAGCTGGACACTGGACTGGGGCTCGCAGGCTGGCTGTCGCCCCCGCACTGCCCCTCCAGGCGCCCGTCTCCTGCCTCTGTCCGGGGAACTGGGCCCGACCCTCCGGAGCTCGGGGAGACATGAATGGCCGTGCTCTCTGCCCCCAGGAGGACCTGAAGATCACACACCATGCGGACAACACCCTGAGGAGCTTCTGTAAGTGGCAGAAAAGCATCAACATGAAGGGGGACAGCCACCCGCTGCACCACGACACCGCCATCCTGCTGACCAGGTGCGGCTGGCCGCGGGGGGCCCGGCCTCGGGGCTCACTGACCAGGGTCCGTCAGCACCCGGGGGCCCGTCCCGTTTTGAAGTAGTTGCGGGGTCCCACGCAGCTGTCAGAAACCACACAGAGATGCCGCACCCTCACCCAGCTCCCCAGGGTGACGCCTGGCATCGCTGCGGTGCGATGTCACACCGGGATGGGCAGTGACGCGTGCACAGGCCCCAGGGCGGCTGCGCTGGCCCCCCCATCTCGGAGCTCTGAGCAGGCACCTTCCCGCTCCGCCCCTCCGTCCGTCCCTCCGGGTCCCGGGGCCCTTCTGCTCGGGTGGGGCTGGCACCTGCCAGGTCAGCCCGAAGGCCACCTCTCTCCTCGTGTGTAGGAAGGACCTGTGTGCGTCCACGAACTGGCCCTGTGAGACCCTGGGCCTGTCTCACGTGGCGGGCATGTGCCAGCCACATCGCAGCTGTAACATCAACGAGGACACGGGCCTGCCCCTGGCCTTCACTGTGGCCCACGAGCTCGGGCACAGGTACCCACCCCACCCCCACTGCCACCTCCCAGCCTGGGGGCACCAGGCGGCCAGGCCTCCGGGCCTCAAAATCCCAGGGAAGGGAGCCCTGGCCACAACAGGACAGAGGCCCAGGGTACCTGGGGTCGGCCCGGAGCGGGGCTTGTTCAAAGCGGAGTCGGGATGGGCCAGACATCACCGTAGGACTTTGGCCGTCCCTCCCCCTTTCCCTTAGTGCTGGCATTTTTGACCCTTGGTTCTCCAGTGCTCTGTGGCTTTAGGCAAGTGTCCTACCCGCTCTGGGCCTCTGTGCTACCTGCGGATGGACAGGCTGGTTAGTGATGTCCGAGGCTCCTCCAGCCTGCGTGTCTGCAGCAGGCTCACATCTCCACGTGGCCCATGTCCTTGGCCCCCTGTGCCGGGCTGCTTACCCAGTGAATATGGCAGCGTCCGACAGTCACTGGAGCCCGTGACAGCAGACCCCCCGAGTCCCGCTGGCCAGGGCATCGCTGTTGTCACTCTGACACTCTGGGTTCCCTTGGCGATGGCCACACAGGCAGGGCTTTGAAAAGCCGCCCGTGGCCGTAGACGGAACGCTCTGCGCCAAGTCGGCCGTTTCCTGGCTGTGCCCTTGGCCAGTTCCGCAGCCTGTCTGAGCCTCCCCAGGAGTGACAGTGCCCCACTGGGCCGTTCTGAGGACCCAGTGACGTAGCATTTCTGAGCGTGCGTAGCACGGTGCCTGGCACATAGCAGGTGCTCAGGAAATAGAGCTCTTCTCAAGGGCCGTCTCTCCGAGGCCTTCTCTGTGACGTGGCAGCCTAGACTCCTTGAGTGCACAGCCTTGGGATAGGACCCGGGGTGGGGGGACCACCGTCGGACCGTTCTTGGCGCCAGTGAGGCTGCGGGGGCCACGGTGCCCGTCCAGGCTCAGGCTGGCACACCTGCAGGCGGGCCCCGCAGGCCACTTGCCACTGCTCCCCGGAGTGAGGAAAGGCTGAGGGGGAGGTGACTTTCCTAAGGCCACACAGCCCAGCCCCGGGGCGGGGGTCGGGCGCCCTGCGGGGCTGGGGCGGGGTGCCCTGTGGGGTTGGGGCGCCCGCCCGCTCACCCGCCCGCGGCCTGTGCTCTCACGCAGCTTCGGCATTCAGCATGACGGAAGCGGCAATGACTGCGAGCCTGTTGGGAAACGGCCTTCCGTCATGTCTCCACAGCTCCTGTACGACTCCGTGCCCCTCACCTGGTCCCGCTGCAGCCGCGAGTACATCACCAGGTTCCTCGAGTGAGTCCCGCCCGCGGCCCGCGCTCGGGCCCGCGGCACCGCGTGGGGGAGGGCGTGCGGGGGCAGCCGACGCAGACGGGCCCGGTTTCCGGCGCCCCCCGACGTGCTCTTAACCTCGTTCACCGGCCGCCCTTTGTCCTGTCCCGCGTTCGTGGGACCGCGTCTTCTCGCATCGCTCCGAGGCGGTCACCTGTACGGACTTGGCTCTCCTGGGACGTCTTTCCTTTCAGTGATTTTTGAAAACGTTTCTTCGATAGTGGAGATTTTCTGAGAATGGCTTGGCCGTCTGTCCTCCGCGGAAGGAGGCGCTGGGGTGCGGTGCCTCCCGGGAGTCGCCGCTGGGGGACGGGCAGGACACGGCTGTTTCTTTGGGAGGTCCTCAGATGTCAGTATCTGGGGTGACTTTCCTGAGTGACTCAGTCCCCCAGAGAGGCCTTCTCTAGGCCTCTCCTGGGAGGCTGTGGGTCTGGCGACGGCGTTCTGGCATGCAGGTGGGGACGGGGCCTGGCACGTGTCTCCGCGCCCTCGTGCCGACTCTGTCGTGTGTCCCCTTCTCTCTGTAGGTCCCTCTCCCTCAGGCTTTCGACCGTGTCTGACATTCTTGGGCCAGACCTCCCGGTTCGTCCCGGCCCAGGTGGCAGATGGCCCGGCCACAGGGGGCTGGGGAGGGACCGTGGGCCTGCTGGGTCCTTTGAGCCAGGCTCGGGTCCTCGGCCCGCTGGCGTCCGGATGTCCTGGGCTCTGCTTCTGGGTGGCGTCTCCCTGGGGGCCTCAGCTGTCAGCTGTCACTGCGCGACCACGGCCGCTCCCACTTGCCGTCTGCTTTCCAGCTTCCAGCATCTTGCTGACATCTTTCATCTGCCATCGTCACCTCTCCCTTGCCCTTTGTCCTGGTGGCCGGGTGCCTCGTTCATTCCTTCATTCCTTCATTATCTTCGTAGTGGGAGCCTGAAAGGCAGTGGAGATAAATCCATCTGCTCATGTTTTCTAGAAGCGCCCCCCCCGCCCCGCCACGGGGTGTCAGCCGGGATGTGACCACGCCCACTATGGACATGAGCGCAAGGACTCTGGCCTCTGACAGGAGAGGAATGACTGGGGTGGGGACCGGAGCAGGGGAGAGATGACTTTGATGGTTAAGAACTTGGACTCTGGCCCAGGCTTCTGCCCGTGTTGGCAGATAAGTTACATTCACCCTTAAGCCTCAAAAACCAGGACGAAGATGGGACAGCCCCTTGGGTTAACGTCCAGGTTCAGGGGGCAAACACGTGACGTGTGCAGCACAGCGCTGGCCCCGTGCTTCGCAGTCACAGCGCGGTCACTGTTGTCACGACCAGAAGCCACACAGTGCACGGACCGGGGAAGGGCCTGAGCGTGGCAAGTGGGTCTGCACGCATCCCGAGGGTGCGTCTGCGCCCCCGGAGTGGGCAGGGGTGAGCTGGAGGATCGGAACAGTAGATGCGCCCACACGCCCTGGGGCTTTTCCCTGCTGCCCCCCACCCCAGGGAGGCGCCCAGCACCCTGGGTCCTGAACGGACAGATGCGTCTCTGTCTTCATTCGGCTGCTGGAATGTGTGAGGGACGCCTGGGTGGAGGGCGGGAGGGAGGGGTGACCGCCTGAGCCAGCCAGGCCTCCCAGGGCCTCCGCACCCAGAAAGAGAGGGACAGGCGGTGCCAGTGGAGGGGTGCTGGGGGGTTGGCCCACACTCAGCTCTCCATCCTGGAGGGCCAGGCAGGGGGAGAGGGGTGCGGGGCGGGGAGCGTGGCACCGGCCTGTCTTCCAGCCCTCGCGTCCGGTCTCCTTGCTCGGGGTGGGAGGGGACACAGGGGACCTGCCCCACTCAAACAGGATGGGGGCAGAATGGCGAGATTCGCCGTCAGTGCCAAGTGGGGTCAGGCGTGTTCCCTGGTCTTGAGGGAGGCTCAGAGGCGCTTGGACCACGCGGCTATCCCCAGGGGACTGCCCTCGGCCCTGGGCCATGTCGACCAGGCGCAAGGGAGCCCCATGTGATCGCAAAGTCACACTCCTTCTGTGCCAACAGTCACGGCCTTGCCCTGTGCTCGCCGTACAGCGGTAGAGGAGGCAGACGAGGCCCTCGCCCCCTGGGGGGGACAGCCTGTGGGGCGTGCAGGCGTCTGGGGAGGGTACTGAGAGGGAGCCTCGCAGCTGCTCTAAGGGATCGTGGGCACTCGGAGGAGGGGCAGGTCCGGGCAGGGTGCCCGCGGGGTCCGGGGCTGGGGTGGGAGGGCTCCCGCAGGAGAGGGGCTGGCCCGGCCCTGTGTCCGGCCCTTCGTGACATCCCACGCTCCCGCCGTCCAGCCATTCCGTGCCCAGGACTGGGAGCCGCAAGGGGTGGTCTGTCCTCGGGGGATGGGCAGCTCCGTGCCATCCTCGGGGCGGGAGCAGGGCCTCTGCCCGGAGCCGTCCACGGCGCTCTGTCCCCACGCGGGGCCGCCCGGCCTGCTGTTGTTACGGCAGGGGGTCCCCAGGGGAAGGGCTCCCAGGCATGAGGAGCCTGGCAGGGCGCCGAGCGGAGAGGAAGGAAGGGCCAGCTGCCACCACCCATGTGACCTTCCCCGGACAGATGCTGCTATTTATACCTCTGCAGCCGGGGGTCACAGGCGGCTGCGGAGTCGTGGCCCAGACAGGGTGAGGGGTGGCCCAAGGACGCCCAGCACCGCAGCCAGGTAGAGTGCAGCGTGGGTCTCTGACGCTGCAGCCAGCGCCTGGGCCCGAACGTGGCTCCGGTTCTGGTGCTGGGTCCAGGGAGGAGCTCCTCGTGCCCCTACCCTGTCACACACTACGGGACGGACAGGAAAGGTGGTCATTGTTGCACTGTCTGCAGGAGCTGTCACGCAGCCCGTCAGCACTGGGTCCCAGCCAGGAGCTGCTGGGCGGGGCTGGGTCAGGGGTGGGCGAGGCCCCAGGCCGGGCTGACCCACTGCCCCCCAGAGGATGCCGTGCCCGCGGTGCAGACCCAGGGAGGCCCCCGGCTGAGGCCAGCAATCAGAACAGCCCGTGTCCCGCCAGGCGTCCGTGCCGCGGGTTTGCATGTTTACTTGGGGTGCAAAGCTTGGTCAGATGGGGGCAGCCCTGCCCAGTGAGTGGGCAAGTGTGGGCTCCAGCGAGCCCGGGCCTGGCATCGGGTCCTGACCGTCGCTGCCCTCCCAGAGCTGGGGCAGGTGTCCGCGTCCCTGGGCCGTGTTAAGGGGAGGAAGGGCTGCCCCCAGCTGTCCGAGGCCTGGGTGCCTGCCCAGGTGACCCTCAGTCTCCGCAAAGGCCCGGCATCGGGGACCGCCCAGGAGGGCCGCTAAAGTGGGACCAGTGGGGGTGGCAGGGAGGCGGCAGGCTTCCCGCGAGGGTCTCACCCTGCTCCACCTCCCCGGCCCTCCCGGCCACCCTGAGGCATCCCCGATGGGTCTCGGGGGTCAGCTGGCCGCTCACCCCGCTTTCCTGTTGCGCCTCTGCAGCCGCGGGTGGGGCATGTGCCTGGACGACACTCCCGCCAAGGAGGTCATCGACTTCCCTTCGGTGCTGCCCGGGGTCCTGTACGACGTCGGCCACCAGTGCCGCCTCCAGTACGGGGCGTACTCTGTCTTCTGTGACGGCATGGACGTGAGTGTGGCGCGCGGGGCCGGGGAGCGCTCACCGGCCTGCAGACCCTGCCGGGCCTCGGCCTGCGCCTGACGCCCGTGACACACAAAGTGGCCAGTGGGAGCAGCCTGGGCTGGGCAGCCACAGGCCCAGGGCTGGATTCTGGGGGGACTGTGGGCAAGCCCGCCCCCTCGCCTCCAGAGCTGGATTCTGAGGCGAAATCAAACGTACGCCACGGGGTCCTGGGGACGGTGAGCTGGAGGGACGGCCACCGGCGTGTTACCGAGGCCCCACGGCTTCTAACGGGGTCTTCGCAGACAAGTCGCTGAGGTGCGGGTGGGCCGCAGGCCGCCCTGAGCAGCACGCCTGAGCGTTGGGGCGACCTCGGTGTCCTATCTGCGGAGCCCGCCAGAGGCCAGCCCCGGGGAGGGGTGGCCAGGGGACTCTTCGGGAAGCGAGGGGACAGGGCAGGTGGTGGCCCTGGGAGGTGGTGAGAGCATGGCCCATGCTCTTCTGCAGAACGTCTGCCACACACTCTGGTGCTCTGTGGGGACCACCTGTCACTCGAAGCTGGACGCGGCCGTGGACGGCACCGCGTGTGGGGAGAGCAAGGTAGGGGTCAGAGGCCAGGCTCCCTGCTGCGTCTGTGCGAAGGGCCAGCGTGGCTCAGGGGCTGCGCGTGCTCCCAGCAGGCCCCGTCTGCAGAGTGGAGATGTGGGGCCAGGGCCAGAAGCTTCTCCCCAGCGTCAGCTCAGAGATCAGCACGTGGGCTCCACTTCATTCTCCGCTCAGCTCCGCCTCAGGGCCCGGGTCTTGGGTGACTGGAGGGGACCTCCCCCAGCCCTTCGCTCCGTCCCCTCTGCGCCCTTCCAGGCCTTGCACCCACCTCGTTCTCACTAGGGTGAGGGTGACTGACAGGCGTGGGCTCTCTCGGCAGTGGTGTCTGGATGGCGAGTGTGTCGCCGTGGGTTTCCGGCCCGAGGCGGTGGACGGGGGCTGGTCGGGCTGGAGCGCCTGGTCCATCTGCTCGCGGAGCTGCGGCGTGGGCGTGCAGAGTGCTGAGCGGCAGTGCACGCAGCCCGTGTGAGTCTGGGGCCATGGGGACCCCGGCAGGGTGGGATCGAGGGTGCCCGGCAGAGTCAGCCGATTGTCGGAGCCTGGCTCTGCCCCAGGCCCTCGGAAGCGTCCCCATTGAGGCTAAGCCCAGAGTGTCCAGAGGCACCTCGGGTCACCTGTAGGAGTGTCCCAGAGGCGGACAGAGTCCCCACTGCTGACCCCATTGCAGAGGGGAACATTGAGGCCCAGAGACGGGAGGGACTCAAGAGAGGCCACACGAGAGAGCAACGGCTAAGTGGACGGAGGCAGGAGGGGCGGTGGCCAAGCGCTTAGACGCTGCGCCTTAGGTGGGTCGGGGTGCACATCTCCCCTCCCCTTCCGAGCAAGGGCCTGCTGCACCCCGTCTCTGGGCCTCAGTTTCTCTGGGTCACAGCAGAGCCCACCTGGCAGAGCTGTGGCCAGGGGTAAATGCGGCTGGTGCAGGTAAAGCACGTAGGAGCCACTTGGTGGCGTCAGAGGTACACGTGGGTCTGAGACCAGGGACAGCTGGGAGGCGTGGTCAGCAGGGAGAGGTGCTGTGGGACCTACGCGAGTGACTTCCTGTCTCTGGACCTCAGTCTCCCGTCTACCTGGGTGATGTGGATTCCGAGCCAGCCCCATGCAGGGCCCCGGGCTTGGCCGAGCACGTACCCCTCCCACGTCCTGGCCTGCAGGCCCGAGCTGGGTTGGGGGCAGCTGCCCCGGGGGCTCCCGCTTGACCCGGGCTGCCACCAGGAACGTAGCTGCCGACACATGGGCTTCTCCGGACGCTGGGTCTCATGGGCTGGAGACTGAGAGCAGCTACTCCTGGCCACGTCCGCGGCTGGTCCCAGCCTCGAGGCGGCCCAGCCCCATTTTATAGATGAGGAAACCAGGGCCCAGAGAGGGCCGACGACGTGCCCAAGGTCACACAGCAGGTTGGGGGCAGAGCCGGGGCTTCCTGAGGCCGCCTTCTGAGACCCTTACAAACAGCCCGAGGGTGGGCGGCGTGCGCAGAGGTGGGCGTCCGGGGTGCTGGAGGAGCTGCTCGCTTTGAGGCCCGCTCCTGGGTCGGCTGTGCCGTTGGTTGGCACTCACGGGGCGCCTGCCCGGCCCGCCCGCACCCCCCACAGGCCCAAGTACAAGGGCAAGTACTGCGTGGGCGAGAGGAGACGCCTGCGCCTCTGCAACCTGCACGGCTGCCCCGCCGGCCGCCCCTCCTTCCGGCACGTCCAGTGCAGCCACTTTGACGCCATGCTGTACAAGGGCCAGCTGCACACGTGGGTGCCCGTGGTCAACGACGGTGAGTGCTGCCGCCCCCTGGGACACCGAGGCCCCGCAGAGGAGCGACCTGGGGGCCCAGGGTCACCCGTGACGCAGCCCTGGGCTGCTCCGTTCTGTCCCCGGAGCCGTGCCCCCTCCCCACGGCCTGTCTGCAGCGTGCAGATGCCACCAGCCCAGCCGAGCCTCCAGCACGGTCTTCCTGGAGGCCTCCCTGGCTCCTGCGCCGTTGTCCCTCATGGCTCCTCCGCTCGGGCCCCCAGAGAACCCCTGTGAGCTGCACTGCCGGCCCTCGGATGAGTACTTCGCCGAGAAGCTGCGGGACGCCGTGGTGGACGGCACGCCCTGTTACCAGGGCCAGGCCAGCCACGACCTCTGCATCAACGGCATCTGCAAGGTGCGTCCCCAGGAGCAGGTCTCCGGTACCGCCTGCCCCCCCGCCCCGGCCCCGGCCCCCTCCGCAGGCTGCAGCGTTGGGCTCCGGCTCTGTCCCTGCACGGTGGCCTCTGCATCCCCACCTGCTGCCCACGGCTTCTCCGGCACGCGTGCTGGCCGGAAACCGGAGCCCAGGCGGTGGCTCAGCTTCCTTCTGGTGACGGGTTCCTGCCCGATAGAAAAGGGACCGTGTCCACATCCCCGCAGCCACATCGCCAGGTCACCTGAGGTCACCTAACAGGTGGCTGCTGGGGCGGCAGAGCTAGCTGGGCGGAATGAGCGTCAGCACCTGCGGGCGCTGCCCGCCCTCGCTTCCTGCAGCAGCAGCTGCCCCGACCCTGTGCCCGCGTCCCGTCGTCCCGCTGCCATGGGGCGTGGAGCGTGGGGCGGCCGGGAGGCGCCGGCACTGACCCTCCGAGCCCGCTGCGGCCTTTCATGCTTCCTGTCACGCGACCTCACAAGCCGCCTTTACAGCAAAGATCCGTCTCCCCGTTTCGCCTCTGAGGAAACCGAGGCGCGGAGAGGCGGGGGGTCCCCTGGGGCCGGCCGCACAGCCCAGCGCCAGGGGCCTCCCCTCCGTGTGTTGCAGAACGTGGGCTGCGACTTCGAGATCGACTCGGGTGCCGTGGAGGACCGCTGTGGCGTGTGCCAGGGCAACGGCT
>NW_006430726.1:6400675-6418306 GCF_000325575.1 Pteropus alecto
CAGCCCCGTCTCCCCGGGCCCCCGCCCCCGCCCCCGCCCCGGGGGTGCTGGCTCAGACCCCGCAGGCTGCCCCCCGCCCCGTGCCTCAGCTGCCGTCCATGGCGTCCGGCGACAGCAGCTCTTACATCACAGGGTCGTCACACTGTCAAGTGCTCAGGGCGATGCGGGGCATGCGGTGGGCACGCCACTGCAGGGCAGGGCGGATGGGCCGAGCGGGAGGGAGGACGGCGTCACGCGGATAGGCACGGCCCACGCGGTTCTCTCGCACGGTCACGCTGGGCTCGAGGGTAGGGGGCAGGCCAGCCTTGTGACAACGACCAGCTAAGGTCTCTGGGACAGGCTGATGGGCGAGGGTCACGAGGCAGGGCCAGAGCCCTTCAGAGGTGCTGCTGACGCGGACAGCTGTGAGCCTCTGCCTTTGGGGAAGCTCGCGGTCTTCAGGTGGAACCCTTGGCATGAGCCGGCGGGGCCCGGGGAGGTACGTGCGGGAGGGGGTGGGGACAGCTGACCCACTCACCTCTGCGTGACCTTGGCCACCAGGGTACGTGGACGTGGGGCTGATCCCAGCCGGTGCCCGCGAGATCCTCATCGAGGAGGTGGCCGAGGCTGCCAACTTCTTGGCCCTGCGGGGTGAGGACCCGGACAGGTACTTCCTTAATGGTGGCTGGACCATCCAGTGGAACGGGGACTACCAGGTGGCGGGCACCACCTTCACCTATGTGCGCACGGGTGACTGGGAGAACCTGACCTCTCCGGGGCCCACCAGCGAGCCCGTCTGGATCCAGGTGCGAGCCCCCAAGGCCGGGCGGCTCCTCAGGGCGGCTGCCGTGGGCGGGTGGGGAGGGTGGGGAGGCGCGGGGCTCACGGCCACTCTGCCCGCCACCCCCAGCTGCTGTTCCAGGAGAGCAACCCCGGCGTGCGCTACGAGTACACCATCCACCGGGAGGCGGACGGCCCCGGCCTGGGCCCGCCGCCCGAGTTCTCCTGGCTGCACGGGCCCTGGAGCAAGTGCACGGTCACCTGTGGCACAGGTGCGGGGCCCGAGCCTCTGGGCAGGGACGCCCGCCTCAGTCTCCAGCTCGCCGCTCATTCACGGGGCCACCATGAGCCCGGAATTTCCCCATCTGTAAAGGGGGGGCTAGCGACAGTCCGTCCCATAGGTCCCCCGAGAGCAAATGCGGTGAGACGGGCACAGAGCCCGGCCGTGGGCGGATCTGCACGCGAGCAGCCACTGGCACGTGTGGACATCTTGCCAGGTGCCAGTCACAGGCTGAGCCTGCACAGCTGTGACTGCATGTCACCCTCACGCCTGGGCTTCCAGGCAGCTGTCATTGTCCCTTCCATGTACAGACGAGGGTTAGAAAGGCCACGTGAGCTGCCCGAGGCCTCCCAGCCAGGAGGCCCCATCCTGCGGGACCTGCACACTGTTCCTCACCGGGGTGGGGGGGGGCCCTGTCTGGGCGCCGGGCGGCTGGGCAGGGGTCTTGGGTGCCTGGCCCTGGCTGAGCCCTGTGGCCCCGCAGGCATGCAGAGGCGGAGCGTGTACTGCGCTGAGCGGCAGCTTGGGCCTGTGGACGAGGGACACTGTGACCCCCTGAGCCGGCCTGATGACCGCCAGAGGAAGTGCAGTGAGGAGCGCTGCCCCGCCCGGTGAGCCGGCCCTGAGCCCCGGCCCCCGCTGCAGGCCCCACCAGGGACCGCTGTGGGAGCAGAGAGAACGGGCTGAGGCCCCAGGCCCTGCCGGCCCCCAGCCCCAGCCTCGGAGGACCGGGTCCCCGTGTGGGCTCAGGCCTTGGGTCTTGCCCAGGTCCCCTTGGGGTGAGGGCGGCAGGAACGAGGGAGGCTGTGCCCTGTCCCTGAGCTTTAAGCTCTGGGGACGCGTCCTCTGGGCTTAGACCTGACTGCCTAATCGCTGAGTGCCTGGGGGTCGAGCCAGCCCCGCGCTGACGCCCCCTCTGCCCCACAGGTGGTGGGCAGGGGAGTGGCAGCTGTGCTCCAGCTCCTGCGGGCCGGGGGGCCTCTCCCGCCGGGCCGTGCTCTGTGTCCGAAGCGTGGGGCTGGACGAGCAGAGTGCCCTGGAGCCCCCTGCCTGCGCACACCTGCCCCGGCCCCCTGCCGAAACCCCTTGCAACCGCAACGTGACCTGTCCAGCCACCTGGGCCGTGGGGAACTGGTCTCAGGTGAGCGTCAGGTGGGGAGGCCCGGGGGGGCCCGCGCCCCAGCTCCACTGTTGGTCTTGGGCTGTCCCCTGGTGGGAGGGGGCTGGGACTTTCCAGGTCCAGCCTGTCCCAAACCTCGGCACTGGGATGCCCTGGCATGCCACAGCCACAGGCCGCGGCCTCGAGCTCGCTGGGGTCAGAGGAGGCTGGCCACTCGGACGTGGAGCAGGGACAGGGTGCTCCGCTGTCCCAGCTTCTGGCCTGAGCTCCTCATCCTGGCCTCCCCGTAGTGCTCGGTGACGTGTGGGCCGGGCACGCAGCACCGAAGTGTCCTCTGTATGAACGACACCAGTGTCCCCTGCGACGAGGCCCAGCGGCCAGCAGGCGAGGCCACCTGCCCTCGGCCGCCCTGCCCGCGGGCCCTGGGTGAGCTCGACCCTGAAGGCTCGGGCAGCGGCTCCTTCAGCCACGAGCTCTACAATGAAGTGGACTTCGTTCCCCGCCACCTGGCCCCCCGCCCCGTGCGCCCATCGCCCCCCGGGCCGGCCGGCGACGGCAATGCCATCGAGGGGGCGGGGCCCGAGCCGGAGCCCATGTTCGTCGACGACTTCTATTACGACTACAACTTCATCACCTTCCACGAGGACCTGTCCTACAGGCCTTTCGAGGAGCCCAGCTCAGACCTGGGGGCCACAGGGGACTGGACGCCCCCACCCCCGAGCAGCCCTGCCGAGCCCCCCGTGGGCACCCCTGAGCCTGCCCCGGAGCCTCCTGGGGCTGATGGGGAGCGAGCACCGAGAGATCGGTCCCCCACCTCTTGGCCTGGCCAGGCCGGCCACTCCCTGCCCCCACCTTCAGAGCAGACTCTGGGGAACCTGTTGGTCACTCGGTCCGAGGACACCCCCATGGGGCCCCCAGACCTTGGGCTCCCCGGCCTGCCCTGGACCCCTGCTTCAGCTGGTGGCACAGAGACGACTTCTGCTCCCGAGGACCAGGACGAGTCTCTGACGGGGGTGTCCGGCCCAAGCCCCCCACTCCCTCCTCGGTGGGAGAGGACCAACGAGGTCTCCGAGGACAACGAGGGGGCTCCCCACCTGCCCCCAAGCTCCACAGTGTCCCCTCTGTCCTCCACGAGCACCGTCCACTCCTCTCCTGGTCCTGACTCGGCCCAGTTGTGGACTCGCGTGACCGGGACCTGGGAACCGGCTCTGGATGGGGGCCTGGGGCCTGGGGCCCGTGAGCTGTGGCCCACCGTGGGGGGGTCCCCTCCCACTCCCCGTCCCACCGCTTCTCTGCCGGAGGCCCGGGACAGGGACGGTCCCCTGGAGCAAGGGACGCCTGCCCTCCCGGCCCCAGGACCGGCTCTGCTGGAGCCACAGACCCCGGCAGTAACAGGGAGCTTCCTTCTGATGACCCCCACTGGCCTAAGGCACACGCCTGGGGTGACCGCCCTGAGCCCAGCACCCTCGGGCCGAGCAGAGTCCCCTAGCCCTCAGGCGCCCTTGAGCTCGGTTCTGTTGTCTGCAACAGCTGGGGACAGTCCAGCCAACAGCAGCGGAGCCCCTGATACCCAGATTCCAGACCCCGGCCTGGCCGAGGAGGGGTCCCCCAAGGACCTGCCCCCCGCCAGTAATGCCACCTGGGAAGTGGGACGCTGGAGCGAGGCAAGTGATGCCAGGGCCAGGGCGAGCGGGGCGGATAGGACCCTGCGGCCTCCGTTTCCCAGCTGTGCAGTGGGGGTGGGGTGGGAGTGCCCATCTCCCTGTGTCCCGGGAGTCCCCCGAGGCCGCCGGGAAGGCAGGGCGGGCACGGATGAGGGGCAGCGGGAGGGGGGTCCCTCTCACTCTAGTTTGCACGCCTCCAGGGACAGGGAGCTGTCCCCACACAGCTGTGACAGGGGCAGCCCCCTCCCCTGGCCCCAGCCCCTCAGTGCCCAGCACGGTCCCAAGCTCACCTGGCCCAGCCCTCCGGGCTGCACCTGCTCTGTCAGGGCCCACAGGGGTCTGAGCAGCACGGAATGATATGTCCTCACTCCAGGACGCCCGCTTGTCACTGCAGAAGCGAGTTCTGTTCGGATCCCTAGTCTTGGGGTGGGAGGGACACGCCGAGGCCCAGCAAGCAACCAGACGTCCCTCCCAGGTGCCCCTGGGTCCCAGCGAGCACAGGTGGACGTCTCGTCCTCGCCGTCTCCCGCGAGGCTGGTGGGGATCACGGGCTGGAGGCACCGCCCCCCACCCCCCGCTCACGCCTCCGCCCCCACAGTGCTCCACCACCTGTGGCCTGGGCGCCGTCTGGAGGCCCGTGCGCTGCAGCTCCGGCCGGGAGGACGACTGTGCACCCGCTGGCCAAAAACGCCGCGGCCACCTGCGGCCCTGTGCCACCTGGCACGCGGGCAACTGGAGCAAGGTGTGTGAGCCCCGCGGGGGGAGGGGCTCACTTGCGGCGGCGCCCGGCCTGACTCTGCGTCTTCGCTGGTGACCTGCCCCTCTCCCTTTCTCCCTGTCCCATCCCGCCAGCCCTGGCCTGTCCCTGGGGTTTTTGGGGACGTGCCACAACTGGGGGTGGCCCCCACATGGTGGTTTGTCCGCACACGTGTCCCTCGGCCCCCAGTGCTCCCGCAGCTGTGGCGGAGGCTCCTCTGTGCGGGACGTGCAGTGTGTGGACAGGGACCTCCGGCCGCTCCGGCCCTTCCACTGCCAGGCCGGGCCCGCACCGCCGCCCGCCCGCCAGCCCTGCGGGGCCCAGCCGTGCCTCAGCTGGTACACCTCCTCCTGGAGGGAGGTGAGGCCTGGGGCTCCAAGGTGGGGGGGGGGCGGTGGCTGGGGCCCTGCCGGGCCCTGACCCCTCTCCATGCCCGTCGCGCCCCCAGTGCTCCGAGGCCTGTGGCGGGGGGCAGCAGCAGCGCCTGGTGACCTGCCCGCAGCCGGGCCTCTGCGAGGAGGCGCTCAGACCCAGCAGCACGCGGCCCTGCAACACACAGCCGTGCACGCAGTGGGCAGTGGGGCCCTGGGGCCAGGTGAGCTGGCGGCCGCGCTCCGAGGGGCACGGAGAGCCGTGTGGTCGCTGCGCACAGTGCCGGCCAGACGGGCTCCCGCTGGGAGACGTGGACTAAGGAGCGGGCGTGAGCTGCGCTGGCCTGCTCCACAGGGGACGGCACGGCGGAGACCTGAGGAGTCGGGGGCGGGGTCCTGGGGGACAGCGGTGCCAAGTCCTAGGCGTGTGACGAATGGGGGTGTCCAGGGAACCGCCTAAGGCCCCAGCGGGCCAGCGAGGACTCGAGCGGGCAGGTTTGTCTGGAGCTCGGAGGTCCGGCAACCTTGGTCCTTGTCCCCCTGGCTGCCGAGTGCCCCTAGGCCGCTGACTTTGCTTGCCAGATGCTTCCTCGTCTGCAAACGGGGTTGTGAGGGTTCAGTGAACCACAGTGAGGCACTGAGCACAGGGCCTGCCACTAAGTGGCCACAGATTACTGTGTTTAGGGCTCCTGAAAACCATCGGACCCCAACTGGGAAGAACAAAGCCCGACTCCAGGTGCTGGCCCCTCAGGCTTGTCCCCTCTCCCCGCAGGAGGAGGCAGGAGGCTTGAGGGATGGGCTGGGAGCAGGGAGAGGGTGTCAGGCCCTGGGGTGCCTGGCCCCCCAGCACGAGACAGAGGCATTCACCCTACCCCGGCCCTCCTCCCGCAGTGCTCGGCCCCCTGTGGTGGCGGTGTCCAGCGGCGTCTGGTCAGGTGTGTCAACACCCACACGGGGCTGCCCGAGGAGGACGGTGAGCAGTGCGGCCACGAGGCCTGGCCTGAGAACTCCCGGCCATGCGGCACCCAGGACTGCGAGCTTACCGAGCCCCCCCGTAAGTGCCCCCACCCCACACAGCACCGGGGAGATGGGGGATCCCCAAACTGTCGCCCTACAGCACTGCTGACCACGAGATGCCACACAGAAGCTGGGGCCGTGCGGGACTGGACCGGGACGGTCCAGTCCAGGGGCAGCCTTTAGCTCAGGGGAGGACTCAGGGCAGCAGCCTCAGCCCCCAAGCTGCTGTGTGGCCTCGGGCAAGCTCTTCCCTTCTGCGTCTCAGAGAGAGGCCGGGAACGTCCCTGAGCCTGCACGCGGGCCTGTGGGGCCCCCAACCCAGCTCTGGTCAGAGGAGGGCTGCTGGAGTGACCAATGCTGCCCTCCCAGCAGCTGGTGGCTTCTGGGCCAGTTGGGTCCTCCTGGAGCAAGGGCTAGAGCCGGAGGCGGCTCTGGACACACGTGCACACACGCACCCTTCCTGGTGCTCAGCACAGGAAACCATCCCTGGTGTCCACCTGGGCTTCCGCCACCCGCTGTGCGGCCCTGGGCTCCACCTGCTCGTGCACCAGGGCTGACAGCAACACCCCGGCGGGAGCCCCTGTGAGGGCTCGGGGGGAAGGGCCCAGAGACGCCCAGGGAAGGAAGACAGGCTCCCTTCCTCATGAGGTCTGAACCTAGCTGGGGTGGTCAAGTGGCTGAGCCACGAGCTCCGAGTTCAAGGCTGGAGCCAGCCAGGGGGTGACGTGGACGCTGAGCCCCCGGAACCCCCAGGATGTTTTGATGGTCCGTGGGGCCGGACATCTGGCAGTCTGGGAAACTCCAGGGTGTGAGGTCACCACGGCGAGGCAGCTGATGGCACAGCCACATCCGCCTGCCTGTGGAGGGTGTATCCACAAAGGAGGGGACCAGACCTCCCCCTGAGGTTCGGAGCTTGCCTGAGATCACAGGGGAGACAGACACACATCTGCAGCTGTGTAGCTGGGAGCTGCCGCCCGCAGCCTGGGTGGAAAAGCTGTCTGCTGCCTCGTGCCCTCCCCTGCAGCCGGGGCCACGTCCAGGCCCGGGGCCGACCGCCGCCGTCCTGCTCCCCCGGGACGTCCGCTGGAGCCAGCAGGGCCCGGGGCAGCAGCTGAGGGCTGTCACCAGCAGTGGGGGCAAGATTGGGGTGGGAAGCATGGCGCTTCCCAAAATAGCTGCAGCCAGCACAGGGCGGGAGGGCGGCCAAGCCTCAGCCCCAAACGATCCCCCCAGGCTGCGTGCGGGACCGCCTGCCCTTCGGCTTCTGTGAGACGCTGCGCCTGCTCGGCCGCTGCCAGCTGCCCACCGTCCGCACCCAGTGCTGCCGCTCGTGCCCCCCGCCCGGCCGCACCGCCCCCTCCCGGGGCCACCAGAGGGCCTCCCGCCGCTGACCCCCAGCCGGGTGCATGGACAGACAGACTGACCACCAACAGCCGCACAGACCTCAGTGTCCACCACCCCCTCGTGCCCTCATGGTGCTACCCCGGCCCCGCCCGCAGCGGGCTGGGGTCCCCCGTCCCCCGAAAAGGTATTTTTTTATTCTAACAGTTTGTGTGACACGTTACGATTATTCATAAATGATCATCTACCCCCCACAGCCTGGCTTCCTCCTGGATGGGGGGCTCCAGGTCTGCAACGGCCCCACCCTCCGTCCGGGGAGGGGACAGGACCGGAGACTGGGGAGCCCGAGTGCACGGGGCTCCCTGGAGGAGGTGGGTGCCGCGCCTCCGAGGGTTGGATAACGGGGGGCAGGGTGCAGCGTGGCGAAGGCCCAGGGGTGTCGGTCCCTGCTCAGGCCCCCAGCCCCTCCTTGTCTCCTCCAAAGCCCTCAGACCTGTGTCTCACAGAAACGCCCCCGACCAGCGAGGCCCATCTCGTCCCCGGCAGGGACTGACCCTCTGGAGCGGTGGTGGTGGGGTCTGGGAACCCCACGGGCAGGCCCCAGGCGCGTCGACTGGGGTGATGGGGGAGGAGCCACGGCCTTGCTGCCCCTGTCCCTCCATGCTCAGCGGAGGGGCTGGGCTGGCCACGGGTCTGACCCCGCGTTCACCACCCCCCTAGGCGCCAGGCCTCAGCTACACTGGCCCTTGCCCCCAACAGCCCCTTCCAGCCAAACCACTGCCACGGAGCCAGACGGCGTGCACGGCCGGGAGCATGCGGGCCGGAGGGCTCTGAAGTGGCCTGGGCCTGGGGGGCTGGGGGCTGGAAGGGGCTCACACCGTCCTCCCAGGCCCAGCCCCTCCACCAGAAAGTGGCCTGCGCAGGAGCCAGCCTTCACCTTTACCCAGGAGCCTTGAAGTTGGCCCTTTTAAATCCTGCTCACAAGCTCTACTCCTGGGAGGTGTCCCCCCTCCCCACGGTGTTGCCAAGGGCCGGCCCCCCTGCACACCTTTAGGGCACCGCCCCGGGCCGCGCGGCCCCGCGTGGGTGTGAACTGGGCCCAGGGGGACACTGAAAACTGCTCCGTGGGAGCTGGGACCAGGTGTGTCAGCAGTGTCCGGCCCAGGACGGCTCCCGTGTTGAGAGGGGGAGGCAGTGGCAGCCCAGCTGCCCCCTCGTCACCTGTCACCCCACTTCAGATGGGAGGCCCAAGGCTCCAAGGAAGGGGTGACCGGCCAAGGGCCCGGGCCCTGTCCGCACAGGCCAGGCAGGCCGGCGGCGCTGAGCAGACCCCGCGGTGCCGGGGCAGAGGGCAGTCTCCACGGTCTCGGGAAAGCGGGTCCCTGAGCAGCCTGCACGGTGGTGAGGCCGAGCAGCACTGTGCCCGCCCAGGGTGGAGGGCCGTCAGGCCCGCTTCCGGTCTGTCTGCAGACACCTGGCCGGCCCCAGGAGGCCCTGGGGACCACGCTCTGAGGAAAGGCCTCCACGGCTGTCCCCAGCCCTCGTGAAGGATGGGGAGCACGGCCTCATGTAGGGCTCCCAGCCCCAGCGCTGCCACTGCTGCTGTGCTGGGTGACCTCGGGAGCCCCTGGCCCACTGCGCCCTGCCCCAGGAGGAGACGGGCTTGCCAGGTCTTCGTGGGCTCGGAGTGTCGGGAACCCTCCCGGGAGCCCCGCCCACGCACCGTGGAAGGGTGTTTCGTCTTAGTCACTCTGTTTTTCCAGTGATGGGGGTGTCCCCAGTGGCAGCTGGGCCTGAGCTGTCATCCCAGGCGGGAGGCAAACAACCCGTGACTCAGGCAGGGCATGTCACTGCTGGTGGGAGGGGGGGTGTCCACCACCCGGGGCTGGAGGCTGCTCTAGCTCTGGCCCGAGGCTCCCCCTTTCGGTGCCCCCGGTCCGCACCTGCAGCTGGGCCATGGCTTAGGGCCTCCCAGGGCTGCCCCTGCTGACAAAGGCATCCTGTCCCACCCGCCCCAGAGCAAACCCAGAAACACCCAAGCCCGCAGGTCGCACAGGTTCTGTAGCCCTGCCCCTTCCATGCCCTTGGGGCTGAGCCCCCCGCCAGTGACTGTAACTGCATTTTATGTCAGAACATTATACAAATTAGTTTATTTCACCTTCTAATATGACGATTCCAAAATTTACCTTGAAAGTAAGCACGGAAGCCGCTGTGACATAAAAGGCAAGACTCACTTGGCAGCACCCCGAGCCCTCCAGGGCCAGAACCCAGCTCCCCGCTGGCAAAGACGGCCCCCAGCAGGCCCAGATGCCCAGACACGCACAGGAAGACAACCCCGCACACGTGCAGGGGAGGGAATTGTGCAATAATACAAACATTCAGTTAAAAAAAGAAAACGGAATGGCTATTTGCCTAGGATTCTTCTTACATTGATAAACTGTAGTTGACACAGAATTGTCCCTAGCGAGCACAGTCTCAGCTGTAGCTCGGACGGCTGTCGGCATGACGACAAGTAGCACCGGATGCCACCTGGGGCGAGGAGGGGGCCATGCATGAGCCAAGGTCTGAGATGGTCAAGGCCAGGGGTCGGAAGTGGCCCCAAGTGGAGAGCGATCTGTGAGGTCTGGGTTCACATAAACACATACGAGGGAGCCACGCACACAGAACTCGTTATAGAAAATAGAGGTACGTGATCTAGAAAAACCTTGATAAAAATAGCCTATAAAAATATAGATTATAGTAAAATATACAAAAATATTAACATGTTCACCACATAAACAAACTCCCGCCGACACAGCGTTGGCTATTCCTGTGTGAGGTGGGGGCTCCCCGTGGCCGTGGCCGGTGCACTTGGGCCGGCTGGCCGGAGGCTGCCCAGCCTAGGTGTTGGCTGGACGAGTGAGCTGGACCCTCCAGTTCCCCAGGAGCTGGCCCCATGGCATCCCCCGTCTGGAGTCCAGCGGGGGAGCCACGCACACAGAAGCACCGCTGCTCCAGCCCTCTGTCCGGGGGAGCAGGACGGTGGCGGTCGGCCCCGGGCCCGGACGACCCCCTGGCTGCAGGCCGCTGTTCCCAGGCCACCTCTCCACCTGCTTTGCTGTCACGCCTACTGCTCAGCCTGCAGCCACTCGGAAGGGCAGAAACCTCATGCTCCGGCCACACGCAGGCACCGGGCGCTTTGGGGACGTGTCTTCAGGGCAAAAAAGATAGAACAAGCCTGTTCCTAAGGTCTGCGTTTTAGCCTCAGAACAGGCAGTTCCAGGGAAAATCACCTTGGAAACTGGAGTCTAGAGCGATGCGTGGAGCCCGACCCCATTCCCACTGCACCCCGGCTGACAGCCGCTCGGGAGATGGGGGCGTCCTCCAGCATCCCCAGCCTCCTGCGGGGACCTCCAAACCCAGTGAGGCTCCCCGTGGACCCCACTCGGTCAAGCTCCTGAAGGAAGAGCCAAGAGCTCCAGCCACTGCCCCCAGAGCCCGCACGAGGAGAAGCACATGTCTGACGCCCGGAGAGAGAGAAGGGCTTTCGGGGAAACGCGGGGAGGGGCTCCCTCAACACAGCGAAAACCAGGTAAACCAACTCGGCCAAAGACAGCAGCTGAGCTCAGGCTGGTGCGCTGACACGGCACCAGCCACGATGCTGCTCCAGGCTGACGGTCACAAACACAGAAACCACGCTTCCTGAAAAGGCACATCTTCGAGTGACACCGTGTCGGCTCTGAGTCTCAGAGTGTCACACATATCAGCGAGCGATTGCTTCCAATTTCTTCCAGGTAATGCAAAAACTCCATTCAGAACAGCTTCTTTCCCATTTGACTAACACTGCGTCAGAAAACACAGACATTCACACACCACTGATGGTCCGTGGAGTCGGCCAACCCGCCCTCCCCGTGGGAAGCCGTTTTCCTGGGCTCCAAGTGCCCGGAGGTCGCCAGGCAGCCTGGCCCCTGAGCAAGGCCGTGCCGCAGGGGGAAGGGGAGGGGGCTGCTGGCGGCAGCGGGGAGGGCGCACGTTTGCACGGCTTGCCCAGGCTCTGGTCCCAAGAAAGGCACTTCCCAGTCCCGGCACTGGTGGCCCCGGCCAGGCAAAGGACACACCGGACGCACTGGCTGTGCCACGGACACCAGCCACAGTTTCCGGCTGCCCAGTGTTCCCGGCCCTGTTAAAAAAGCCCAGAAGAGCTTCTCACGGCCCCTCAGGCAGGTGGCCAGGGCCAGGCTGGCCCTGGGGCACGAGCCAGCTTCCTGGGAGCTGCATCCCCATCATGCGTGCAAATGACTCCAATGCCCCAAGAGCCACGCGCAGATGAGCACAGGGCGTCCCGAGGGGCCACCGGCCGCCAACACCAGGGCATGCGGTGAGTGTGGCGTCTCCCGGCAGGGGGCAGCCACTGCTGGGCGGCTGTTCCAGAAAGGGCGAGGCTGGGGGAGTCAACAGCCGTTCACACCCGCCTCTCCGCCTCTCCGCACCGCGGCAGCCACTGGGGCCTGCGGGTGAGTGCGTGGCACCCGCTGTGCAGGGGGTGGCCGTGCGGTGCGGGCGCTTCTGAGGGAGACACCGGCATGGCTGACGGGCACGGTGAACAGGCTCCGGAGAGCTGCCGGGGAGCGCGGTGGGAACGCGTGATGGTCCCCGAGGCCAAGCGCAGGGCAGGAGGGCCCCGCCCAGTGGGAGCGAGGACACGCAGCGGGCGCCAGGCAGAGCCAGGGGTGGCGCGTCCCGGGTGCGAAGGGCGCGTCTCTGCGCGTCGCCCGCACTGTCTGGCTGTGGAGGCGAGAGGCTCGGCGGCGGCGCGTGGGGGCCGCTCAGGTGTCCTCCTCCTCGTCACTGACCAGCTCGCCCTTGTCCGGGCTGCTGTCGCGCTCGCGCAGGAAGTCCTCCCGGATGGCCTCCAGCTCCGTCAGCTCCAGCCGGACCTTCTCCAGGTGGTAGGCGCGCCGGTTCCGGATCTGGCGCAGCGGGAACGGGTTCAGGTCCCCGAAGGAGATGGCGGTCAGCCTCCTGCTGGGACACAGGGCGAGGCTCAGCGGTGCGGGCAGATGCCCGGGCACCCACTGGGGCCTGTTGTAAGTACGCCGCCCCGAGGCCAGCCGTCCTCAGCAGAGGCGCCTGGGGCCGGCCCTGAGCAGCGGCCACGTGCGCACAGCTGAGCTGCTGCCCCCTCAGCCTCCAGGTCCTCAGTGGGGTGTCCAGGGCAGGGGGCACCGGGGTGGCCACCCACGAGCACCGGGACAGCGTCTGGCCGGGCCCCCGGCACCAGTGTGAGGCCGGCACAGGTGCGTCAGGGAGACTGTCACGGATGGACCGGAGGGGTCGGGCAGACACCTGCGCAAACCTCCTGGTGACCGTCAGACCCGTCACCACGAGGGCCGAGACACAGTCCACGGAGAGTGTCACTACCCCCAGCCCAAGGCTCCGATACACGATAAACACTTAAATCATGGTCACTGGCCCCAACCGCTGGCCGGCGGTTCAACAAAAACATCTAACAACAGCCCACAGCCCGCTGGCCGTGCCTGTGCCCCTGATCAGCCACAGATGTCTCGAGGGGTGACAACGGAGGACAGACCCTGCTCCAGTGAGCCCCGCCCCATGCCCCATGGCCCATGCCCCAAGCCCTCACACGACACAAACCCCAGGAAAGGCTGCCACAAATCAGAAGCGGCCCAGAACCCGTCTCTGTAGGGGACAAGCCCCCTGCTCCTGCTTCCTTCTGCGGCCCAGGCCACTCGGCCGTGAGGCACACCGAGTCAGAACTCACGTCCTTCGGGGTCTCCCTCTGCTCACGGAGAACACCCCGTCCTTAGCTACGCCCGACTCCCACCCAGAAGGCCCCCCGCAAGGCGGCCGAAGGTCGGAAAGGCGCCTGAAATGCCGAACCCTCGGAGAATGCTCTGGACACGAGAGACACCGAGCAGGAGACGCCCGGACACAGCCAGCCTCGGCGAGGGCTGACCGGGTTCCGACGCCCGCTCGGCTCGGCTCGGCTGACGGGGCTGGCGAGCAGCTCTGGGGGGTGATGTGCCGACCGCGGACCAGGGCACACGACCTTCCGCTGTCAGTCACAGGCTCCCCACACCTGAACCTCAGGCGTCTATCCCGCGTCTGCTGCGGAAAACACTAAGTGACGTTCGGGTTTTTCACGGGCTCCTTCAGTTGGCTGCTGCTGACTGAGGCACAACAGGAAGTCACTCGCCACCCCGCCCGGAGACGAGAGAGTGCCCCACGGTCAGCTAAGGGGCAAGACGCTGTGTGGCGTGCTGGAGGCTCCAGACGGCCTGACGCAGGGAAGGGTGGCTCCGTGTGACCTGACACCCTCTGGACCCGTGTGACTCAGAATTCCCGCCCTCTGTCTTGTTGTCAGTGTCCCTGGCAACAGCTGGGGACCAGAGGTGGGGCCGTCGTAACAGCCCAGCCCACCTCCTGGGGCCAGCCGGGCGGGCTCAGTGACAGTGACGCACTTGGGCCCTCCTGGTCCACTGACCTTGACTTCCCGAAGCCCCGTGCTGCGGACGCGGCATGCTCACCAGGGGGCGCTGCAGGTGCATGGCGAGGGCTGGCCGCGGTGGGCGGGGGCACCCCACTTCTGGAGACTGTGAGGGGCTGACTAGAGTGGGGGGGGTGGTACCAACATGCTCTCTGCACGCGCCAGCTGTTGCGGTGAAGCTCCCTTCGTCACCTGTCACCCGGACCCGCTGTGAGCCAGCGCACACCCTCCATCACCCGGGACACAGGCTGCCTCTCACAGGCAGACGCTGTTCTCAGACGGCCTCTTGCACCTGGCAAAACTTATGTCGTGGTTGTTGACACAGCACTGAGCCCCAAAATATCCTGAAGATCCACTTCCCAAGGAAAAGGCCCCCAAAACAGTGGTGACTTCCAGGAAGCCAGAGATGGCTTCGGCCAGCACCCATGCCAAAGTCACGTCCGTGGGGCCCATGGCCCGGCCCAGCAGAAGCCCGGGTCTGTGTGGTCCTCAGCCCCGGTGCTCCAGCCCTCGACGCTGGCGCCCTGCAGCCCCTCCTGGCTGACCGGGTGAGCTGAGCAGCCGGCTCCCAGGCCAGAAAGCCGGAGTCTCCCATTCTCCGGGTTCGTATGGGTCATCAGGGCCTTCGGTCCCTGCTGCTGGGAACGGAAGCCTCTGGGGGCACCCTGACCATGCCGCCACCTGCCCCCTGGACCCCAGGCCTCCAGCGGCCAGTCCTGCTCCACCTGCGACGCCCCTGAAGTGACCCGACTCTCAGGAAGAAGCGCCGAGTCCTGGGCAGAGCTATGGGGCCATGGCAGCCCAGCTCTGCTCCAGCCCGACCTCGGTCCTCACCACAAGGACGGCAGCCTGGCCGCGCCGCGCCACACCACAGCCCCCTGCAACTGGTGCCAGAGCTCCGTGGTCGCTGCCTGGCCGAGGGCCTGCCGCGCCGCTGGTGCCCGTGAGTGCCCGTCACACATGCGCCTGCTGCCCTGGTCATTGTGACTTGGGCTTGCTGGACAAATGCGCAGACCGTCTCTGCACTCAGCTCTTCCCTGGCCTCGGGGACCCCCTGGAGGCCGCGTTCCTTCCTCGCCTGCTCACTGAGTCTGAGGGGGCAGGGAGTGGACGGTGGGGAACCCCCAGGACTCACCGCGCGTCAAGGATCGTGCGAGTGAAGTACCGCAGGTACTTGAATATGGACATCGAATCTTGCAATTTCAGGATCTCCTCCTCCTTGTACTTGAAAAGCGCCAGGGCGAAACGGAAAATGACCTGCGGGAAGGACAGGGGTCTGTGCTCAGAGAAGCGCCACGGCCGCTGGCGTGGACAGGCCTCCCGGGCCGGGGCAGCCGGCCGCGTGACCCAAGGCACGTCCCCACGGGCATGGTCAGGGCCCCGTCTGACAGAAAAGTGGACTGTGGTGCTGTGCAACGCTCCAGCCACGACCAGGACGTCCTCGTGGGGAAGCGGCTTTGAGGGACCCTCCCACATCCAGCTCACGCTTCGCCAGGCAGGGACACAGAACCGGAAATCGTTTCCAGTAAAATCAAAACCAGCTCTTGGGAAGCCCCACCTACAGGCAATTTTTATCTCGACTAGTGGAACAAACAAGCGAGGGTCCGAATCACAGCCACCCAGGGAGCACCCACCTTTGGTCCCTCGTACAGGAAAGAGTCCCATATTTTGAAGAGGATGTCGCTGACGACGCTATCCACGAACACCACCAGGAACCAGTTGAAGGTGATGAGGGTGTAGTCCACTTTGTACTGCTCGAAGTGGGCGTGGAGCCGCGGCAGCTTCTCGCTCACCAGGTCTCTGAACACCCGCTGGTCCACCTGGATGGGCGGCGCAGGGAGCGGCGTCAGCGTCCGCCACGGGGCGGGCAGGGCACGGGAGGCTGGCGGCTCCGGGTGCGCGTGGGGCTCAGCTGGGAGCGGGCCGCTGGGCCCTGACCTCGCACGCTGCAGGTGCTCACCGAGTGCCTGGGGCCGTCACCCTTCCACAGGCAGGGGACAGGCGCCCTTGGCCTGAAACCCACTCCTGTGCCCCGAGTGCCCAGGGCTGGTGGCACTGAGCCTGCGGGGCCACCAGCCCTGCCCAGCCACACGTGAGCACAGCGTGTGCTGCTTCAAAGGGCCCCCAACCCAGCCCCCGGGCCAGAGCGGAAGTGAGACGTCACCACGTCCACCCTGCAGTCTCCCTGGGCTGGCTGGGCAGTGAGGGCGGCGAAGCCCAGCGTCAGGCGGCCTGGCGTTAAGCTCGGCTCTTTCGCTCAGCAGCTGGGTGGCCTAGGCGGGCCAGGGCCACGTGCCCGGTCCCCCCGGAAGCCCCGCTGCTGCCCTGGGCAGCGTCAGCCTCGGTCACTAGTGACGGTGCCTGTCTCCGGCTGCCGTTTCTCGTCTCCACACTGAAATGACAGCTGCGTATCTGCACGTGCTTCCCGCCCGGCACGGGCCAGTGCTGGGACCAGAGACAACGGGGACCAGAGGCTGCCTTTAAGGGGATATAAACTGGCAAGGGAGAGGGACAGCTGACCGCAAGACCGAGTGATGGCCACGTGATTCACCGCGCCTGCAGGGTCTGGGCTGAAGGTGCCTGACAGGCAGGGACCTGCGAGCTGGCCCTAAAGCGGGAGAGGCCCCGCACACGGCCCTCCTCCCGGCCAGGTGGCAGACGGTGCCTCGGTCATGAGGCTGCCCGCGGCTTGGCGGAGGCGCAGGCATGCAGCAGCCGGCCGGGGAACGCCAGCTCGGGCCTTGGTCCAGGCAGGAGGCGGCTCAACAGGGAACTCACAGCACCGTCCCCATTGGAGAACAGCCCACTGCAATGTCATCTTAGGAGGATGGTCAGCTGCAGCACATGGTCAGCCTATGGAGCATTACGGCCACTGATCGTGATGGTGGAAAAGTGTGTAATGACGTGGGAGCACGCACGTGCTGTAACGGGGACCAGCTGGGGCATACCGTGCCCTTGGTCTGGACCCCTGAATGTATCGGGGTGGTGGGAAGGGGGCAGGGAGTGGTCGTCCAGCGGCTGGGCAGCAGATGACACTCACCTTCTTCTCTTTACTGAGCACCTATCACGTTCATGACGTGTGTGTGTCGGGAGGACAGTCTCCCTAGTGTTTGCGTCTACGTTTACGTGACAGCGTGATACACGTTTTATCTTAAATCCGTGTATTTAAAATAGGCCTTTCGTTTTTGCCTATGATAACAATATTAATCATTTCGCGAAATTCTGACAGGGTTCTCAACGTCACGTTAAACTCCTTTAACAAGTCATCTGAATTCAGCCTCGAACACTCTCCGAGGGGGGTGTGACGTGCAAATTACAGACAAGGAAACTGAGGCACAGAGATGGTACGGCTTGCGGGAGGGCGGGCCTGGCTTCCGCCGACCATGGGGCCCTTGGCCCGGCCGCTTACGAATGGCAGATGCAAGTTGAAAATAAAACTCGGAGACCCCTCCAGACCGTGAGGACAAAGGGACTTTACCCAGGGAGATGGTCACCCCAGTGACAAGAGCTGAGAGCCGAGCAGCTGATGGGGAGGTGGCCCGGGGCAGGGCAGGGGGCCACCCCGAGGGAGCGGGGGGTCCCTCGGACGCCGTGCTGTGAAGGAGAGGTGTCCACTGCCGGGCACAGCCCACGAGGGAGAGCGGGAGAAACACCTTCACCTCCTCCCCTGCGTCCTCATCTCCTGCTCGGGCCAACCCGGGGGCCGGGTGGGGGGGTGGGGGACCCTGTGAGCAGGAGGCCAGGCAGATGTACGCCGGGCAGAGGACGCAGCGGGGCATGGGCTCGGCTGTGGCCAGGACAGACAGGCTCTCGGGCAGGACTTGGCCGGAGGAGA